>NC_139665.1:7349398-7529398 GCF_951799395.1 Argentina silus
CAGTTATTTAAAACTGTAGTTGCAGTTCTTTATGACTGTAGCTGTAGTTCTTTAAAACTGCCGTTGTAGTTCTTTAAGACACGGGGAAAATGCTTTGATAACATCTATGCTAGTGTGAGTCCGTTACCGTACTGTACTTGCCCTTATTTGGCTGTTTCGTAGCAGCAGTGACCTTTCATGTCTGATTCTTATCAACATAACTGGAGTTGAGGTACTTGTTCATCCTACACACTGTGTGTGTGTGTGTGTGTGTGTGTGTGTGTGTGTGTGTTGGCCAGTTCAGTCTCTTAAATCTGTTAGAAGTGTTTGAAAAGTCATTAAACACAGCGAACAGGAAGTCAGCGTGTTGCCAGTCAGCAGCCTAGCCCATGTCTGTGGCACGGCTTGGAACCAAACACGAGGACTAAGATGATGTTGGAATGTTGGAATGACCCATATCTCATGCGCACTATTTAGGACATGTCATAATTGGTTGGTGTCCATTTTATTTAACGACCAAAGTGTCTTTAATAGCGGCTAACTCTGGTTACAGTAAGTGTGTCGATTTAATCATTAGCCAGAAACTTGCTGCTGGTAATGACACTGTGGTAATTGTGGAGATTGAATGATTGAATGATTGAATGATAGGATGACTGAATGATTGAATAATAGAATGATAGAATGACTGAATGATTGAATGATGGGCGGCCATTAGAGAGCGTGACACGGCAGAGTGGACAGATGACTGTTGGAAGGAGACTGTTTTAGACAGGCGTGCCTGGGAACCAATGACCTTCTCCCACTGACACCTCCTATTTATACAGACACCTACTTCCCTATTGGTGGAGAGGGGACTGGACAGCTGGGCGTGCATGTGCGTGTGCGTGCGCGAGTGCGTGTGCGTGTTCTGTCAGAGTGACACAGAGATGTGAACCGTATTTGACACTGCGTGTGATGCTGTCTCCCTGGCGATATTTTTAGCTGCAGCAAGACATGTGGCACAGAGCTGGGCTGGGCAGGGTAGGGCTCTGCAGCTGTGTGTGTGTCTGTGTGTGTGTGTGTGTGTGTGTGTGTCTGTGCGTGGGGGGTGGTGGTGGTGGTGTTATACACTTTTGTTTGAGTATATGGTTACATGACAAAATGACAGGCAACCGGTATATTTTTATGCAATCTATCAACCGTACTGGTTAACACGTTCCCTGATACTCTCAAATCATGTATGCTGCTGTGTCATTGTGGTAACATGCTGTCCATTAGAAACTATGACAACCGGGCCTGACTGGGTCTAATGCAGTAGAACCTATGAGAACCAGGCCTGACTGGGTCTAATGCAGTAGAACCTATGAGAACCGGGCCTGACTGGGTCTAATGCAGTAGAACCTATGAGAACCGGGCCTGACTGGGTCTAATGCAGTAGAACCTATGAGAACCAGGCCTGACTGGGTCTAATGCAGTAGAACCTCAGGAGAACCAGGCCTGACTGGGTCTAATGCAGTAGAATCTATGAGAACCAGGCCTGACTGGGTCTAATGCAGTAGAATCTATGAGAACCAGGCCTGACTACGTCAAATGCAGCCTGCGTTTCTCTCTATCTGAAAACAGGTCATTCATCTCCCCCTCATGACTAATCCAGGATCAGATCCTCCTGTACTGGGCCGAGCCTACTCTGTTACAGGTTGAGCCACTACCAGGCCCTTGGTCACCGGTAGAGGACCTACTGGAACCACACGACCCGCTTGTCACGTCAGCCCTAATGGACTTTTGGTCTTAAGTCGGGTCTTGGCGTTCCCACCACTCCCCTGTCAGAGGCTTACAGGTCAACAGTCAGGGGACACAGTGGTCAACGGTCAACGGTCAGGGGATATTGCATGCAATTAGAATATGATTTGGTTCAGTATGTCGACTCAGGTTCTATGTAGACCAGATGAAATGGATGTGGTTTTGGTAACTCAGTCTCGGATGTAGCGTACTTGCAGCTCAGGGGAGGCTGGTGGAGGGGGAAATCAGAGGACAGGCTCATTGTAAGGCTTGGAATGTAATGAGGAATGGTATCAAACGCACATGTTTCTGCCTCCACCAGCCTCCCCTGTTGCAGTTTGAGAGGTCTTTTATTTCTTTATGGTTTTATATTGTTCTTGGTGGTTCTAGTTGTGCTGCTGTAGATGTTATCATTTCACTCTGGGTAGTTAGCTTTATAGAGCTCACTGAAGATGTAAAACATCAATTAACCAACCATCGATACGCTACTTACTGTCTATGGTAAATGCTCTGCACTGTAGTATAACAGTGTATATTGTATATGAAAGTGTATATTGTCGAACATCACCTTCACTGTAGTCACAACATAATCATATGAACCCAAACAGCGTTGTAGTGGTCACAGTGAGGTAGTGGTCGTAGTGAGGTAGTGGTCACAGTGAGGTAGTGGTCGTAGTGAGGTAGTGGTCACAGTGAGGTAGTGAGGTAGTGGTCACAGTGAGGTAGTGAGGTGGTGGTCACAGTGAGGTAGTGGTCACAGTGAGGTAGTGGTCACAGTGAGGTAGTCATCGTAGTGAGGTAGTGGTCACAGTGAGGTAGCCGTCACAGTGAGGTAGTCGTCATAGAGACAGTCCCATAAAGACAGTGAGGGATTCGTCACAGCGGCTGTTGCAGAGTTAATGTACTATTCATGCAGTCATAATAGGAGATGGAGAACGAGAGGGAGGGAGGGGGGGAGGGATGGAGGGGGGGGGGAGGGATGGAGTTGTGCCAGTCTCCGGAAGCTACAGCAGACAGAGGAAGAGGGAGAGATGAACTCTGGGATCTTGGATGACTCAGAAAAGTGATAGAGGGATCGGACCTGAAAGAGAAACCAAAACAACAACAAGAGAAGAGGAGGAGGAGCCTCGTGGAACCCCCCCCCCCCCCCCCCCCGTTTAATTAAATGAGACGGACAGAGAGCGACGGAAGAGGAGAGAGAGAGAGATTAGATGTGATAACGAGAGAGAGAGAGAGAGAGAGAGAGAGAGAGAGGGATAAGCACGCTGCGTGGTATTAGGACTGTAAGCTCCGTCTGGTATTTATAGTTTGGAGGGCCGAGGGAGAACTGAACAAAAGAAAAACGCTCACTCTTAAAAAACGGAGGAGAGGATCATTTGGGGAAAAATGAGAGGAGTGAACAGAGGATGAGGGAAAGCGAGAACATGACGACTTGACCAACGTGTCATCGCTTGGAAGAGGAGAAGAGCGAAGGAGAGGAGAGGATTGTGCGCATGTGTGCGTGTGTGTGTGCAGTGTGTAGCCGTGATGTCACTCCTGACTCTTAGTGCTTATGTCACTGGCTCAGGTCACATGATACGCGTGCGATATGTGCTGTGACATCACTGTTGATCTGATCTTGATCGCTGATGCTTTTCGCTGACTCACCGTTTCACTATTGATTTGGTGACTTAATTAAAAAAAAAAACTAAGAAAACATGAGGGTGCAGAAATGATTGTCGGGTTTTCAATTGGGTTTTTGGGGATGTTGAACACAGAGAAAAGGGACTTCTGGTAAAGGATGAGTCAAGGCTCGGGGCTTAGAAAAGCTAAAACAAAAGTGCTTGTTTGTCTTTGTCTGGGGTTGTGTGTGAATGTGTGTGTGGTGCCAGGGAGCTACGGGTCTCAAAACCCCTTGTGTTCACTTGCTATTGGTGATTGTACCAGTGTTCAGCCAGCTAGCCAGAACTAGCCAATAGAGTCACTCACACACACACAGCAAGCAGCTGTAATGTGTTTCTCTGCAAGTCTGTTTTTCCTTCTTGATTGAATCAGATGACATCACAAGCTCTGCAGATCATATTGTGATGAGACAAGAGACTTGTACATGATCGCGTCAGTCTTTCCCTCCCTCTCTCCAGACATGCACACACACATACGTTAATCAGGTGGACTAGCACGAGGCCTGAAGCTTGTATGGACCACAAGGAGTTCTCTCAAGCAGAGAGAGAAGAAAATGGAAAGGGTTCTACAGTGATACTGATTCTATCGGTGTTGGTGACAGTCTTCACAGGGCCTGGTTTCTGTCAACCAGAGAGAACCGTGTGTGTGTGTGTGTGTGTGTGTGTGTGTGTGTGTGTGTGTGTGTATGGCAACTGACTGGAATGAGAAGCCTGGAAATCACCGCTTGCTTAATTGCTTGAGTGGATGACATCATCATCAAGGGACACGACCGGGACTATAAACAACTCTCTCTCTCCACCACTTCCTTGTCTTCTTTCTCGACGTTTGATATCCAAACTCCCTCTCGACACAAGCTCTCCGCCGCGACCTACATCCTCTGCTGCTTCCTCCACGCGTGAAAGGGGAGAGAACCTTTAGCTCCTACGGCCCACGTCGCTTCCTCAACCGGCCGCCACCGTGACCTCACAGGACGGACACGCACCTCAGGAGGACTGCTGCTCTACCTTGACAGAGACAGACACAGACTGCACACACACACCGACAGCTCTGTTTCAACCACAGGGTATCTCGTGTGTAAGAGAGAGAGAGAGAGAGAGAGAGGGGGACTTCCCCTCCAACCGGTGTGGCAGTAGGACAGGAACGAGAGAGAGAGAGAGAACGAGAGAGAGAACCAGAGTGAATGAGGAAGGAGGGGAGAGAGAGGCAGTGCTTCTTTTGCCAGAGGGGGAGGAGCCAGCTGTGACTTTGACACACACGTGTGAGTCGCGGGAGAGCCGGCCCAGGAGGGTTTGTAATGGCAGCTGGAAGGAGAGAGGGAACGAGAGAAACGACAGAAATAGAGAGAGAAGAGGCAGCCATGGAATAATGCTGTACAAGCCCCCTCTCGCCCGGAACGCTAAGCTCATGTCTCTGCAAGTGGGGTTGAAGGAGAGTTGAAGCCACGTCTCTCGTTTGGGGAGCGTGGAGTCACAAGGACCGTCTGGGGTTTGCGCGGTCTCGCTTTGGTTTAATATTTGACTTGGAATGACACTGAAGGAGCCATAAAAATGGACTGGTAAAAACCAGGTGAAGGAATAGAGAGAGAAAAACAAAGAAAGAAAGAAGGAAAGAGGTCGAACGGTGTGAAGAAGAATGTGGCCGGACTACTATAATGAGAGCAGCCTTAATGCTCACCTGCTCACTCTCATGTGCTGTGCAGGTCAGTGCCTGTTTAGGTGTGTGTGTGTGTGTAAGGGGGAGAGTGTATGTTGAGTTGCACTGTTGTGTACTGTGTAGGCCGGTGGTATTGACCTAAACCTGGTGATTGGTGAAAGAGGGCTGTCAGCGTGTGTGTGTGTGTTTGTACTCCGTATGTGTGTTCTGTTGACAACTCTGCAGGTGCACTGTTGATCAATGATGTTTACAGTGCTCGTCTCCCAGTGATAGCAGTGTTGGTGTGTGTGTGGGTGTATGAGAGAGTGAGTTTCTGTGTGTGCTGTGTTTTGACAACATTGAAGGGTGTCTGCTACTGAACAATGCCTCCCTGTGTGGTGGAATGTGTGCTGTTCTGTGGCGGTCACACACGCACACACACACATGCACACACACTCCTGCTTGGTGGGGTCATCACATGGTACTGGATGGGTGTCCCGACTTGTCTGGCAGGTGCCCATGTGTTCTCATAGGGTTGATGGGTGGGGCTTCACTAATAGTGACAGCAGAATGTGTCTAACTAACCTGTCAGGTTTAGCGATGGGGCTAGGCTAACCCTGAGGCCTGCTGCTGGATTGAGACAATGTTGCAAGAGTGTTGAAATGTGTGTGTGCCTGGGGCCAGCCCTCTGTGTATAGTGTTCCTAGTGATTCTGTGTGTGTGTGTGTGTGTGTGTGTGTGTGTGTGTGTGTGTTTGTGTTTGTGTTTATTTAACTATGTGGTTTGTGTGCCTACTGGGCCATGGTTGTTTCACCTGGTCAGACCTACATTGGTAACACTTTATAATAATGTCAATTTATAGACCATTCATAAATAATGAACTTGCTATTAAAAATGATTATTCCATCATTTTTGAACATTATATTAAATGCTAAGTAAATTATTAGTAACTATATTCAGAAATATTTACAAATGATTTGTTTCCCTTTACAAACCTTTATAAAGGTTTATAGACCTTGATACCTATATTGTGACGTTACTGACACCTTTTCCTTATTTTCTTTATAAATAAATGAAATACATTCCTCAATAATTTCTTAATACTGTAGTAGAGTTGTTTGGAGTCCCCAATCTAAAGTTGCAACAATTCACCCTTAATACACATGCATAAAGGTTTATAAGCCATTTGTATACCATAGGTGCACATTGATAGTTTGCAGCTGTAGGCTACAAGCTACTGTGTGTGTGTGTGTGTGAGAGAGAGAGAGAGAGAGAGAGAGAGAGAGAGAGAGAGAGAGAGAGAGAGAGAGAGAGAGAGAGAGAGAGAGAGAGAGAGAGAGAGAGAGAGAGAGAGAGAGAGAGAGAGAGAGAGAGAGAGAGAGAGATTCAAACACAACACAGTTGAATGTAGTGTGTCATGAACACTTCTTCATAGAGGAAGTAAGACAATCTATTTCCTCCCACATGGCCGCTTGTTGTAATAGTGTCCCCATAACAACTGCATCAACAACGTAGAGGAGGGGAACCACTGGAGGGAGGAGCTACTGTCTGATTGGTTGGAGACGAGAGATGAGAAGCAATGCCTGTATCGTCTCGCGAGAGACTGTATACTGAAAGATCTTTGATCATGCTTTCTTCTCTTGAGACAGGTGAAGGGTTTGGATGGGTTGTTTGATAGAACTGTAACACTGTCCTCTCTAGCATGGTCAAATAGTTGCAGGCACCAGAGGGAATCTGTATCACTCAGTTGGAGGGAGGGTGATATCAAAGGGAAGGCGGGAAAGGAGAAGAGAGCCTGTGTTGACTCAAAGACAGGGAGATATGAAGAGAGGAAAGGGGAGGCGGGGGGGGGGGGTAGATAACAGCAGCGTAACCCACCATCAGGCCCTATTCTGGGCATGGCTGCCTCACTCTTCTGGCCTGTGAATGACTCAGCGTTCTGGAGTCCAGAGCAGAAACAGCAATGCAGCAGCCACCTCCAAGCCCGCCACTGAAACCCTTGGTTCTGGTTCTGTTAGTGGAGGGAGTGTTGGAGAGAGAGAGAGCACCTGAATGCATTATGTTAATAAGTGTGTGTGGTTGAGTGTGTAAAAGTAATAGCCCCCCCACCCACCTGTAAGTAATAACCCTAACCTGTGTGTGTGTGTGTGTGTGTGTGTGTGTGTGTGTGTGTGTGTGTTTGTGTGTTTGTGTGTGTCGTGTGCCCGAGCTTGCATGTGTGGACATTTGTGGCGTTTCTGAGCCTGTGAATGTTGTAAAAGAGGGGATACGAGAGGCTGTCTCAACTGTTCATCTCCACCAAGGTTGTCTTTCTATTGATTTTTCTAGACATCACTTGTGTTGACATGAGTTGCTGCACTGTCCCTGTCATGAGTAGTCCTCAAATGTATTACTGTGCAGAATCAAGACAGGCCAAAGTGAAAGGGCCGTCGACACAACACAGAAGCAGACATGCTGCTCAGCCCTCCAGACAGACAATCAGATATATTTAGTTCAGGACATCACTGCTCCAGACAGTTTCAACAGAACCGAATGAACTCAGTACTTCTGCTCCAGACGGCTTCTGCAGAACCGGAGTTGAACCACTGAGAGTTCATCTAAATAATACAGAACCGGCAGAGTAATGACTCTGCACTCTCCCTGTTGTTGTGTTATATAATGAGCCCTTCTCTCTCTCCCTCCCCCTCTTCTCTCTCTCTCTCCCTCCCTCCCACCCCTTCTTCTCTTCCAGATGAGAGAGACAGGGTGCAGAAGAAAACCTTCACGAAATGGGTCAACAAGCATCTCATCAAGGTACGCACGCTACTGGTTGGGTTATTCTGGTTGACATTGTTACAGGGTTAATGGGCTGGACTCTCCTGTGTGTGATCCATGCCTCTCAGTGAGCAGATGCCCAGAGTTGAGGCTGTTGTTGTTTTACCTCTAGCTGTAATGACATTATTAGCCATAGTCTGCAGTGATGCCAGGATATTACTGGGATATTACTGAGATATTACTGGGATATTACAGGGATATCACTCTGATATTACTGAGATGTCACTGGGATGTGTCTGGGATATTACTGGGATGTGTCTGAGCTGTTTAACTCTTGTTGACTTTCTGGCTGGATGAAACGCATGTGCTTAGACAGTGTCTCAGTCTAGCCCACGGACCATGTTGTCATACACACAGCATAAACAGACAAGCGATGCACAGTGGACTTGTACCGCAGCGCAGTGTTACTGCACCAAGTATTCACAGTGGTCTGTACAATGTTTTATAACCCCACCCATTTCTGTACGATCAAAGTATCTCCCTTTGTGTTATCCATTGGCTAACTGCTCAAATCCCCCCCCCCCCCCCCCCCCCAACACACACACACTCTCTCACTCACTCACTCACTCAGACACAGACGCACACGTAGATCACGTAGATCAGAAAGCGAGTGTTTGAGAGGGGAGATTGTCAGCCATTCCGTCACTTGACTGGTGTGAAGCAGCTGACCTCATAACTCAGTCAGTGTAATGTGGGTCAGAGCAACGCTGCAGAGGAACGCCAGGCTAACGTCAGTCAGCGTGAGGGGAAGATAAGATAGAGACTCACTGAGCACTATTAGGAACACTATACTAATACTGGGTCGGGCCTCCCTTTGCTCTCAAAACAGCCTCAATTCTTCGTGGCATTGATTCCAAAAGAGATTCCTTTGAGATTCTGGTCCATGATGACATGATTGCATCACGCAATTCCTGCAGATTTTTCAGGTGCACTTTCAAGCTGTGAATCTCCCGTTCTACCACATCCCAAAGGCGTTCTATTGGATTCAGATCCAGTGACTGGGAAGGCCACTGAAGAACACTGAACTCATTATGTTCATGAAACCAGTTTGAGACGACTTGTGACAATGGTGCATTATCATGCTGGAAGTAGCCATTAGAAGATGGGAACATTTTGACCATGAAGGGATGCACATGGTCAGGAACAATACTCAAATAGGCTGTGGCATTCAAGCGATGACTGATTTGGTATTAACAGGCCCAAAGTGTACCAAGAACACTTTCCCTACACCATTACACCACCTCCACCATGAGAAGGTGTACAGGTGTTCCTAATAAAGTGTTGAGTGAGTGTATATACAGGAGGGAGCAGTGACCTTTTCCTTTGTAGAAAGAGATTGTGGGCATGGCAGGAGAAAATAACAAATTAATCATTAGCCAAATAACCCTTTCCGGTTCAAGAATATCAATAGTATAGCAGCCAGAGTTCAACACGGCAGTCTAGTTCCTCTACATCTGTGCTATTGACACGACCACCCAGCACATAGCTTTAGTCTTTAGACTAACACAGCACATAGCTTTAGTCTTTAGACTAACACAGCACATAGGCTTAGTCTTTAGACTAACCCAGCACATAGCTTTAGGCTAACACAGGATATAGGTTTAGTCTTCTGGTTCCTTGACGGTGTACCACATGATCTGTGTCATCGCAGTCCGTCTATATCTGTGCTATAGATAATGAGGGATGACGCCACTTCCTGCTCCACACAAATATTCCTTGTTAATTTTCTTGTCCAGATATTTTCTAAATTTCAATTGTTGTAAATTCGGTGGTCTCAAATGATGCTTACAGCTCTTTCCTGGATCGTTCTTGCTTTCTAGCCAGTGTCTTCAAAATGTTACCACATGCTGTAGGTCTTCATGTATGTTCAACCACACTAGATCTACTGTGGGTCTACGGATCCACTCGATCTACTGTAGGCCTATGGATCCACTCGATCTACTGTAGGCCTACGGATCCACTAGATCTACTGTAGGTCTACGGATCTACCAGATCTACTGTGGGCCTACGGATTCACTAGATCTACTGTAGGCCTACCGATCCACTCGATCTACTGTAGGCCTACATACTGAACCACTAGATATACTGTAGGCCTACATACTGAACCACTAGATATACTGTAGGCCTACATACTGAACCACTAGATCTACTTTGTCTATATCTGTGGTGTTGACAGGTGTTGTCATAGCAACAGTTCTGCCTGCTGTTCACACGGCCAGTCAGGATGACACCATCACTCTGATTTACCTGGTTGCACCCATGTTTACTCAACGTCTTTAATCCCGTCACGTCAGCTGACAGACGAGCAGGTGGCTGTGGTCAGGTGTGTGTGTGTTTGCTTGTGTCCATGCCTGCTTTCGTACGGTCAGGTGTGTGTTTGCGTGTGTGGCTGCCCGGATGTGTATTTGTATGGGGGTGTGTGTGTGTGTAGAACAGGAATATAAACACAGTTCAAACACTGCTCTCACCATGAAATGTGGTGTAATGGGAACTGTTCTGCCTTCAGGAATGTGGTGACACACACATACACAGGGGGGGGGGGGGGGTAAACAGTATACGTATGTGGACAGGAAGGCTGTAGACTAGGAGATTCCTCTGACTGGGAATGGCACCATGTTGATGTTGACCATGGGAGGAAGAGGAAGAGGAAGAGGAGGAGGTGGGAGAGGAGGAAGAAGGAAGGAAGGATCAAGGAGTGGCTGAGAATGCCCCAGTAAATGAGCCCCCCAGAAACACTCATGCAATAGGCTTGATGTTGTTGTTGCTGTTACCCAGGGTCCTGTTAGGGCGAGCTGCCAGCTGCGTTCATGGTTGGTCAAGCCCAACGTGCTGCTGAACGCCACCCAGGTGCTTCCTGCTACAGCACACAGGCCAGTTCTGTCTACCTTAAAACATGTCATGTGACCTTTCAACAGCTGTGTCCACCTTAACTCACTAACTGCCAAAGAATTCCGGAACACTCACCACCTAGAGTGCCAAGTGTTTTATGTGGTATTTACCTAGCAACAGTACTTTGATGAGCTACAAAATGAAGCATCATGATTCATCTGTTTTTGGTGAATAAAGTCACCCCTTGGCACTCTAGAATGTTGAAATTTTGGGCGACTTTATTCACCCTCGCCACAAAATTAAAGTTAAAAAAATTAAGTTAAAACACTCATGATGTGACCTTTAACAGAACTCTGGCAGCCACTGCTACAGTATCATTGTTACCTGATGGAGATGACAGCGCACTGTTGCCATATCAACCACATTCACACCAATGATGAAAACCAAACATTGTTGCTGTGTCATGGGACTGAGCTGCACATGTCAATGATGAGTTCAATGATGACCAGTATAGTGTGCAGGAATGGAGGGACACAGTTTATTGAAGTGATTGAGGCGGGAGATGTTTCCCAGAAAGAAGAATTGAGATGAACCCACACTCACACCCACACCCACACCCACACCCACCCACACACACACACACACACACTGCCAGAGATGGCCTAATTTCCAGTAAGAAGTATCTGCAACAGCCCCACATCTCATTAACACTCAGATCAATTCCCCCTTCCCTAACACGACTTAACACGTCCCCTCTCTTACTCACACATATTGAGGCCATCCTCTCTTACTGGGAGAGAGCAAAAGGGTGGGAGGGCAAGACAACTAGCTGAACTCACAGGCTAGCTAGGTGAACTCACAGGCTAGCTAGGTGAACACACAGGCTAGCTAGCTGAACACAGGCTAGGTGAGAACACAGGTTAGCTAGGTGAACACCACACAGAGTTTGTCTGTCAGGAATGCACTGTCACCAGTTGGAGGACATGCCGATGTTGCCCCCCGCTGGACGAATGCGGAACTGCTGTGTTGTGTGCTCAGGTCAACACTGCAGTGCGATGCTAACTCCAGGACTGCAGAGACCATGTCAGACTGCACCTCCAGCTTCAACAGCAGCAGTAGGCGTTGCTACAGGGTGCGATGTAGACAGGAACACTATCAGAGATGTTTGCTGTTGTGTGATGGACAGAACAGCAGGATGAGAGGTTCACAGACCTCCTACTGTGTCAAGTGACATTGCTGAAGCCTGTCATTCGAACCAAAAATGACATCCGATCGCAACCAATACGCTTGGAGCAAGTCAAGCCACACATATTGCCTCCTGTCAAACCCCCCCCCCCCCTCTTCTGTCAGTCACTGAGATGACCAGTGAGCACTGTGGAAGACCGGGTTAGGGTTAGGGTTAATCTCTCTGTTAGGCCTGTAGGGTTAGGGTTAGGGTTAATCTCTCTGTTAGGCCTGTAGGGTTAGGGTTAGGGTTGATGTCTGTGTTAGGCCTGTAGGGTTAGGGTTAATGTCTGTGTTAGGCCTTTAGGGTTAGGATTAATGTCTGTGTTAGGCCTGTAGGGTTAGGGTTAATCTCTCTGTTAGGCCTGTGATAGGTCTGCCTTTAACCACATCATCCGGTGGCCAAAAGCTGTCCTCTCCACCTGTTTTCCTCCTCTCCACCTTTTCGTTATTGTTGTCTTTCTCCTGAAGTACCGTCTAAGGTGGACCTTCAAGCCCCTGACACGCCTGCCTCTGTCCGTTGTCTGTCAGTGACCCAGTTATCACTCTGCCATCTCTCCATCTTATCACTCTTCTCCTCTCTCACGTCCGTGCTGTCCTGTCTTCTCTCTCTCTTTCTCTTTCTCTTTCTCTTCGTCTGAAGAGACGACCCACTTTTCCCACAAAAGGGCTGACGACATCGGCCTGGTGAAGTTGCTGAGTCGCTGTGCCAACGGTTGCCCCGGGACACCCGAGCTGAGGCCCTCCCATGGCAACAACGGGGGGGTCACAGCTGGAGCGGAGGCTTTGTTGCTCCGAAAACCGGCCTGCCCAGTCACCGTTGCATATGTCAACAATGTCATGTCAACAATGTCATGATATGAGTATGATAAGTCATTGAATATGATGTCATTAACTCTCTCTCCCCCCCTCCCCCCTCCCCTCTTTCTCTCACAGGTGCGGAAGCACATCACAGACCTGTACGAGGACCTGAGGGATGGACACAATCTCATCTCTCTCCTGGAGGTCCTCTCTGGAGTCACCCTGGTAATACACACACACACACACACATACACACACACACACACACATACACACTGGGATGCAGTACGACTGTGACACTCACTTAGATGTACCCTGTCACCGCTCCACCTCGATGCACCGTCACACTGACTGAGTGTCACATGGAGACACTGGTTTCGTGGCGATTTTCCAGAGGGTAAAACTGATCCTAGATCTGTCCTAGACGGTGGATGGGTCCTCAGTGACAGACAGGTGGATGAACCCTGCCTGGCGGCTGTCTGAGTCTCCCAGGAGCTGAGTGTGCTGCTTTGACCTCTGACCTCAGATCGTCATGTCAGGGGATGTGGTTGACTCAGAAGCCGGCCCTGTTAGCAGTTTACTTTTGATTTTGCTCCTTCTTTTTGCCTCAACTGCATTTCCCCCGTCCCCCTTGCTCATCTCTCCTCTCTCTTTCTGTCTCTTTCTCTCTCACATCACTCTCTCTTTTCTCCCTCTTTCCCCTTGAATATCCTTCATCTTCATCCCTCTGTACGATGATTTAATTGTCCATCGGCTCCCTTCTTCTCTCTCTCTCTCTCTCTCTCTCTCCTCTCCCCCTTCACCCCTCTCCCTGTCTCCCCTCTCCTTTCCCAACCCCCCTCTCCCTCTCCCTCTCCCCATCACCCTCTCCTCTCTCTCCTTCTCCTCTCCTCTCCTCTCCCTATCACTCCCCCCCCCCCCCCCCCCTAATGTTAGCAGCTGAAAGGAATGTCTACGCTGAGGAGGGTGTGTGTGTCACGCGCCCCCCCTCTCATCCTGCTGGAGGGGGAGAAGGAGGAGGATGGAGCTCAGGGAGTACGTTTGACCCCTCCCCCCCACCCCACCCCACCCCATAGGTCAAGCTTTGAGCTTTGAGACTGCATGCGAGTGCTGTGCCACTGATTCCAAAACGTCACAGATAAATATTCAATATGTTAGTTAGCCGACACACACTTCCACATCCATGTACATAAACACACTGTGTGTGTGTGTGTATATGTTTCTGTGTGTGCTGTGTTTGGACAACATGGAGGGGTGTCTGCCGCTGAACAATGCCTCCCAGTGTGGCGTAATGCGTGCCATTCTGTGGCAGTCACACACAGACAGACAGACACACAGACAGACATTCAGACAGACACAGAGACACATGCACACACACACACACACACACACACACACACACACACACACACACACACAGTTACCCCCAGAGACAGGAACAGCAGACACGTTACAGAAAACTAAATCCTTTCCTAACATCAGTTGTCAAAGCATCTTGGCTAAGGCTCTATACCTGAAGCCACCCTCCCCGCCCCCACCTCCTCCTCTGCATGGAGCTCTCTCCTCCCTCTCTCTCTCTCTCCCTCTCTCTCTCTCTCTTTCTCCCTCTCTCTCTCTCTCTCTCTCTCTCTCTCTCTCTCTCTCTCTCTCTCTGTCTGGGCTGTGTGCTCCCCAGCCCTGCTACAGTCCTGCTGACTGCAGTGATGACTAAACCAAGCCAGCACAGCGTCAACACACACTCCTGCATCCTGCATTGAACTCTTACCAGCATTGCTGCGTGTGTGTGCGTGCGTGTGTGTGTGTGTGCGTGCGTGCGTGCGTGTGTGTGTGTGTGTGCCGTGTGTGTTGCGTTTGAGAGTGGCAAGTCACAAATGTGTGTGTGTGGTGCAAATTGCAAGGGGAGTTTCTGTTTGTTATATTCGTGTGTGTGTGTGTGTGTGTGGAAGTGTGTGTGTAAATGTGTTAGCGTGTTGGAGGGATGTTGGACTACCTAAACCAGCATGGTTTGCAGACTTGGTTCCTCTGTTTTTGCTCTGCTGTGAGGATGCTTTAAGGCATGTCTTTTACTGCTCAGTGGAAGACAGCGCCCCCTGTGGTCACACCATGTTATGACAACAGCCTCTGTGGTTCTTCTCTCACTGCACTCATAGAAGTAGAGATTTCACTGCTTGTGTCATTTTTTGAGTGGTGAGCATGTGGTCAAGAGCTCTCTCTCTGGTCTTCACTCATCCTCTCTTTCCTTCCCCTCTTTCAGCCCCGAGAGAAAGGTCGCATGCGATTCCATCGACTCCAGAATGTCCAGATCGCCTTGGATTTCCTCAAACAGAGACAGGTAAAAAACACACACACACACACACACACACACACACACACACACACACACACACACACACAGCCCCTCAGGTTAACCCCTCGCTTACGCTGCGTTCTAGCACCTCCTGATTTGCAAATGAACCTCTGACTATAATCTATCGAACAACAACATGTGTTTCGAGGGGGGAGGAATGACCTTTCTCTCTGTCCCTCTGTGTCCCTGTGCCTCCCGCTGGGTCCTGCTGTGCATCAGTGCTGCATGGCTGGTCCCTAACCCTCCCACATGACATTTACTTCATCACACTGTCACCTCACACACCACTGACCAGCACGCAAACAGATTCCTGTGAGAGAGGAACCTGACCATGCAGCTTCCTGTTAGAGAGGAACCTGACCTTCCTGTTAGAGAGGAACCTGACCATGCAGCTTCCTGTTAGAGAGGAACCTGACCACTTCCTGTTAGAGAGGAACCTGACCATGCAGCTTCCAGTTAGAGAGGAACCTGACCACTTCCTGTTAGAGAGGAACCTGACTGTGCAGCTTCCTGTTAGAGAGGAACCTGACCATGCAGCTTCCTGTTAGAGAGGAACCTGACCTTCCAGTTAGAGAGGAAGCCGTGTTCTCCAGTCATGTTGGTACACGCTCCTCCTCACACCCCTCGTCGTCATCCGTGTTGAGAAGCATTGTCCTCTCTCATGACTCATGATTAAAACATGCGAGCCTCACACTAACAGGCTTATGCCAACGCCTTAATCAGATGAGAAAACATTCACCTTTTTTGTCCCCCAATGGAGTCATCGTCAGACACACCGTCGTCATCTACTGCTTTATAAACATCAACGTCATACACCGCACACCCATTCATTATACATATACAAATAATAAATGTATTCGTCACATCCATCACCTACAGCCGTAATTGATATCGTGAAATGCTTTGGAATCTTAGTCCTCCATCAAGAACAGTCAACAATAATCAACAAATCAGCAATACAATATAATATAGTGTAATAAAACAGTGACAGTAGTAGTGCATAAGGGTGTAGTGTAAGTAGCAGCAGTAATAACTGTGTTAATAACAATCGCCTACAGATATGGATGTATGGATGTATAGTACCAGTCAAAGGTTTGGACACACCTTGCCAAGAGTGTGCAAAGCTGTCATCAAAGCAAAAGGTGGCTACTTTGAAGAATCTAAAATATAACATATTCTGGTTTGTTTAACACTTTTTTGTTTACTACATAATTCCAGATGTGTTCCTTCATAGTTTTGATGTCTTCAATATGAATCTACAATGTAGAAAATAATAAAAAATAAAGAAAAACCATTGAATGAGAAGGTGTGTCCAAACTTTTGACTGGTACTGTATACGAAATCCTACACCTTCACTCTCTGTATCGCCTCCTGTGACGCTACACCATGTTTCCTGTTTCAGGTCAAGCTGGTGAACATACGCAACGATGACATCACAGACGGCAACCCCAAGCTGACCCTGGGCCTCATCTGGACCATCATCCTCCACTTCCAGGTCTGTGCTGAATTGGGTTTCTGTTCTGTATGTGTGACCCGGTGCTATCCGGGTCACCGAGTTGAGATTGTTAGCATCACCGGGTTGAGATCGGTTAAAACTCACTCCTCAAGTTCAAACACCCCCACCACCTGCGCTGTCGAATCGCTAGCTAGCTTTTCGATTCGCGTCGCTGGTTTGTATTTGAGGAGACGTGTGTCGGCGAGTCAGAGGTTGTGGGTTCGAGACTCGGGCGGAGCAGCTCGAATGGCGGGGCGACTGTTTGCAAGAAATCAGTTTCACCTGCTGTGGCCTGCTAGTCTGATCTCTAGTCTATCCAGGCCTATACGCCGTGGTGGTTTGGTGTGTGATCCTGCTCTATGTGCTCTATTTCTATGATATGGCCACAGTCCTAAACTAACTCTAGTGAGTCCTGCCCCTCCTCTGGCGGGTGTGGCCCAGCGTGACTGTCTGGTCCTGGTCACACAGACGCAGTCAGAGGGCACAGGGCTTTGAGCAATTGGTGTCTGTCTGATGTCCCATCGACAGTTTATCCTCTACTGTCAGATCGGTGTGTGTGTGTAGGGGGGGGGGGGTGGTGTGTGTGTGTGTGTGAGAGAGTGAGTGAGTGAGAGTGATCTGTGCCAGGAGCGGAGTGGATTAAAGAGACTTTAGAATGCCCTGCAAGTTTGGGGGTTTACTGTTGTGAATGCTTGTCTGAGGACACTGCCAAGCTGCTCTAGGAGACAGGACTTGGCCTTGTGTGTGTGTTCATGTGTTTATTGACTAGCACTGACTTATAGTCCATTGTCGTTAATGTTTGAAAAAGTATCTCGGAACAGTCACGACCTAGAGTGCCAAGTGTTTTATGTGGTATTTACCTAGCAACAGTACCAAGACAAAATGAAATATCTTAATTTATGCATTTTGGTGAATAAAGTCACACTTGGCACTCTAGAAGGTTGACAATTTAGGTGACCTTATTCACCTTTGGCACTAAACTAAAGAGTTAAAAGGTGTGTGTGTGTGTGTCTGTGTCTGTGTGTCTTTGTGTGCGTGTGTATGTGCGCGTGTGTGTGTGAGTGAGAGTGTGTGATAACCTCACTTGGGCATATCCTCATGCAATTTTGGAAAATCCCCACAAGGCAGGACAGTTGCAGGAGGTCAGCAGCAACGTAGAGGAACACAGCTGGCTGTCCGAACTCCAGGCTAGCGTGAATGGTATCTCAAGTACGTTTATTTTTAAGTCAGTGGCTTGAACTCAAATGTGCTCCTTCGATATCCTTGACAAGCACATTAAGTTGACCTACAAAAAGAAATCACTGTAACTCTCTAACAGAATGAAATGACTGCTATTTTGTGAAAAGGAAACGGCCTGGATTTGACAGAACATTATTCGGTTAACAATAAAAGACCCCCCCCCCCCCCACACACACACACACACACACACATACTCCCACCCAAAAGAAAGTCCACTTCCCGTCACTGACCACTAGAGGCAGGCAGACAGAGGGATGACATCACCTCGCAAGGTGACACTGGCAGCTGGTTGCCACGGAGACACGGCTGAATTCATTCAGCATGATTCAGCAGAACTGTGCGAGTCAGGGGAGGGGAGCGGGGGAGGGAGGGAGGACTGGAGGAGGGAGTGAAGTAATGCAGAAGGAGGGAGAGGGGGAATAACCCAGTGCTGATGGACAGAATGGGGGGCTGGAAATGACTCGGTGTATTGTAGAAATGAAAGAGAGGGCGAGGGTCAAGGACAGAACTGTTGATTAACAGTTGGGAGTTGAGAATAAGGGGACAGACAGGCAGATAGACAGACAGACAGGCAGGCAGACAGACAGACAGACAGACAGGCAGGCAGGCAGACAGACAGGCAAACCGACAGACACACACAAACAGACACACAAACAGACACAGACAAAGTCGTTCTAGGAAGCCTGCCCCCTGGGGGTTGCTGCCAGTAAGTGCATGTGTGACTGGAGGGGCCTATTCTCAGAGAACTGCAGCCCGAGGACCCCACCTGTACGTCATATCGAATTAAGACCAGTTCTTTTTTTATTCACAATGATAAAGACGTGTCACGTTAGCAGAGTTAGCGTCTCTCTGACTGCAGACTGGACAAGCTGCTCGCTCAGCATTTCTTCTCAACAGCGAGCCCTTTCATGGTCAGTAACTCGTTTAGTGCCGAAGGTGAATAAAAAAACAAAACAAATAATAATAATATTCACCCAAATTGTCAACGTTCTAGAGTGCCAAGGGTGACTTTATTCACCAAAAATGCATACATAATGATGTTTAATTTTGTAGTCAATCAAAGTACTATTAATAGATAAATACCACATAAAACACTTGGCACTGTGGGGAGTGTTCCAGAATTCTTTGCCAGTTTGTGAGTTAAAGCAGGATGTTACCCTGTCATCCAGCGGATTTGTTAGTCAATAGACACATTCACTAAATAATTGAGTTTTAAAACGATCTCTGAGTCAAGATGCCTCTCTTTGAACGTCCTGATCTGTCCTGATGTTCCAGCCCATTTTAGTCAATTTCTACAAATTTCAAATTTCTCCCAAAATTCCCCTCTCCCTCTCTCACATGCAAGGTCCTTCTGTTGGACAGCCAAGAGCTGCTCTCTGGGAACTACTGGCGTAGCAGAGCAGAGTGGAACAACTCTCATCTCACGCATTATGACAGTTTTTTTAGGAAGTAAACACAGACCTTGCGTGATGCAGCTGCACGCGAAATTATACGATAGTTTGCGACGGTATGCATCTTGGATTGACCAGAAATATGCATGAAAATGGATTTGGGGTAAACCTCCCCTCAATTATCTTGGCTATGTTTTCACGCATGGTTCTTTCCAAAAACTATTGCACCAAATAATGCAGTGTTATTTAAAATGGTGGACCACAACATTGGTAATTCAATACAATTCTAACTGTCCCTGATGCAACAGTACTGCAAGACTCTTTGTAGTCATTGTCTTCCACCACTAGAGGTCACCAGTGTGCCCAGCACCACAGCTGACCTGGCACACTCACAGAACTCAGCCAATCACACGCCACCCCTCCCAGAATCCCAACCTCCTACGGAGCTGTGGCTGCATGTGATTGGCTCTCCATGCTGCTTTAATTCTTGCTTCTTTAATTCTTGAGTGAGAGCCTTCATACCAAATACACCTAGCTGTGGGTTAGGGTTAGAGGGGGTAACCAGACAGCTGTGGGTTAGGGTTAGGGGGGGTAACCAGGGAGCTGTGGGTTAGGGTTAGAGGGGGTAACCAGACAGCTGTGGGTTAGGGTTAGAGGGGGTAACCAGGGAGCTGTGGGTTAGGGTTAGAGGGGGTAACCAGACAGCTGTGGGTTAGGGTTAGAGGGGGTAACCAGAGAGCTGTGGGTTAGGGTTAGGGGGGGTAACCAGAGAGCTGTGGGTTAGGGTTAGGGGGGGTAACCAGAGAGCTGTGGGTTAGGGTTAGGGGGGGTAACCAGAGAGCTGTGGGTTAGGGTTAGGGGAGATAACCAGAGAGCTGTGGGTTAGGGTTAGGGGGGGTAACCAGAGAGCTGTGGGTTTGGGTTAGGGGGGATAACCAGAGAGCTGTGGGTTAGGGGGGATAACCAGAGAGCTGTGGGTTAGGGGGGATAACCAGAGAGCTGTGGGTTAGGGTTAGGGGGGGTAACCAGACAGCTGTGGGTTAGGGGGGATAACCAGAGAGCTGTGGGTTAGAGGGGGTAACCAGGGAGCTGTGGGTTAGGGGGGTAACCAGACAGCTGTGGGTTAGAGGGGATAACCAGACAGCTGTGGGTTAGAGGGGATAACCAGGGAGCTGTGGGTTAGGGTTAGGGGGGATAACCAGACAGCTGTGGGTTAGGGGGGATAACCAGGGAGCTGTGGGTTAGGGTTAGGGGGGATAACCAGGGAGCTGTGGGTTAGGGTTAGGGGGGATAACCAGACAGCTGTGGGTTAGGGGGGATAACCAGGGAGCTGTGGGTTAGGGTTAGGGGGGATAACCAGGGAGCTGTGGGTTAGGGTTAGGGGGGATAACCAGACAGCTGTGGGTTAGGGGGGATAACCAGACAGCTGTGGGTTAGGGTTAGAGGGGGTAACCAGACAGCTGTGGGTTAGGGTTAGGGGGGGTAACCAGACAGCTGTGGGTTAGGGGGGATAACCAGACAGCTGTGGGTTAGGGTTAGGGGGGGTAACCAGGGAGCTGTGGGTTAGGGTTAGGGGGGGTAACCAGACAGCTGTGGGTTAGGGGGGATAACCAGACAGCTGTGGGTTAGGGTTAGAGGGGGTAACCAGACAGCTGTGGGTTAGGATTAGGATGTTGTTATTCTAGCAGCTGGGTCCGTGGGTTAAGTCTTAGCTGCTGTAGATTAGATAAGTGTTTATTGTCTGATTTCCCCAGATGTGTCTGCGTATAGACGTGTGTGCCTGTACTGTGTTGTGCAGTTGGGTTGAAATGACACATTCATTCTCCTACAGCCCTGAATGATTGCTTTTGTGCGTATGTGTGTGTGCGAGTGTGTGCGTGCATGTGTGCATGCGTCTAGTCTTAGGGCTTCAGACCACAGGAGCACATTGCGTCAGTGTGTGTGATGTGGGAGGGTGAGATGTCTTGTAGCCTACGTGTTGAATAAAAGGGTTGACGGTGAAAGGGATGGATCCTGAAGGAACCCTTGCATTCTCTCTTTTTCACCCGTACTCTCTCCATCTTTGCCCTGTTGTTTATCCTATGGCTGGCTCTCATCCCGCTTGATCTTTTCACAAAGTAATAGTGTGTGTGTGTGTGTGTGTGTGTGTGTGGAACAGAGAGCTCTGTGCTCACAAGCAGCAGAGAGAAAAGGTGGGAGGGAGCAGATAGGAGGAGAAAGGGAGAGGGAGGGAGGAACGAGGTAGCAGATAGGAGGAGAAAGGAAGGGGGAGGGAGGGAGGGAGGGACGAGGTAGCGGATTGGAGGAGAAAGGGAGAGGGAGGTAGGAAGGGAGGGATGAGGAGGAGGGAGGGAGGGAGGGAGGGGGAGTGCAGCAGAAGCAGCAGTAGAGACTGTGAAGCTGCAGCAGCCTAGAGATAAAGCTTTTCTCGCTGCCGGTGCCTGCGAGCGAGAGATAGAACAAATGAGAGAAGCCAGCGAGAGAAGAGAGGAATACTGGCTGCCCGCTGTTACTTGGGCTCCCGGCTTACACTGGATCTACAGGCCTCAATAAACGCACGCACGGACACCCACACTCACACTCTTTTCTCTAACACACACACACACACACACACACACACACAGTATTTCAGGTCTGTCTTCAGAGCACTGTCAATTGGATCACTCCGGCGATGCCTGCCTGACGGGAACCTGGATCGAGATGAATCTGGAGACCTCGTCAAACTCTCCTTCGCCTACTTCCATATCTCTCCCTCTCTCTCTCTCTCTCTCTACCTCCGGTCTCTCCACCTCCGGTCCTGTTCTCTGCCTTCGCCCTACACTGTCTTCTGCACATGTGCAGGCAGGATCAGGATGGCTGTTTAGGGGATGTTGAATCAACCAAGGAACGGCTGAGCCCAGACCAGAGCAGTCGCCACCGAGCCCAGACCAGACCAGCCGCCAGTGTAATTAGATTCACCAGACCAGAGGAGAGTGGAGGATAGGGAGTGCCTTTGTAACTGCCTGACTGTCTGTCTGCCTGTTTGTCTACAACATACTCTCTTACTACTCGTGTGGAATATTCCCTTGCATACTGTGGATGCTACCTACTGTAGATGCTACATACTGTGGATGCTACCTACTGTAGATGCTACATACTGTGGATGCTACATACTGTAGATGCTACATACTGTGGATGCTACATACAGTTATGATATACAAGCTGTCTGACTGACATTGGCTGACAAGGACTGAAGGATTTGTGATTGGACAGCGATCCCCCCAGGAGGCGGTAAGATCAAGGCCATTATCCATGTGATGTCAGGCTGTCTGGAGAGCAGAAAGAGGCGCTCTTAATTTGACGGGTTCTCAGTTGAGACCTTTAAGAGCTCCAGGTACTGTGTCGTCATGCCTGCGTTGCTACAGGTACCAGATCACTGAAGTGAAGTGTGAAAGAATACTTGTTGATTCCCGCCTCACCTGGTTAGTCCTGGGACCCCGCTCTAACACTCATAACACTGGGCCAGTGATGATGTAACATCCTGGGAGGGTTCCTTTCGTCACTGAGACGACAACAACAACCGTCCCATAGGGTAACTAATGCTGGCGAGAACCCAGGAGGAATCGGAACATCGCATGACATGAGGCTCAGTAGAACAGGGGGGAACTCTGGGGCGCGGGGGAGGAGCTGACGGCCGAGGCTGTGATTGAGGTTTTTTAACGAGCTGTCGGCGCATTGGCTGACGAATCACTATCACCCACCGCTGATCTGTACCCCGGCATGCTGCCTCGACACAACCAGCCCCCCCCAACCGCTACTACAGAGCTGTCACCTCCACTCCCGCACTGGGGCTTCTTTTACGGCTCATGCTGCAATAACGAGGTTTATCAATAATATATGAACTGGGATTGGAGACACGCCAGGGTAAAGTACTTGGATTACATGACTGCTTGGAACGGCAGGGTAAACAAATCCAAACAAAACTGTGT
This sequence comes from Argentina silus, assembly GCF_951799395.1. Taxonomy (NCBI): domain Eukaryota; kingdom Metazoa; phylum Chordata; class Actinopteri; order Argentiniformes; family Argentinidae; genus Argentina; species Argentina silus. Next base: position 7,372,538 of record NC_139665.1, read on the forward strand.
GTGTGTGTGTGTGTGTGGATGTCGAAATGGGAGCAGACTCATTGGTGACGTGAGGCTCTTTTTTCTTTCCTCCAAGAGGCGGTGATGTGCACAGAGTCAGATGCACTGTATGTATGAGTGTGTGAGTGAGAGTGTGTGTGTGAGAGTGTGTGTCTGCACTGCAGCTCTCTGGCATCTCACACTGAGGAAATACATTGCAGGAGCGGCAGAGAGATGAGACAGGCACTGATTTTACCCCCCTGCCAGAGACCCCGCGGTCAAGAGCACCACTGAGACTCTGCAGTCATCACACGCAGCGTGGAGAGGCTCCAGAACAACACTGAGGGGCTCAAAACAACAAGATTGACTTTGAATGTCTGATACAAGAGTCACAGCCTTTGGACTGTTGATGCAGTATGAGCCATACCGACCTGCCATTCTTGCCTGCCAAACCCTGAGATAAATCAACCAACCCAACCCAAGCCAAGCCTAATCCATTATTTCTTACGCTGTGCTGACGTGGTTTTCTGCGGATGTCCTTGACGTGAATGGGACCCTGCTGGGACCTCCGTGTCGGAGCCTAGAGCTAGACGGCAGGGGGGTAGCCCTGGAGAGAGCAGGCAGGCCCTCGCTGCGTTGCCTGAGTCTGTGTGAGGCAACAGCTGCAGAGAGGAGAGGGGGGGGGGAAGAGAAGGACGGAGAGGAGAAGCACTTACGGCACGGACCAGGGCTTTGCTGTGACACGCAAGTGTGCAGTGCCTCAGACTGAACCCGGCTAGAAGGTGAACAGAACCAATGATGTTGTCTCTCTGTGTCTCGGTCCTGTCCAAGCTCCAGCTCACGCCAGGCGACCGGAGCTGAATCCCCCACAGCTGACATCACAGTGGTATGGGAGTTGTCCACCTGAGGGCTTCTGTTTGACTTTCTATTTCTGCTGTTGTTTCTCCCCGTCTCCCATTCCACCCCTCCCCCCCCTCTTTCTCTCTCCCTAAAATGGGGAGCTCCATGGGGTGTGTGAGACCGCCCCGTGAGGCAGGTACCGGGGGTGCCCCTCCCCTGTCCCCAAAACGGAAGCTCCGTTTTCGACGGAAACGCAAAGGAAAGAAGCACCGGAAAGGGCTGGTAATAGAAGACATTGAAAAAGGGAGAGGCCCTGTACCAGGAGAAGAGCAGGAAGAAGAGAAAGAGAAAGAGAAGGCTACTATTGCTGAAACAGTGGCTTCAATCGATACCAAGAGTGATGTTGAAACCAAACCACCCAGCTTAGCAGTGCCTGACACCCAAGCCCTTTCCCAACTGACAGTACCTGGTACCCACCATGCTGGCACCCTGAGTGGGTCCATGGGTGGGCTCTGCGGCAGCATAGTCCTGGAACTGTCCCCTGAACCCAGTCCAACATGGAAGGGCGTCTCCTGCCAGCCTGGGAGTGGGGAGGGAGCAACCAGCAGCCAAGGGCCACCTAGTGAGACCCCCACCCCCGTCAACTCCCACCCAGCCCAGGGTAGCAGCACCCCCGGAGGGGGGCGTGTCTGCAGGGTAAAGGAGCGAGTCCAGGGAGTCCTGGAAAGGCCCTGGATCGTACGACCAAAGAAAGGGAAGCCAGGGAAAGAGGAGGAGGAGGAGGAGGAGGAAGGAGGGTGTGTAGCAGGGACTGTCGACACACCTCCAGAAAGGGAGCACAAAGGGGTGGTCCACATCCGTGAGGTCGGGGGGCGCCTGTGTGTCGTCAGGACAGTGTACCCCAGTGACTTTGGCTCCCCGGTATGGAGAGGTGACAGTGACAACACCAAGGAGGTTGAGGTTCGTGCTGAACCCCCCGCTCCGTCCCCCGTGACTGCAAACATTCTCAAAGTACGGCTTTCTGAGGAGAACACCAGACGAGCCAAAATGGACGCCTCCAGTCCCGGTATGACCACCGATCTTCTAAGGCCCAAGGAAACCATGGCGGTGGAGGGGGTCGGTTGGGGTACCCCAGGACATGTCCAACATGGAGGGCCTCCGCCTTCAGTACAGGATCCTTTGTCCTCCGGGTACGCCAGCGACCTGCCACTCACCTCCCCTGAGACAGGGGGCGCCTCCCAGGCGGACTGGGGAGGCATGACCAGCAGCTCATCAGAGATTCTGGACTCTGTGACAGAGAGTCCCCTCTCACCCCCTCCGGTCCCGCCCAGGCTCTTCCCTCAGGTCAGGGTCTCCATCTGTCTCTTTTAATTGCTCAGGTGGGAAGGTGGGCTGATCCGTGCTGGGTCAGGTGGGGGTGGCATTTCTGAATGTGAGTTGTCATTGAATGTGTTAATGGCTGTGTGTGCGTGTGCGTGTGTGTGTGTGTGTCCTGGTTGTTATCCCCCCTGCCAAAGGCTCTCTGCATGTTCACGTCCTTCCTGACTGGGTCCCCGGTGCCTAATCAAGACAGCCCAGGCCATCTCTTTGTCTTTCTCCTTCCCCCTCTCCATCACTCATTAGTTCCCTCACACCACCCACTCTCTACCCTGTCGCTCCCATACTGTGTCCGTGCGGGGGTGTGTGTGTGTGTGTGTGTGTGTGTAAAGAATGCATGCGTCCTTCCCCTACTTCTACCAGCTCACCCCCCTGTTCTGGGCTAAAGTAGGTAGAGGTTGTTTGGGGGGAAAGCTAAGGGAATCGATGGCCTCATTTGAGCTCCATTACAGTGAGGACCTACTATGCACATCTCTTTAACCCTGTCAGTACTGCTAACTCTAACCTAACTACACACATCTCTTTAACCCTGTCAGTACTGCTAGCGCTAACCCAACTAGACACATCTCTTTAACTCTGTCAGTACTGCTCGCTGAGTTATGGGAGGGGCCTAGCTGAGTCATGGGAGGAACTAATATAAGTCATGGGAGGGGTCTCCACAAAGGCTCCTGTTTACCAGTGTTTGTGTCAGATAGCGATCAATAGTCCTGGCTCTGGCTCTTTCAGGCTTCCTTCCTTCTTTGTGTGTGTGTGTGTGTGTGTGTCAGTGGCAATCTGTGTGTACATGACGTGTGTGTGTGTCAGTGGCAATCTGTGTGTACATGACAGTGCCTTTGTGTGTGTGTGACAGCGTCTGGTCTCTCATCTGAATAAACAGGGATTTGAGATGTGCATTCATCAACACTGCTGCTGCATACGGCCCCTTAGGGACTCCATACACCCCTCTATTCATCTTTCTATCCATCCCTCTCACTCTATCCCCCTCTCTATCTGTCTCTATCCCTCTCTCTCTCTCTCTCTCTCTCCCTCTGTCCCTCTCTCTCTACCCCTCTCTCTATCCCCTCCTTGTGCCTCTTCCCCTCCATCTATCTCTTCCTTCTGTCGTCGTTTCTCTCCCTGCCTGCCCTCCATTTTCTATCTGTTTCCTCCTCTCCTCTCCTCTCTCTCCCTCCCCTCCTTCTATCTCTCCCTCTGCCAACATCAAAGAACCCTGGTTATAAATGGTGCCTGTTCAGGGCCCCCAGGGGTGAGAGGATGTGTGTGTGTATAATATACATGTAGCATACGCTTCGTTACAGCAGGCAGGGTTGGCAAGCTTATGTGAGAACACCACCTCCAGACACACACACACACACACACACACACACACACACACTCCAGGGTTAGATCATCTTAAAGAGGATTAATACCGTGTCTGTCTTAACGTCTGTCTTGTGACCTGTGTGTGTGCGTGTGTATGTGCCTGTGTGTGTGTGTGTGTCTGTGCTCTATTTTCTATTTCTATAGAGTAGTATGATGTCACTGCCGCTCACTCACACCTACTGTTTCCAGCTGTCTGGCAGTGATGTCACTGTTAATAGAATCCTCAGCGGTCCAAAGTTGTGTTCATGTCACGTCTTTGTTTGGCAGCCAAGTGATAACAGCCCCTCATGACAACCTCAAGAACAACAACAACCCGAGGAGAGAGGGATAGAGAGAGAGAGAAGGGGAGAGGGGGAGGGGATAGAGAGAGAGAGAAGGGGAGAGGGGGGGGGTGTAGAGAGAGAGGGAGGGATAGAGAGAGAGTGGGAGGGGAGGAGAGGGGGATAGAGAGAGAGTGAGTGGGAGGGGAGGAGAGGGGGGTAGAGAGAGAGAGGGATAGAGAGAGAGGGTGAGGGGGGGGAAGAGAGGGATAGATTGAGAGAGGATAAAGAGAGAGGGGGGGAGAGGGTGGGGGAGGAGAGGGATAGATAGAGAGAGGGGCAGAGAGGGAGGGATGTAGTGGGAGGATGGATAGAGATGAATAGAGAGAGGGGGATAGAGAGAGAGATGAATAGAGGTAGAGAGAAAGGGATATAGTGGGAGGATGGATAGAGAAATGAACAGAGAGAGAGGGGGATAGAGTAACCCTAACCACACTGTAGGCCAGTTCTATGTTTAGGACCCATGAGGACCGACATGTAAATCCATAGGCGCATACAGTATCACATCGGGTGTCAAATGAAAGCTAAGAGTCGGTTTGGGAAATTAAATTAGAAAAAAAATCCATCTTGAAAATGGATGGATTAGCAAGGGCAGTCATTCTGTTACCATCGTTCCGTTACCGGACGTGAATCCACTTGGCCTACTGTAGCTCGACAACCAAAAGAGATATTTTCAGACTCAAAGTATGATATCATAACTGACACCCACTCTCTCTGCAGACATCACAAGTCTTCATTTGGAGTAGATATTTAACAGATTTATGGGTCACACCCAAACGTCCCATCTGTTCTTAAAATGCATTTTCTTTGATTTTGTTTCAGTTGGAATTGGATTTTGTGTGTGTGTGTGTGTGTGTGTGTGTGTGTGTGTGTGTGTGTGTGTGTGTGAGAGACAGAGAGCATGCATTATGCAGCCAGTGTATGGTGCATGTGAGAGGGAGTAAGAGAATGCAGTGTGTGCGTGCGTGTGTGAGCGTATGTGTGTCTGTGATGAGCTCTATTAGTATAGGTAGGCCTGGCTTTCCCTCTATCATATCCACTCCTCCCTCTCCTCCCTCTCTCTCTGTTGGCTGTTGCTGCAGTCTCCTGGCACCCTCTGGACTTTCATTCTGTGCTATATTAGCACCAGAGAGACAGGAGGGAGGGAGGGAGGGAGGGAGGGAGGAGGAGGAGGAGGAGGAGGTGGACGACGAGTGTGAGACGGGGAGTGAGAAGAAGGGATGAAAGAGGAATACTGATGACAGGAACCAGCCACTGCCAGACACTGCAAATACATCACCCACGTCATGAAGATGAACAAAGCCAAAGAAAAAAAGAAAGTGTAGTAAAAGGAGAGTGATGAGGGGTGAGGTAGAGGGGGGGGGGGGGGGGGGGTTCACACCTCAGAGAAGAAGAGAGGAGGGGAACAACAGAAAGAGAAGGAGAGAGAGAGTTTACGTTCCTCCCCGTAAACTCAGATACATGTTGCTTATTCATGGTTAGGAACCCAACAACTCGACACACACTAAAGTTATATCACTGACATTGAATGAAGTCGTCGCTTCAATAGGCAAGTTATTATTTAGTTATTGATTATGATTGATGATTATCCATTTCGCTGTGAGACACAGAAAGTATATGAAGGAAGATACGAAGGGAGGGGAATCAAAGTGAAGGAAGCCCTCTTCCAGCTGAGACACAGCTTCACCTCAGACGCTCGATTCACCTCAGATACTCACTCACCTTTCCACTGTATGAGACATTTCTTTCCGGAACTTTCTCTCTCTGCAATAGTGACTAAGAAAGTGACTGCGAATGGTTTGTTTGTGTCCTAAAAACCCTCCTCTCTCTCTCTCTCTCTCTCTCTCTCTCTCTCTCTCTCTCTCCTCTTCTCTCCTCCTCCAGATCTCAGAGATCTATGTGAGCGGGGACTTGGGGGACCTGACTGCCAAGGAGAAGCTGCTGCTGTGGAGCAAGCAGGCGACGGAGGGCTACCCCGGCCTGCGCTGCGTCAACTTCTCCTCCTCCTGGAGCGACGGACGCATGTTCAACGCCTTGCTGCACAGATTCAGGTGCACACGCATATACGCACGGACGCACGCACACAAACATATATGCACACACACGTGCACGTGCACTCACACACACACACACAGAAATACACACGTGCACACACACACACACACACACAGTCACACTAACACACACATGCACATATGCGCACACACACACACAGTTACACACACACACACACACACACACAGTTGCACGCACACACACACAGTTACACACATGCACACACACACACACACACACATGTGCACATACACACTTACACACACGCACACACTCTTTCCCGTCATGCTGACTCAGTGATCTCTCTCTCTCTGCAGGCCAGACCTGATTGATATGGAGGTGGTTGCACGGCAGAGTAACCGTGACAACCTGGAGCAGGCCTTTGAGATCGCTGAGTCCCTCGGAGTTACAAGACTACTGGACGCAGAAGGTCTGTCTGTCTGTCTGTCTGTCTGTCTGTCTGTCTGTCTGTCTGTGTCTCTGTGTCTCTGTCTCTCTTTCGGTTTATCTATCTTACTTTCTGTGTTACAATATCTTACTGACCTCTTTCTCTCTTCTCCCCCCTCCCTCCCTCCCTCCCTCTCTCCGTCTCTCTCTCCTCTCCTCCTCTAGATGTGGACGTGCCGTCTCCGGATGAGAAGTCTGTCATCACCTACGTCTCTTCCATCTATGACGCCTTCCCCAAGATCCCCGAGGGAGGGGAGGGCATCGCTGCACACGTATGTTCCCTCCTGTCAATAACTGGAGTGACGATTGAAATAACAGCTTGTTGGGTTGGCTGTACACCCCTCCGTCACTGACTCACTCACTTCCTCTCCCTTCTCTCTTTTCCTGTCTCTTTCTCTCTCTCTCTCTCTTTCTCTCTCTCTCTATCTCTTCTTTCTCTCTCTCTCTCTCTCTCTTTCTTTCTCTCTCTCTCTCACTCTTTCTCTCTCTCTGCCTTCTTTCTCTCTCTCTCTCTCTCTCTCTCTCTCTCACTATTGCTCTCTCTTTCTCTCCCTCCCTCCCTCCCTCCCTCCCTCTCTCCCTCCCTCCCTCTCTCTCTCCATCTCTCTGTGTTAGGAGGTGGACCAGCGCTGGTCAGAGTACCAGACCCGGTTCTCCTCTCTGCTCCAGTGGAGCCGGCAGCACACGGCCCTCATGGCCAACAAGAACTTCCCCCAGAACCCTCTGGAGCTCAAGGTGAGGGACCAGGAGGGGAAACAGGGTGCATGGAAAAGGAGAGAGGGAAGGGGAAAGCAGTGAGAAAGGAAGGGAAGGGGAGAGGAGTAAGGAAGAGAACTATATTGTAGTATAGTACCTCTTGTAGTATAAATTGTAATTTTGTAGTATAATGTCTTGTGGTATAGTAGCTATATTAGTATAGTATATATTCAAGATTCAAGATCCTTTATTTGTCACGTGCATACAAGTATACAGTGAAATGCAAAAGTGACAGTGCCACAGAGGAGTGCAACAATAAATTGAAAAATAAATAGAATATAAACAGCAGTATAAACAGCAATAAAAGCAATGTACACAATGGAATGGCTATATACAATGGCAATGACAGGTAGGCAGTACAGTTAATTACAGTGAAAAGATGAGTCTGCAACTCATTATTATACTATAGCACTATTATATCATAATATTATTGTATATATTATGGTATCTATAGTATAGTTTATATTGTATAGTATTGACACGTTGATCAATGTCCTTCTCTCTCCCTCAGGCACTTTATAATGAGTACGTTCATCTGAAGGAGACAGAGATCCCTGCCAAGGAGAGGGAGAAGAGCTGTGTCGAACACCTCTACAAGCTGCTGGAGGTAGGAGAGAGGGACATGACTCTGCTAACAACCTCAGCACACAGACAAGAGAAAAAACAAATGCTAACACATTTAGTTGTTTCAAACACTTAGATAAATAGATAGAATTATCCGCAGAACACAAAGCCTGTCTGCTACACAGTGTTTAATGTGCTTGAAAGTAACACTGAATTCAGCTGTGAATTGAGTTACTGACAAGGGGAAGAGGGCGATCGAGAGAAGGGAGGGAGAGAAGGAAAGTATGAGCTGAATGTTACCACCACGAGCCAGCCACACTGCATCATGAGGCTCTGAGGAGGTCTGTGTGTGTCTGTGTGTCTGTGTGTGTGTGTGTGTGTGTGTGTGTGTGTGTGTGTGTGTGTGTGTGTCTGTGTGTGTCGTCTTGCCTCAGAGCCAGGGCATTTTGAAAACCTCATGCTGTTCTTAATCGTTTTCTGTGTGAGAGAAGACACACATTTATAATTCCTCCTTTGTGTCAAATCATCTACTTTTATCCCTTGGCATATCGGTCCCTCTCTCACCAGTGTGTGTGTGTGTGTGTGTGTGTGTGTGTGTTGATGACTTATGACCATACCCTGCCATATCTGGGTCAAGTCGTTGACTTGGGGGTGAGCCCAGTACTGATTATACAGATCATCCGATCATCACCTGGTCTTTATTAGATATGATCAGTAATCGGAAAGGACTCCTTTTGATCTCAAAATAATGATTCTTTTGTGTCCTGGAGTGGTCCAGTGTCCTGGGGTGGTCCAGTGTCCTGGGGTGGTCCAGTGTCATGGGGTGGTCCAGTGTCCTGGAGTGGTCCAGTGTCCTGGGGTGGTCCAGTGGTCAAGCACCGGAGCCTACAGCGCACACATAAGACCATGTCGGCATGGGTTAGAATCCGACCCATGCCCTGCTGACATCCCCTCTCCTCCTGACTTTCCCGTCTCTCTCCACCATCTCTATCCAATAAAAAGATTAAAATTATAAGAGTGGGACTTCCCCGCTCCAAAAAATAACCTTAAAATAACGCTCTGTTCGCATGAAGAAAGGCTGCTCCCATGTGATTCACCCAACAGCCTTCTTCGTGTCCTCATGTTGCCTTTCTTCCTGATCGTATCTCTGTCTGTCTGGGCCCAGCGCCGGTATCAACGTAAACGGTGTGCATCGCTGTGTTTTGATTGGATGTGTGCGACGTGCCTGCTGCCGTGATTGGATCAGAGCAGTGGACTGTACCGTGTGTCAGAAATAACAGGAAGTTGTGAGGAGGGATAGTGACGGGCGCTCGCTAGCAGGCCTTCAGACCGACTAGCGGCTGTATGATAATATATAATAACATTAATGAATACGTTTCACGTTTATTTGTTATGTCTCATACACGAGGGCAGGGAGTAACATTCTTGGGCTCAGTTCCTTGACATTGCAGCATCCAAAATACAAATAGTACAAATAATACAAATAATACAAATACGCGGTAGTGCAATGAGGTAAGGACAAGACAATAAGTGACATAGTACAATATAAGTGAGACAAGACAATAAGTGACATAGTACTCGGGTTAATCTGACACATTGAAATCACTCTCCCCCTGTTGTCCCATCACCAGTGTCATCAGATTCTAATCTAATAGAATCAAATCTAATCAAATTCTACTGGTCATTTGTCCTCTGTGGCTCAGTCGGTAGAGCATGGCGTTAACAACGCAAAGGTTGTGGGTTTGATTCCCGCTGGGACCATATATCCTGAAAAATGTATGCGCTCACTGCAATGTAAGTCGCTTTGGATGAAAGCGTCAGCTAAATGGCATATATTATTATTATATTATTTACACAGTCTGCACCATACCATGTAATGAAATGCTTCAGGGTAAGCAACTCCTCGACAACGCCACAATCAGACAATATCAATCTCAATTTGCAGCAATGTCATAATAATAACAAAATGAGGGAACGATAATAATAGCAAAACAATGGCGATATCATGAAGTGTCCCAGATAGCAGCAACAACACTCCCAATGAGTGTGTGTGTGTGAGTGCATGTGTGTGAGTGCATGAGAGAGTGCAAATGGTTGTGCAGCGATGTGCTTTGTAGAATGATACTGTAGTACAGGTACTGCCACACCCTAACCATGTCATTGTGGATCCAAATCAAGCATTCAAATGTGTGTGTGTGTGTGTGTGTGTGTGTGTGTGTCCCAGATATGGATGGAGTTTGGGCGCGTCAAGCTGCCCCCAGGCCTGCACCCTAATGACCTGGAGGAGGAGTGGGGGAAGCTGATCCTGGAGATGCTGGAGAGGGAGAAGGCCCTGCGGCCGGCCGTGGAGAGGTCAGCACCCCTAGACCCTAACCCTGGACCTAACCCTAACCCTGGACCCTAAACATAACCCTAACCTTAGGCCCTAAACCAAACCTTAACCCTAGACCCTGGTCCTTACTGGAACCCTAAACCCTAAGCTTAACCCTAACCTTGGACCCTAACCCTAGACCATGGTCTTTACCTTAACCTTAGACCCTAACCTTAATCCGAAACCCTAACCTTACCCCTAAGCCCTAACCTTAACCCTAGACCCTAACCGTAACCCTAAACTCTAACCTTAACCCTAGACCCTAACTGTAACCCTAAACCCTAACCTTAACCATACCCATACTGATTTTTCAACCGTTTTGTTGACATTGACCTCATTAGGCATAATAATATTGTGTGCTTACAGTATTTCTTAACTGCGTGTGTGTGTGTGTCTGTGCGTGTGCGCTGTGTGTGTGTGTGTGTGTGTGTATGTGTATGTCTCTCCCCCAGGTTGGAGCTGCTGCTACAGAAGGCCAATAAGATCCAGAACATGGCTCTGGACTGTGAGGAGAAGCTCACGCTGGCCAAGAACACACTCCAGGCCGTGAGTACAGCCTTCTCTCTCTCTCTCTCTCTCTCTCTCTCTCTCTGCGTCTGGCTCCTCTGCTCTCTCTCATCCCTCGTTCAATGTGGACTCAGTCTGACTCTTCTTCTTCTTCTCCCTCTATCTTTTTACCCTCTTTGACCCTTTTTCACTCACCCTCTTCTTCCCTCTCCTCTCTCCTCCTCTCCTCTTCTGCCTCTTCTTCTCCCTCTCCTTTTACTCACTGTCTCACCTCCCCTCCCCCCTCCCCCGTAGGACATGTCCCTGGTGGAGAGTGGAGAGGCCCCCCGCTGTGAGAGGGAGCTGGCCGTCTACCTGCAGGACTGTGAGGTTCTGGTCAGACAGCTCAACCTGGACCTCAACCTCCTCCGGGACCAGAAGTACTACCAGGTGGACCAGCTGGCCTTCAGGTGAGCCTTGGGTGTGGCTGGGTGTGGGTGTGGGTGTGTGTATGTGTGTGTGTGGGTGTGTGTGTGTGGAGTGATTACGTGTGTGTGCGTGTGGAATGAGTATGTGTGTGTGTGAGACAGAAACCAAAAAAGAAGCTACAACCACTTCGCCTGTTTTCTAACAGTTCTCCACCTCCACCCCCCTCTCTCCATCCCTCTCTCCATCCCTCTCCATCCTTCTCTCCATCCCTATCTCCAGAGTCTCCTGTCTCCAGGAGGAGTTGGTCTCTCTCAGGCTGCAGTGCTCCAGCGTCTACAGGAAGGGCCACTTCGCCCCCATCACGGGGGGCGACCAGACGGCCCTGCGGGCCCAGGATGGTGGCCTCTCCCTGGCCACGGGGGCCCAGACCCTGCTGGGGGCCGTGGGGGCCGTGGGGGCCGTCCTGCTCAGGAGACCCATGTCACGCTCTCAGCTGGTGGCCATGTCGTCATCGGAGGACGAAGGGAGCCTGAGGTTCATCTACGAACTGCTGGGCTGGGTGGAGGAGACGCAGGTGAGGGACACGCACGCACGCATGCACGCACGCGCGGGCGTGTACACACACGCACACAAAGTGGGACACAGACAGACAGACAGGTACACAGACAGACACACACAGACAGAGAGGGACAGACACACACACAAAGTGGGACACACACAGACAGACAGACAGACAGGTACACACACACAGACACAGACACACACACACACACGCATGGGAGGAGTGTCTACAGGTATTAAAGATGGGACAGTAGATGCACTCAACCAACATGTTGGTTTCTGTTCATGAGTTTTGCAAAAGAGTTTAGTTGAGGTTTGATGAGTTGATTTGAACGTGTGTGTGTGTGTGTGTGTGTGTAGGACCTGCTAGAGCGTGCTGAGTGGGGGGCAGACTTGCCGTCGGTGGAACAGAACCTGCAGGAGCATCACAGCGTCCACACGGCCGTAGAGGAGCTGCTGACCAGCCTAAAGGAGGCCCGCAGCTACGAGGTACACACACACACACACACACACACACACACACACACACCCACCCTAACCCGCAGCTACGAGGTACACACACACACACACACACACACACACACCCTAACCCGCAGCTACGAGGTACACACACGCACGCACACACACACACACACACACACCCTAACCCATAGCTATGAGGTACACACACACACACACACACACACACACACACATTGTGTTGACCCTGTGTTGTTCCTCTCTCTCTCCCAGGCCAACGTCTCTCCTAACTTCAGGATCAGTTATTCTGAGACCCTGGCCAAGCTGGAGCACCAATACTGCAAACTACTGGTGAGGAGCCTGTGTGTGTGTGTGTGTGTGTGTGTGTGTGTGTGTGTGTGTGTGTGTGTGTCTGTGTGTCTGTGTGTCTGTCTGTCTGTCTGTCTGTCTGTCTGTGTCCCACTCTGTGTCTCATTCTGTCTGTGTCTCACTGTGTGTGTGTGTGTGTTTGCAATTGAGCTACACACACAGCTGTGTCTGTGCGTGCATGTGTGTGTAGCTATGTGTGTGTGTGTGTGTGTGTGTGTGTCCTCACCACGGATCCTTTGTGTTGGCAGGAACACTCGTCGTGGAGGCTGCGCTGCCTGGAGAGCCTGCACGCCTTCGTGTCCCGCTGCACCGAGGAGCTCATCTGGCTCAACGAGAGGGAGGAGGAGGAGCTGGCCTACGACTGGGGCCACGGCAACACACACGTCAACGCCAAGAGAGACCTCTACGCCGTGAGTCGACGGGGGGATACACACACACACACACACACACACACACATTGCTGCACGCGCTACTACACACACACACACACACACAACACACACAGCTGAAACACACATGCACACGCACACAGCTAAAACACACACGCACACGCATAGTGCTACAGACACACACATGCATACTGCTACACACACACACACTGCTACCCAGACACAGACGCAGATGCATACACACACACACACACACACGCTCGTTTCAGGTGTGATATTCGCTCGGGTGCTTGCTTGACCCTTTTCTGTCATCCTCTCAGGAAATGAGGTCAGAGCTGGAGGAGAAACAGGAAGTGATGCACACCCTGCAGGAGATGGCTGAGCGGCTCTGCCAGGAGAACCACCCGGCCAAGCAGACGGTGGAGGTGAGGTTGCCTAGCAACGACCCCACACAAAATGACCCGTACACATCCGGTCTTTCTTCATCCAGTGGAACCTTACCTTAACAGAACCTTACCCTAACACTCCAAACTACACACACACACACACACACACACACACACACACACACACACTTTCAAACACTGTGGCGTTTTGTCTGCAGGCGTACAGTGCGGCCCTGCAGACCCAGTGGCAGTGGGTGCGTCAGCTGTGTGTGTGTGTGGAACAGCACCTCAAAGACAACACGGCCTACCATCAGGTACTGTAGCGGTCAACCCTCATCTGTTGTCTTGGTCCTTGAGTCTGCTAGTTGTGTATGGATGACTGCTAGGTGTGTGTGGATGAGGTGTGTGTGGATGACGTGACCGCCCCATGCTCATCCCTGTCTCCCTGCCTCCCGTCAGTTTGTGAGCGACACGCGGGACTGTGAGACGTACCTGCGTCAGCTGCAGGAGACCATCAAGAGACAGTACACTTGCGACAAGAGCAGCCGACTGTCCAAGCTGGAGGACCTGCTGCAAGACTCCATGGTACGGACGCCTTCTCTAACACTTTCTCCTTCTTTCTAACCCTAACCCTAACTCATTTAGTGCCGAGGGTGAATAAAGTCGCCCAAATTGTCAACCTTCTAGAGTGCCAAGGGTGACTTTCTTCACCAAAAATCCCCAAAAGCCAATCAAAGTATTGTTGCTAGGTAAATACCACATAAAACACTGTTGGTGGTGAGTGTTCCAGAGTTCTTTGGCAGTTAGTGAGTTAAAGGTCCGGTATGTAACATTCAAGCTTTCTAAAAGCGTCCGAATGGTTGTAATGGCTTAATGTTTCATCGGTAGCGATCAGGGAACGAAATCCCTTGAAAGATATATTTCGTTTCCGTTTCTAAAATGGCGTTCTATGCCATGTCAATCCCCAGGTTTACTCGGATACCATCCCAGTGTCCAATCACAGCGAAGCATGAGTCATAGAGGCACAAATCATCAAACAGAAGTGATTGATGACCAGATGTAGATGATGCAGTGGTGCAGTGGTGTCCAGAGTGCTAACTCAGCCTCAGTGGTCCCTGCTAGCAGCCTTGTTATGATGACTCATTTGGTCACAATATCTAGTGTACAGTTAGCTAATAGCTACAGTGTTAGCATGTGATATTACTATAGCTACAGTATTAGCATGTTATTAACGTACAGTTAGCTCATAGCTACAGTATTAGCATGTTATTAACGTACAGTTAGCTCATAGCTATAGTATTAGCATGTTATTAATGTACAGTTAGCTCATAGCTACAGTATTAGCATGTGATTGTGCAGTAAGTACTGTAGCTCTGCTAGGCCCACAGCTATAGCCAGTCCCACTAGCCAATGATAGCCTACCCCAGTCCCACTCTAGTCTGCTCCACCCGAACTGCTGAGTCACGGCCCCCTGGGTGACTACCCTGACACAAGGCAGATGGCACCCCCCCCCCCAGCGCCCACCCTGGGCACAGAGATGAAAGGGGAGACACACACTGGCACTGGTGGAGCTGGGCATGACTGATAAGAGGGACACACAGTAGAGCAGGTAGAGGTTACAGGAACGATCGGGACGTTGGAACACAGAGTATGGAGAGAGTTCAGATGACATTCACAGATGAGTGCACCCTAGTTGGAACTTCATTGGTACACAATGTGGATGGGCACTAAAAGCATGATTACTTAACACTATTCACCATGTACGAGTGCTTTCATCGATCTGTGTGGTATTTTGTGTGTGTGTGTGTGTGTGTGTGTGTGTGTGTCATACAGTTTGTGCCATTTTCAAGATGACTCATGAGGCAAGCTTTGTGTGCAGTATGAGCCAGTGTGTGTGTGTGTGTGTCTGTGCAGTATGAGCCAGCGTGTGTGTGTTTGGTGTGAATGGAGTTTTAAAGTGTGTGTGTGTGTGTGTGTGTGTGTGTGTGTGTGTGTGTGTGCCCAGTATGAGCCAGCGTGTGTGTGTTTAGTGTGAACAGGCTATTGCACACTGGGCGGATAATGAAGTTTCCATGGCTGTGTTGTTCCAGCTCTCATTGGGGGGAGATTAAACAGGACATCGACAGATGCCTCTGATCTACTCCCCAAAAACAACCACACAGGCCTTGTACAGTAATAGAGAGAGTCAAGGCCTTTATGAGAGACAGTCAATAGCTTTATGAGAGACAGTCAATGGCTTTATGGGAGACGGTCAATGCCTTTTAATGAGGGCCAACAAATCCACAAGACCTCTCTCTGTCCTCTTCCTTGTATCCATTATACTCACAATTCAGTTGCGTCTCTGTTTAGATTTGTCTCGATCCTTGTCTAGATTTGTTCATAAGCTTGGCTTGAATAAAGTATCCCCAGGGCGTTATTTTCATAATACAATTGCAAAGTAGTGGCTGTATCCCAGAGTTCAATATCAAGTTTAACTCGTCGCTAATGCTAATGCTAATCCTAGCTCAGTATCACCCTTTTGACTTATAATTGACCTGTCATAGCGCTAACCCAATGCTAATGCTAGCTCAGTGTGCGGCCTGTGTGAAATTCAGCTCTAAAGTGTCATGCCATTCGCACTGAGTGAAGAGAGTTGAAGCCCTAATGAATACTTCATGAAGCGTTCTGTCAGGGAGAAAGCGGATATGAAATGCTGCAGTATTACTTTGGAAATGACTTTATGACTGTACATGTCACGAAGAAGAGTGACACTAATGTCCAGGTTTATGTTTAA
The DNA here is from genome assembly GCF_951799395.1 of Argentina silus. NCBI lineage: Eukaryota > Metazoa > Chordata > Actinopteri > Argentiniformes > Argentinidae > Argentina > Argentina silus. The sequence goes on from NC_139665.1 coordinate 7,388,461, forward strand.
TGTCCAACACCACTGCTGAGTCAAGACACATGGTCGCAGCGTCACCGATGGGACTGTAAGCTAGGCTAATTGTAAGCTAGGCCAATTGTAAGCTAGGCTAATTGTAAACTAGGCTAATTGTAAACTAGGCTAAGTGTAATCTAGGGTAATTATAAGATAGGCTAAATGTAAGCTAGGCTAATTAGAGTACAATAGACTTCAGGTGAACAGAAAGAATTGATTTCAAGCTTTTTGGTAAATTGCCTCTTGATTTGTCATATTGATGTTGTTGAGATACAACTATCCAAAGTTGCAAATTGAATCGAATCATAGAACAACCTTAGCTTGGGAAACATACAATTTATCAATGCTTTAAAAATGTATAGATGGACAGAAAACTTGGTTGGCTGATGTGTGGGTTAGTAAAGTACCGCTCATTGAGCCAATCTCTGTGTCTTACAGGAGGAGAAGGAGCAGCTGATTGAATACCGCAGTACGGTAGCCAGCCTGGTGGGCCGGGCCAAGACCGTGGTCCAGCTCCGGCCCCGCAGTGCCGACACCACCCTGGGAACCACCACGCCCATCCGGGCCATCTGTGACTACCGCCAGATCGAGGTATGTCACGCTACCATCCATGCTACCATGACAACCAGCTCACTTCACTTCACCGCCAATTGTTACGTCTGTGCCCCGCACTCCCTCCCTCAGCCCCGCCCCCGCCCCTGCCGTCAGTTGTAGCCATTGGCTGCTTCCGTCACACCGTTGACGGTGCACAGAACCAGTCAGTTTTCAGCTTGAATCCCAGCTAGAAATGAATGGTTTTCATTGGCTGTCTCAATGGCCATTTTAACAGCCGACTTCAAATGTTTGTTGTTTTTTCAGGTGTTCTCTGGCCTACCTCCAGCACCTTGTGTTGACGGGCAGAGAGAAGCGTTAAAGCTGTTGAAATGTTGCAGCTTTGTTTACCCCAAGCACCACGTATGGATGTGATTACACTGCCACAGTACACAATTAACAGCTCAGTGTTTGTGCTGTGAAATGTTTTTGGATCATTTTCAAATCGACATTTTTCATCTGGAAATGTCGCAACAGTAATTGTTGACTTTTTGAGTTTATTGACTTCTTGAGTGCTCAGAGATGTTTTCTGCAGCGAAGAATGCAGCGATATTTGTCGGGTTCTGCCGTTAGATCATAGCGGAAAGGCAACACCAGATCAGAAGCACCTGAAATAGCCTCAGTAGCACTGGAAAGTGAAGCAGAGATTTCCATGTCTCCACCGACACCTACCGCAACCTGCACTCTCACAGAGATGCTGAGGCTGTCTCCAGTACAGTATGACCGGCCCAAAGTGCTGCCCACGCCACCAGAGACTTTAAAAGCTTCTGAATTATATATTCATCCCCACCTGTGTCGACTCAGCGGACACATCTGCACGTCCACTCCAGTAGCTAGCACAGAAGCTGAGGTGCTGAGGACAGGGCTATAATAATCTGACGTGTGAGGGAGGGCCGCTGAGAAGGTTTACCCAGTGAAGCGTGTGTCAGGCAGCATGAGCAGGGATCACTGTTAGGGGGTAAACCTCAATCGTCTAAGGTGGCTTCCTCTTTCCCTTTTCTCCTCTTCATCATTTGGAAACCTAGTCAGTGAAAGCGACATTGGTGCATTTCTTTCACCAGTAAAGCTCTTACAAACAAAACACAACCCAAAGGGCTTGACAACACAGCAAAAATAATCTTTCTCTCCCTCCCTTTCCTGTGTCTCTTCTCCTTTCTTTCGTTTCCCCCTCCTACCCTCTTCTATCTGTCCCTCTCTCACTCCCGTCTCTCCCTCTTCCTCCCTTCTTCTCGTGTGCCGCTGGGCTGGCAAGGCTAACGTTCAGGTATTGCTGCTGATGTTCTCCTCCTCTCACCTCAGCGCTCGGCTCTTACACTGCACACTGCATACGCGCCGCTCGAAACCCTTATCCACTGATTCTAGATCAGTCGGTCCTGTAGCAGTTCTGTCCCTAGCCAGTATGAGCTAATTCAACTAAACCGCCCCCAGATCAGTTGGTAACCTCAGGACTGAACTGAACTGAACTGAACACCGCGCTCCAAGCTTATTCAGTCAGTCAGACGATTGTAGTTCTATGTACACTCGCTTTGCAATTTGAACGTATGTGTGCAGGGGGCGGGGTGAGAGGGGGTGGGGGGGGGGGGGGTTGGGGGCAATCATTTAAATGGACAGACCACGTGCGTTACATCGAAAGGCTTGCCCACAGCCATTGCTTTGCCAAGTAGACAGCGTTTTAGTTTTTTTTCTATCCTTTTAGAATTGTACAACCAAACAGTACTAAACTATGCCAAATTGAAACCCTAACTCTCCCCATGGGAACTTGCAGCCATGAATCGAAGCGGTCATTTCGGCTCATGGTTTTGAGATGGCTGCTTAATTCAATATGCCACGGTTATAGGTTGTAGTATCTTATTATTACGTTGTAGGGCTTTTGCTAACTACATGTCACCCATGAACATTTGCATTTTATGTTGAATTATACATTTGTTGCCGTAAACCTTTATTTTCCATTTCTTTTCCTTCTCCCTGACCTGCCCCGTCCCATACCCCTGGATGTTTCTCTCTCCATCTACCTCTCTCTGCCATTACACATTCCTCTCCTGTCCTGTCCTCTCCTTTCCCACTCCTCTCTCCCGATATCTATACCACTCTTTCTCAACTCCCCTCCATCTCAACACCCCCATTTCCTCCCCCTCCCTCCCTCCCTTCCTCCCCCAGATCACCATCAGTCGAGGGGAGGAGTGTGTGTTGGAGGATAACTCTCAGAGGACCAAGTGGAAGGTGATCAGCCCCAGTGGGAATGAGGCCATGGTGCCGTCTGTCTGCTTCACTGTCCCACCCCCCAACCAGGAGGCCATCGACATCGCCAGCAGGTACACACACACACACACACACACACACACACACACACACACACACACACTTCAACATATGTAAAAAGTGAAGAACACACAAACAGTGCTGTTAGCTACACTGCCTCTGAAAGATCTGTACAGTAAAGTATCTGCATATCAGTGGAGGTAGAAAATGGAGGACGGGCTCATAGAATGGAATGGAATGGAATGAGGAATGGTATCAACCACACGTTTGATACCATTCGTGATTCCGTTCCATGCATTAGAATGAGCCCGTCCTCTGATTTCTACCTCCACCAGCCTCCGCTGATATGCAGATACTTTACTGTATCTATCATTCAGTGAGGGCGCCCATACTCATACTCCCATCCACACACACATGCTCACACATGTACTGATGCATGTTGTGTGTGTTTGACATGTTCCTACAGGATGGAGCAGTTGTACCAGAACGTGATGTCTCTGTGGCACCAGCTGCATGTCAACATGAAGAGCGTGGTCTCCTGGCACTACCTCCAGAAGGACGTCCGCACCGTCTCCTCCTGGGGTCTGGACACGGTGAGGGACGCTGTTTGTACCCCTGGAATGTTGCACAGCCATTTAGTCAGACTAAAACTGTCCACTGGCATGTTTCATCAAGATATCTGTCAAAATGTCCTCCTAAGTTATTATATAAGTAACTGCTTAGTACAGTAACGTGTTAGTTAACATGTTTGTTAACGTGTATTAGTACAGTAACGTGTTAGTTAACATGTTAATTAATGTGTATTAATACGGTAACGTGTTAGTTAACGTGTATTAGTATAGTAATGTGTTAGTTAACGTGTATTAAGATCCACTATTCTAATGTTGTGGTGATGTACCTCCCCCCCCAGGTGCGTTCCCAGGCTCCATCGGAAAGGGAACAGGCCCTGGACCACCTGGAAGCCCACCTCTCTGACTTCCTGTCCGACAGCCGGGAGAGCGCCCTCTTCACCCCCACAGAGAGGCGGGAGCTGGAGAGAGATGCCCAGAACGCCCAGCAGCACTGCCAGGACCTGCTGGTCAACATGGAGACAGGTAGGAGGACCTGCTGGTCAACATGGAGGTAGAGAGACAGACAGAACCTTCTGGTCAACATGGAGGTAGAGAGACAGACAGGGCCTGCTGGTCAACATGGAGGTAGAGAGACAGACAGGACCTTCTGGTTAACATGGAGGTAGAAAGGAGGACAAGAGGGCTGAGCAGGTTTTGAGATCCACAGCTACTGCATATGTTTGTCTCTGTTTCTCTGACATGAAGGCATCATTCATGATTTTAATTTAATGATTTTGTGGTCTTATAAGTGTGATTGAAATTCTCTCTCTCTCTCTGTCTCTCACCCTCCCCCCCCCCCCCCCCCCCCCCCTATTTCTCTCAGTGGAAAAAGATGAGTCCGTCTCCCGCCTGTACCTGTCGGAGCTTCAGAACATCAAGATGCGCCTGGAGGAGGCGGAGCAGAGGCTGATGCGGGGCATCCAGACCCCGCCCCCTAGCCACATATCTGGTGACAACGTTGACAACACGGTCCAGATCACAGAACAAGAGGTCAGTACCGCACTACAGCCCCACCTGCTGGTGACTAGAATGCCAACTCCATTATTCATAGGTTGAAGATCAACATACGTGAGTGAAGGATGTTCAATAACAATATAATTCTCTTCATATAACATGGGAAATCGAGCATCTGTCCTCTAAAGGTTGGACAAACTATACATGCAAGAAGCCGATTAGATCTGAATCAATAAGTGAATGATTCTCAGCACAGGAAGGCCTATATGACCATATATAGTCAGCACAGGAAGAATTTCAGTAGGTCTCATTGTGACGTTTTTCTGCTGACTCCCACTGTCAGAACCTGCAGTCGGACCTGGACGGTCTACGCTCCAGTGTGGGCGAGGTGTCTCGGCGCTGTGTGAGCTTCTTTGAAGAGAAGCCCGACTCCTCCAGCGTGCCCACGCTCCGCTCGGAGCTCAACTTGGCCGTGGAGAAGATCGACCGGCTACACAACCTGTCCTCCGTCTACCTGCACAAGTGAGTTGCTCTTGCTGACGACAGACTCCTGACACACACTCGTCCATGCACGTGTATGTCATCATACATAATCTCTAACACACTCATTCATGCACATGTACATATTAGCAAACATAATCTCTAACACACACTCATTCATGCACACGTACATATTACCAAACATAATCTCTAACACACACTAATTCATGCACACGAACATATTAGCATACATAATCTCTAACACACACACATTCATGCACGCATATGCATTAGCACATACATAATCTCACTTGAGCACTTGTCTCCTTGAGACACAGTCGCAAATCCTGTACGACTCTATATTTAGGGAAATGCACGAAGCACATACACACCAGTGGAGGCTGGTGGTGGTACAAATCGGAAAACTGACTCATTGTAAGGCATGGAACGGAATGAGGAACGGTAGCAAATTTTACCCCTGACAAACACACACACACACACACACACACATACACACACACCCTCCAGTCACACAACCACGGCACTCTGCCCCCTGGCAGACTGTTGAACGCTCTCCTCTGTCCTCTGTGTGTCAGGCTGAAGACCGTCGGGGTGCTGCAGCGCAGTCTGCAGGCTGCGGAGAGCCAGGTGAAGAAGTACGAGAGCAGGCTGAGCGAGGAGGACATCGTCCCTGCAGACACCACCGCCATCCAGGCCCTCAGGGAACAGCTAGCGGTAAGACCACGTCACTATCATTGTCATTGTACGATAGGATGTGCATTATGGGTTGGGTCTTCAACCGATGTTGAGTCGCAGCAGATTTTTGAGAAGAGGCTAGGTTGTGAAAAATGTATGCTTTGTGATTGTACGAATATGTGAGTTATAGCACGTATGTTCTGAACCTGTATGTTCTGGAATGGCTGTGTGTGTGTGTGTTCTGATCCGGTATGTCTGTATGTGTATGTTCTAATCCTGTAGGTTCTGGAATGACTGTATGTGTATGTTCTGATCCGGTATGTTCTGATTCGGTATTGTTCTCCAGAGGTGTCAGTCTGAGCTGGGTGACCAGGAGGCGGTGTTCCAGACTTTGCAGTCTGAGGTTCTGCAGGCGCGGGAGGCAGGGTCACAGCTCAGCCAGCTGCACCCAGACCGCAGCCCGGAGCTAGAGCGCTACCAGGAGAGAGCCACCCAGCTCAGCGATAGGTGGGCCGGGGTCAAGAGACAGATGGAGACCCGGTGAGTGATAGAGACACGCTGTACAGTATACTTTTTCTTTTGGGGCGGGGGGCTTCTGGGAGTGTGGTAGACCCACTCTCAGATTTTATTGGATAGAGACAGTAGAGAAACATAGGAAAATAAGGAGGATAGGGTATGTCAGCAGGGCATGAGCCGGATTCGAACCCATGCCAACACGGGCTTATGTGTACACTATAAGCCGTGCTGCTTGACCACTGCACCCCAGGCCACATTTATTCATAGACTTAACGGCTAATGTCGGTCTGTGTCGTGTGAACAAGTAAACCTGAGAAGGTAAAGGGAAGACAAAAGCTGTACACTTGGGTTTGGGAGCCTTGAGGACAGAACACGACTGGCCCTGAGAATTGAATACAACCGCGCATAGTGAGCGGTGTATTGCATTGAACACTGTGTGGGTATTTGTATGATGTTTCAGTCAAACGGACCTGGACGCCCTTGGGTCGGTTCTGCAGCAGTACCGTGAGGGCCATTCTGCGCTGATCCACTGGATCGAGGAGACCACAGAGAGACAGGAGAGCACCCAGCCCGGACAGACGGACAGCAAGGTTCTGTCAGAACAACTGGCACAACAAACGGTGAGAGATTGATAGACATACACAAATATGACAGATACACTAAAGTACAGTAGATGGATAGATTGATAGATAGTTTGACACACCGATTGTTGTAGAGAGAAAGGCAGTGCGAGGAAGGGGGGTGGGGCGGCGGCGGGATAGAGAAGGGGTATGCAGACAGAGCAAGTGAAAGTGAATGATAGCTAGGTTAAAAGAAGTCATGTGTGGAGACTGATTGAGACGAATGGATGATTCTCCCTCTCTGTGATTGAATTACGAATGTCCTCTATGAATAGCTGTTTTCTTTGGCCTGTGTCCATCCCCCAGGCATTAGTAGCTGAGATTGAGCAGAACCAGACCAAACTAGATGAGTGCCAGACACACTCCAAACAGTACTGCACAGCTGTCAAGGTAAAGCCTGACTTGGTCAACAGCCTGACTTGGTCACTGTCTCATGAGATGATGCTGGTCTGTTTCACAGTTCATTTTAAGCTCAAATGAGCCATAAAGGTATAATTGATAACTTTATTAATAAAAGTGACACCTAAAGCTTGTCTGGGTTGGCAGGACTATGAGCTGCAGCTGATGACCTTCAGAGCGTTCGTGGAGTCGACTCAGAAGTCTCCTGTGAAGAGGAGGAGGATGCATTCTTCATCAGATGCCATAACACAGGAGGTAGGAGGAGACACGCTGTTCATTTATTAGATGTGCTTTACTGTGGTTGTGTGAAGCCATTGTCTGGACGATAAAGTTTTTTCTACGTGTGTCTCATACTTTTCTACATGTGTCTCAGTTGTGGGAGTTATAGGGTTAGGGTTAGTACATCTAATGAGGTAGTTATTGGTACAATGAGGTAGTTATAGGTACATATAATGAGTTGGTTATAGGTATATAATGAGGTAGTTATAGGTACATATAATGAGGTAGTTATGGGTACCTATAATGAGGTAGTTATGGGTATAATGAGGTAGTTATGGGTAAATATAATGAGGTTGTTATAGGTATAATGAGGGAGTTATAGGTACATATATAGAGGTTGTTATAGGTACATATAATGAGGTAGTTATGGGTAAATATAATGAGGTGCATTTTTTTCTGTCATTCCAGTTCATGGACTTGCGCACACGATACACAGCCCTGGTTACCTTGACGACACAGCACGTCAAGTACATCAGCGATGCACTGCGGAGACTTGAGGAAGAAGAGGTGGGTTTGTCCTCCGTCTCAATTCTGTTAAACTGTTGTCCTTTTGCTTTTTGTGCCGAGTCACAAAATGCAACAGCAAGACCTGTTTACACCTCATCTACTTCATCAACTCTTACGAAGTAAAATAAAGGTAAATAGATTGTAATGAGCCTCAACTCTTTGTGCCCCCCCCCCCACCCTGCAGAAAGAGGTAGAGGAGGAGAGGCAGGCGAGGGTGGGCCAGGTGTCGGAGCTCCTGGGCTGGGTGAAGGGCGTCCAGGGCAGAGCAGGGGGCCCCGCCGCAGAGTCATCACTCACTGCACAACAGGTACGCTACCGCAACATCTGATTTATGAAATTAAATATGATGGATCCAATTCTGTTTCTTACACGTCTTTCCATCATGTCTGTCACAGGCCATCAGTGAACAGCTGGCAGCCAAGAAGGAAGAGGTGGCTGAAGCCATCAGGAGCACCCAGGTTTTCCTTCTGTCCAAACAGGCCAGCAAGTACGTTCATATGACACACACACACACACAGACCGACTCCATCGCACACACACACACAAACACACACACCCACACCCACAATGACAGTGACTCTGGCCTATCAGGTTGTCCCCAGAGGAGCGAGCCCAGGTGACCTCCCAGCTGGATGATCTGACAGCCACCTACAGCCAGATGTGTGAGAGCTCTACCGCACAGCTGCAGCAGCTGGAAGAACAACTGGCCAAGGAGGAGGAGAAGAAGGTAACGCGGAGGGAGGGAGGATGACTGGGAAAGGGGGGAAGGGGGGAAGGGGGGAGGGAGGTCATGACCGCTTTAGAAGATGCTATTCAAATGTGTTGCATTTGCAAACTACTGTACGTCCTTCTGCCTATTGTGAATTTGAGGTTACTTTTTGATATGATGTATGCTCACGAGCTGAGTACGAGTGTGTGTGTGTGTGTTTGCGAGCGGTGTGTGTGCTGCATGTTGTGTGTTGCCCGTCACGTGTGCATTTTTGACACCCATCACCATATCCCCATTTTGACTCGTGGACATTGATTGGTTAACAGCCATGTTGTGTTATCGCATGGAGTGAACTTCCCCTCACTTGCAACAACAGTCATGCTTGCAGTCATGTCACCCATCATCATCATCATCATCATCAAACACACCTGCTTAATGGCTAATCTATGGCCCCTTATTGGCACAACTGTAGTGTAGAGCTAAATGTCATTTAGCTGTAGTTGCTCTGCTGTTGTAGATCTGCACCCTCAACATCTGCCTCCATAGTCACAACATCGTCACAACACAGCCACAACATCGTCACAACACAGTCACAACATAGTCACTCATGTTAGAGCACCATCCATAGCTCCACACCACTTCTGAGCACTCATGGGTAGTCAGCAGGTGTGACACCATCCATAGACCCCTCATGATCCATAATGGACACAAGCACACACACCCACACACACATACATTCAGACATGCATACACTCATTCACTCACACAGTCAAACCCAACCCATTATGTGTGGTACAGTAGTCCCCCATATACATCAGTCCAAATAGAGTGTGTGTGTGTGTGTGTGTCTGAATGTGTACCATGACGTACTGTGTATATCATCGATTAGTCTCTGAACGCAGAATCTCATCTCTCGATTGAAATTCTCCATCTAAATGGAGAGACTGACTTAGTGAGACGTGTCAATGATATACTGTATGACTGAGATTGCGTGTGTGCCTGAACACACCTCCATGAGAGAGATCTCTATGAATTGTGTGTGGCTGTATGGGTTGTTTTATAATGTTGGAAAAATGTACACCGCCAACACTTGCTAGAGGACCAGTGTTGAGGTGTTGGTGTAGTGAGCACCAGAGGCCAGCTACGCAAACCCCCACCTCACCTCACCGTTTGAGCATGATGTGTCCAGATCACAGTACGAGTGCGAGTGTGAGTGTGTGTGTATATGTCTGTGCTGTCTAATGCAGTAATACTGTGTGAAACTTAATCAGCATTTTGCTTCAAAAAATCACTAACAGCTGCCAGAGGAGAATCAAGAACATCCAGCACTGAGCAAAGGGAGAGGAGAGATAGTGAGGCGCTAGTCACTGTGATACAATACCAACGTTCACAACGCTATCCTACGATAATCACGAGTCAGCCAACGCGTTTGTCACAGAGTGATTGTTTACCCCCGAAGTTTAGATATTCTCCTCTAAACCCAAGAAACAGTGAGTCTCTTAGGGAACTGTAGGGTTGTTAGAGACTTAAGTCAGATTCGGTCGAAGCCATTTCGTAAGGAGTCAATGGTAGGTAGACATCTTGAGCCAGCCGTAGCGACTAACCCCTACGCCATAGTGAGTCAGAACAGGGTCAGGCAGGGTTCTCCAGGCAGCATCTCAGACTGATGGAGTGTGGCATGCAGAATGCTAACACCAAGCTTCTCACCTGTCGCGCCGCAATCTGCCGAGTCCTCCGCCTGTTAGTGTTTGTGCGTCACGGGACAGCCCCGTACGGTAAGTAGTGCTCGCTTTCTCTCTTACCGTAGCTTCCAATCTGACCTGCCTTTATCAATACCTTCGTCTCTAGTCTCTGTCTTCCTCTTATTGTTTTTCTCTTTTCATCGACTCCCTTCTGGAGCTTTTGTAGCATATAGTTTTTTTGCATTTATGTTTGCTATGTTGCATGCTTAGTGCTTTGTAGAACAGGTAAGTTTTCCTGTGCTATTATATTTACGAAAGTCTTGGAACATGTGGGCAAATAAGTCATATGATTTACGGCATACCAAATCACATTGCACCTTATCTTGGGACGTAATTTTTGTTTATTATCAGAATGATCATGTTATGGCTCTGGGTGTAGGATTCTTCCCTTTTTCTGGATGCTGCGTTTGGTCTTGGTGTATAAAAAAAATGTGTAGGGTAACACTACATGAAGTTGCCCTAATATCTATGTTGCTGTAATCACTTTAGTAACAAAATTGTATGAACATGTTACATTTATTTATTTTGTAGTTTATATTAGGCTCAAGTGGAGTAAGGAGTCCTGTAGTGTAGTACAACCAGCACTCAACTCCACTATGCAATTACAAATAAATTACAAATGTACTGTGTAAACGCATGTTAATGATGTTGCTACAAGAGTAATTACACAGTAACTACACAGACATAGCAGGAACTTAATGTAAAGTATGACCATAATCTTACTAGTTAAATGTATTCCCTTGAAATATGACAACAATAAACATATAATATACTCAACAGACATAAAACAAAAGGAAAAGTGGCAAATCTTGACCGTGAGTATTTGTTTCTCTCCACAGAGCCAAACAGCCATTGCTGGAGTTATCGACCTGGGTACTGTGGAGACTTTCCCAGTGTTTCAGGCTGCACAGCATGGGCTGATAGACCAGGACACCTGCCTTGTCTTATTGGAGGCTCAGCTCACCATGGGCGGGCTGCTCCAGCCTGACTTCCCTGCCAGCCTCTCACTGGAGGAGGGCCTCGCCTGCGGCTTGATTGACACCCACACTAACCACTCCCTATCAGAGCTGGAGAGTGCATTGCTTCTTGTGGATAAGGCACAGCCAATGGAGGGTCAGCTCCTCCCAGTGGCTTCAGCCATGGAGGAGGGCCTCATCCGGGAGGAAGTTGGGCTTCGTATCATGGAGCTGCAGATGAACACAGGTGGCCTGAGGGATTCCCATGGAGAGAGGCTGGGCCTGGAGAGTGCAGGAGAAATGGGCCTTCTGACCCCCAGGGTGTTCACCAAGCTCAGGTCTCGGGTCAACCGACGTGAGCTCATCGACCCCAACACGGCCGAGAAGCTGAATCTGTCCGAACTGCAGCAACGCTGCGTCCTTGGCGATGACAGCGGGCTGCATCTGCTGCCTGTCAAGCAGCAGCCGGGGGGCACTGTCTGTCTCCGGTCCGGGAGGAAGGTCGGCATTTTCCGCGCAGTCCAAGAGGGACTGATCGACAGACAAGTCACAGTCCGACTGCTGGAGGCCCAGCTGTTTGCTGGAGGCATCGCTGACCCCCGTTCTGGGCATCGGCTGACGGTGGACGAGGCAGTATGCCATGGCCTGATGGACCAGGACCTGGCCTGCGCCATGCTGACCCGACAGCTGCAGACCGGAGGGATACTAGACCATGTGACTGGGGAGCGCCTTGAGATGGAAGAGGCTATAAAAAGGGACCTTCTCTCATCTCGGCTGGCCCTGCTTGTACTTGAGTCCCTGTGGGATTTTATGGGCATGCTCTGGCCTGAGTCAGGGGAACTCCTTCCCATTGCAGAAGCACTGCAGCAGGAGGTAATCACTGGAGACCTGGCTCGCAACATCCTGAGACAACGGCATGTGATAGGCGCCCTCTACCTGCCTGAAACCTCCCAGGTGTTGTCCCTAAACCAGGCTGAGGAGGTCCTTGATCCCAGAGTGGTGAGGATCCTGAGGGAGATTCAGATCCCAGATGTGTTACCCAACATGAACCAGTCAGTCTCCCCAACACTTAACCGCCTAAGCTGGGGCTCTACAGGCTCATCCCGACCTCCCTCTTCACCCCCTGCATCTCCCCCAGGGCTTATCTGTGACAGGACATTCCTAGAAGGGATTGCACCTGAGGAGCAGGATAATCACCGTCTGCTTTTCCATTTGATGACACGTAGCTATGTGGATGCACATTCTGGCCAGCGCTTGGTGTTGCTGGAGCCGGAGCTGAAGGATCTTGTCATGGCTGCTGGTCTGATCGATAGGGATTCTATACCTGGTGAAGCTGAGGCAGGGAGGGGTTTGACCTTAGATAGACATGAGTTTATGGAAGAAGATGAAAGTTTTACAGATGAGCAGGAAAAGAAGGAAGCACCAGATATCCAGCTTAAAGATCCAGTTGAGAGCTTAAAATCAATCAGACCTGGGAATGCTGTTACCTCCAGTAGGGTGATTGATGATACTGACAGTCAAGGGGAATGGAAAGGCACACCTGACAGAACTCTGCAGGCTGGGCTTCCTGGGATAAAGGAGATGAGGATGGTGGACCATGATTCAACTATGAGAATAAGAGAGGAGGAATTTGGAGGTGACAATTGTAAGCCTAAACATGAGAAAGATAAAATGGTTTGTTTGGAAAGTTTGAAAGGGCCTGTAGATGTTGAATCAGAGTCAATACGGAGAGAGCTTAGAGAGACTGAGAAGAATTACTCACTTGTGGAAGACATTGTTATTACTAACTTAGAAACTTCAAACATCCACTTGACACCTACAAAGATAATGGGAGAAACTTTGACACAAACCCAAAGCTTCAGGGAGCCAGCTTGTTCACCGTCCGAAGGTAACAATAGGGAGACAATGAGAGTTGGAGTTGGGAATGTTATGCCAGCTACTCAGAGGGTTACAGAGAAGACCCTACCTCAGGTGATGAGCTCAGGGGCAGTCACAGAGCAGAGTGAGGAAGATGCTGAGCTGGAGAGATTGGCCTCAGAGCTTAGAAAGGGGGGTCTAGTGACAGATGGAGGGCAGAGGCTACTCCCAGATGAGGCTGTGGCACAGGGTGTCCTTCCTGGACACACTGCAGTCAAGCTGATGGCCCAGGCAGGACTGTTTGGAGGCTTCCTGGATGTCCGCACATGTGAGTCCCTGAGCATGGCGGATGTGATGCAAGAGGGTTTGCTTGATGAAGATCTGATGTGGAGTGTGTTGAAATCAGAAAAGACAATTGCAGGGGTAGTGGATGTGGAGAAAGGACGAATGTGTACCATTAAGGATGCTGCCCAAGCAGGGCTCATAGACTCCAACACTGCTGCTCGCCTCCTGGAGGCCCAGGTGGTCTCAGGAGGAATAGTTGATCTCCGAAGGGATAAGAAGGTTTCTGTCACCCTGGCTGCAAATCTGGGGCTGATAGAGGAGGACCAGAGAGAGGAGCTGGTTGCACTTGAGAAGGCATATCGAGGAAAGGGCTCAGATCCAAATGCATCTCTAACCAAAGCAACATTACAGCTGCAAATGGATGGGGTAGTAGACTCAAAAACTAAATCACCTGTTCCCCTTGAACAGGCCCTTCAGATGGGTTTGCTGGGGCTAGAGGAAGGCTTTCAAGCCCTGTCCCAGCAAGTGGCAGAGGGCGGCATAGTACACCACACTTCTGGAGTTAGGCTGTCAGTGGCTGATGCTTTACATCGAGGTCTAGTAGACAGTGCCATAGCCCCAGAGCTGGAGGAACTAGAGAGGGTATGTCAGGGGAAAGTTAGCCCCAATTCAAACCCAGATGCTGCCCTCCTTCAGGCATCCACAGGAGGCATTTTGAACCCTGATTCAGGGCATAGACTTACATTGACAGAGGCTGTTTCTCAGGGACTGCTGGATGAGAACACTGCAAAGGAAGCCATGGCCTCCCCAGGTGTAACACAAGGCATCTTGGACCCCCATACTGCACACATTGTGCCTTACTCAGACCTTGTAAACCAGGGCAAGATTGACATTGAGACTGGAAAGCGCTTCTTGGAAGTGAAACTTTTCAAGGGTGTCCAGGATCCGCAAACAGGTCACATTCTGACCCTGCCCCAAGCACTTGCCTCCAACCAAGTTGATCCGGTCCCAGTGCTAAGGTTGTTGCAAAGCCAGGCAGACACTGGAGGGGTTATTGATGTGACCAGTGGAGATAGGCTCCCCCTGCCTGAAGCCTTTAAGAGAGGACTGGTGGGAGAAGACATGGCCAGGCTTATTACCACCAACCAGGTAATGAAAGGTGGCCTTCTTGACCCTTCTACTGGACAGAGAGTCTCTAGTCTTAAGGAAGCTGTCAAATATGGGCTAATTTCCACTGATATGGCTGCAGAGCTTGAGTCAGAGCAGGAAATTGACGTGTTGGCTAAGTTTGCAAGCAATGCAGAGAAAAGGCTACAGCAAGCCCTTCAGGATATAGTGCCTCAGCAAGATGTTGCTGACAAATCTGAGGCTCTGCCCAAGACGTCTGATCATGTCTTGCCAGTAACGGAGGGTATCAGAGTGAAGAGGGAGAGCAGTGATGAGTCCCCCTCTGTACAGACCCATGATATTGACACTGATATTACAGCAGACCACCATTCAAGGGATGAGGAAGCTGGCTTGCAGTCTGTTAGACAGCCAGAAAACAATAGTGAAGAGGAGTCTAGACAAGTTTACGAAAAACGTTCTATGCAGCAGGGTCAGTCTGCTATTGGCAGTGAACCACAGACAGAATCTAGAGTGGCTAGGGGCAGAGAAGATCACAACCAAGAGGGCAGTGTGATTGTGTCTATGATTATTGAGAGAGATGTGGTAGAGGACATTAAAGGGAGGATGGAGGAGCCGGGTAAAATGGTTGAGGAGGAGACAAAGATTGAAGATAGAGAGAGTACTGAGGGTGACCAGGCATTGTCCCCTTCTAAGGAGACAGAAAGCAAGAGCAAAAAGAAAAGAAAGAATAAAAAGAAATTGAAAGGGAAAGAGGTTGACATTGACGTAAGACCAGAACAAGAAGCTGACCATCCATCAGAAAATACAGACCAGAAAGAACCAAAAGATTATGGTCAGTCTAGGGGTGTCGACTCAACTATGGGCTCTAAAGCTCCACAGGAGAAGGATGCATCATTTTCCCAAGAGGCACTCCAAGTGCAGCCCAATGGAAAGGGTGGTAAGGCACAGCCAGTTGAGAGGTTTGGAGCTCCAGGGGCTATTGGCAAAATAGAGCAGGATGAAGCTGCTCATGCTCCGGCAGGAGCAGTAGAGGAGAGAGATGATACAGAATACAAGATCATGAAGGATATAGGACAGGGAGAGAAGATGGAGATGAAGCAGATAATGGAACAGAATGAGGAAGAGAGGGACACTGAACAACATGAGAGCAAGGGGAAGAACAAGGTGCCATTCACTCAGAAAGCCATCTCATCGGCCAGTGATAAAGAAGCACTGTTACTGAAGGCAAAGGAGAGTATCCTTAGAAAGGTGTTTGAGCGTGGTGTGAGTGAGAAACAGGCTGCTGAGGAGCTGGGGGCACTGCGTCAGAGTGTGGGGAGGAAGGATAGTGGAGTGGAAAGGCACTCTGGGGCTTCACCAACAGAGAGAGGGGGTGAGAGAGAGAAGAGTGAAAAGGAAGAGAGAGATACAGAAAAGAAAACACTCCAGGATCAGGCTAAAGAGACCAAGCCAGGAAAGCGAAATAAGAAGAACAAAAAGTCCAAGATACCAAGAGAATCAGAAAAGGCTGAACCTACAACTCAAGAGAGAGCACCCATTCAAGATAAAACAGATTCTGAAGTAACATCAACAGTGACTAAGCTAGACAGTTCAGATTCCAGGGAAGCGCAAATGATTGAGAGGCAGCATGGAAGTCCATCGAACAGTGATGAAACAAGGTCGGGAAGTAGGGATGGGACAAACAAACTGGTCACCTCTACAAATAGTCCAACTGGCACACCTGAGGTGAATCTCCATCTGGAAAGCCATCGTGTTGTTGACTATGTGGATGCCTCACCTGAAGCCCATGCATTCATATCCGGTGACCATCCTATTGAGATGCATGTGGTCCCTGCTATCCAGTCCACTAAAGCCACAGGGAAGGGGAAGAGGAAGAAGAAGAAGCAGATTGAAAGTCCCACTGTGCCTGAGACTCAAAAGGAACAACACCTTCAGGAGTCACCACAATCAGGACAATTTCAGTCTGAGAAGATTCTCACAGAGTCTGACACAGCTGAGATCTCCACTGAGACTGATACGGCTGAGATTCTCACTGAGTCTGATACAGCTGAAATCCCCACTGAGTCTGATATAGCTGAGATCTCCACTGAGTCTGATACAGCTGAGATCTCCACTGAGTCTGATACAGCTGAAATCCCCACTGAGTCTGATACAGCTGAGATCTCCACTGAGTCTGATAGGGCTGAGATCCCCACTGAATCTGATACGGCTGAGAGCTTGGAGGAGGAGGAGGAACAAGCAGGAGAAATTAGAGAGGCTAAAAAAGAGAGTACCACAGCTAAGACCAGCAAGGTAAGCAGAACTTATGTGTATGTTTTTTGCAATAAATTGGGGAATGTGTCCACATTTTTAGATTGTGTTGGCATAGAAGCGTGCCTACTGGACACCTATTTGTAACGCATGGTTTATATTAACTTTTTGGAAAAATCCTGATGGGGAAGAATGAATGGGCTTGAAGATTAAAGATAAATGTTTAATTTGAGTGTTTTGTCAATGTATTTCTTGCTAATCAGACAGTTTACCAGACTTTCTAACTCTTTCAGTCCTCATTGGTCCGTCAAGAATGCCTGGAACATGATCAGAAGATTGTTGCTCTGCTCTCATTGGTAAGACACATCGAGGTCCGCCTCAAGCAGCAGCAGCAACAGTCGATTGGTCGAAGCCTCATTGCTCTGGATGACATCATCAAACAGACAGAGGTAAGAGAGATCTGGGTGGTATTGGAAATGTTTGTCACCATTGTTAAATCTCTTAGGTGAATTGTTTTTGATCTACCAATCTTTCTTTTTTGTTAGTCCTTGCATCTAGAGCTGCATGATCTTGAACCTGAGGTCAACAAGGAAGTGGAGGCTGCTGGGAAGCTCCTGGAGCCCCGCCCCCAGGACGTGCCACCCCAGCTACTGCTGGCCCTGGAGAAAGATGGGCGGAGCTTAGCTCGAGGTTATGAAGCTGCTCGAGGGCTCTCTGAAAGTATTCTGCATGGGCTGCAAGCTCACAGAGAATCATACAAGGTATAGAGAAACCGTGGGCCGCAAGTATGACTTTGTACTTTTGCCTTGGATATTGTATTGTCTGGTTTTGCTAAGCATTACTGTTCTTTTCTCTCACAGAAGGCAGTGACTGGGGAACAGAAGTCACTCGGTGAGCGAGTAGAAGGCCTTCTCTCCTGGCTGAGGGGGACAGAAGCAGAGATGGAGGGACTGGCAGGGATGGAGGGGGCCGATGGAGACCACAGCCCTGCCCAGCTCACCCAACACCTCCAGCTGTGCAAGGTTCACACACTCACTCCATTCTCCGTTTCACTTCATAGCGTATTCATTTTCAAGCACATAATCACTCTAATTTCATCCAGATTATTCTCTGTTCATTAACCTCTCAGTTTTGTCCTCTTCCTCAGGAATTGCAGTCCTCTCTCTCTGCGCGTTCTGGTAATGTCAACGCGGTAGCCTTCGATATCCAGGTGTTCATCTCGGAGCGAGCGCAGGACCTGGCCCCTGAACAGAGCAGGCACCTCCTGGGGCAGCTACAGCAGCTCCAGAGGGGCTTCCACAGAGCAGCCGGCCAAGCCCAGGCCAGGGCGGAGGCCCTCTCTGCCCAGAGAGAGAGAGAGAAGGAGCAGCAACTCAGGCAGAAAGAAAAGGAAGAGGATGAGAAGGAGAGAGAACAAGAGAGACAGAGAGCAAGGGAGAGAGAGGTTTGCAAACAGCTAGCTGTGTTACACGGTTACATTCGAGTGATGGAATGCACTGTGTTGTTAACATACTCACAAATACATTGTCAACACTGTCATAAGCAATAACACACTGTACAACACACTCCATCATAAGCAATAACACACTGTACTTCACTATACAGTAGCTTTATTGGTCATGCCCTGCTCACATGCACATATCACAAGTTCAAAAACCTACTTTATTAATGCAACAACTGCTAGCTGACAAATCCATAATCACCAAGGTAATACGAGTGCATACATACACTCACTGAGCACTTTATAAGGAACACTATACTAATACTGGGTAGTATTTCATGTATTTCAGTATTTTCATGTTCATGAAAACAGTTTGAGACGACTTTTGCTTTGTGACATGGTGCATTATCATGCTGAAGTAGCCATTAGAAGATGGGTAAAATGTGGCCATGAAGGGATGCACATGGTCAGCAACAATACTCAAATGGGCTGTCATTCAAGCGATGATTGATTGATTGGTATTAACAGGCCCAAAGTGTGCTAAGAAAATATTCCCCACACCATTACACCTCCTCCTCCATGAGAAGGTGGTCCTAATAAAGTGTTTGGTGAGTGTATATAAGATGTACTAACTAAACACATTTATTTACCGTATCAGCAAGCTCACTCACATTCGCAGAACCACCCACACCATTACAGCAGCCTGCTTCTCTTACTGAGCTACCTTATAGTGAATGATTACTGTTACTTTCATCACTGGCCTCTATTCTACATGTGTGTTTGCCCTCTCTGCATGTCCCTGTATAACACGTGTGAATTAACATGTCTGCCTTGCTCTTCCAGATTGCCACAGAAGGAATACACCTGTGCCGCGTGGAACAGGCTAGAGATTAGAGAAGCCTGGCTGACTAGAACGCTTTCCTTTTTCCTCCTCTCTCCTATTCTACAATATGGAGAGATAGGAAAACTAGCAAATGAGGAAACACCATTTGTTTGATTTCTCTTTGTACTGTTGTTTTGACTTGACTGACCTTTTTGATATGCTGTATCTGTATCAGTAGTGTTTGTGTGTGTGTGTGTGTGTGTTTGAACTCTGGACACATCCTGCTCAAAGCCTGCTCAAAGTGGGTTTAGTCTTGAAGGTGTTTAGAGATAAGCAAGTGTTATTCAGGGTCCTGAATGGTTGTGAGTGTGGAAGGAAGTGCAAACAGCCTCTGTTTGTAATGTGCTTCTGGACATATTCGCATCTGGGGAATAAGAGAGGTCTGATCAATGTTATTGACAGACCACTTATTGTATATTGGTTTACTATTCTCAATTTCTCCCTCTGGTTCTGTTCTTCTTTCTCTCGTTCCCTCCATCTTTCTCTCTCCCTTCATCCATCTCTCAGGTGGTGCAGCAGCAGAAGGCAGAGTGCTCACAAAAACTGGAAGGCCTCACAATGTGGTTGGCAGGAGCTGCCAGCATGCTTGCCAATCAGAGAGCGGGAGCGGAGTCAGGTGATGTGGGTGTGCTGCAGCAGAAACAGAAAGAGCTGAAGGTACCATAACTCCTCCTCCATCTTAACACACTACAGTACTGCTCACACATTGAGTTGTTCCACCGTTTTCATGTGACAAGTGTATGTGATTATTTGTGTACACTGTGGAATTTTTTAGATGTGATCAATATGGCCTCCTCTCTCTCTCTCTCTTGCTCGCTCTCTCTCTCTCTCCAGGAGGTTCAGAAGGACCTGCAGACTAAAGGAGAGGGCGTGGCAGAGACCATTCGCTCAGTCGAGGAGTTCCTGGCAGAGCGGGGAGACACCCTGAGCGTAGAGGAGAGGTCTAACCTACAGGGGGCACTGTCACGTATGAAGGAGCAGTATAGCGCTTTGACGGACTCTGCCCACTCCTCACTGGCCCAGCTGGACACAGCCATCAGCACCACCGTCCAACAGAACACACAGAGAGTACGGACCTCCACTGATCTCACATTATACATCATCAACATCAAAATGGCAGTATTTTTAAACATAGTAAAACTATGTATGCAACTTAGCATTGAATAAGCTGTATTCAGGCAATAACACTCTTTGTGTCACGTTGATGGCACTAGACCACTATGCATACAGTACACAACCCAACTCTGCACAGTTATTGGCAATAATCTATGATGCCATTCACCTGTGTCACCTATGTTTGGTCAAGACATAATGTTCCACTCATGTGAACCTCTAGAACGTTCCACTCAAGTTACCTCAAGAACGTTCCTCTAGAATGTTCCACTCATTACAGCCTTTAGAACATTAACCTGATGTGAACCTCTTGAATATTCCACTCTTGTGAACCTCTAGGACGTTGACCTCTTTTGAACTTCTAGAACGATCCACTCATGTCTACCTCTAGAATGTTCCACTCATGTGAACCTCTCCCTCAGGCTAAAGCAGTGGAGGACCTGCAGGAGACCCA
Organism: Argentina silus; assembly: GCF_951799395.1. Lineage (NCBI taxonomy): Eukaryota > Metazoa > Chordata > Actinopteri > Argentiniformes > Argentinidae > Argentina > Argentina silus. The sequence continues at coordinate 7,409,194 of NC_139665.1, forward strand.
AGGCCAGATTGACACCCTCCTGGAGGGGCTCTTATCTCTGAACCAGCTTGGAGGGTCTGTCATTGATGGCTCCTCCTCCTCCACACAGCCAGAGGGCGGACTCCAGTCACACACTGACATGCTACAGGTCAGACACTCACTCTTTATTACATGTTCCCTCCGTTTTGGGCTCTTTGTAGGATGTGAAACTAAATTGTATAGTAATGCCATCATAAAAGTTCAAATTATACAGAACTATTTGGACGTCCTTTACACAATTAATTGTCACTCATGAATACCTAAGAATTGCATCTTTCCTGAGGTGATGGTTGGTTTATGCAATGGTGTGGGAACTGGGATCCTTGCTTTTTTGTGACCTTCAGTCACACGCAGACCAATTAGAACTGCAAGGAGCGATGCATGACCTGATCCTTATTTCTGACCCTATGACCCTTCTGTTCAGACGGAGCTCCAGCAGCTCCAGGCCCAACAGGCCGAGCTCCTGCAGGTGTCCCAGGCAGCTCGCGCCCTCCTGGAACAGCCGGACTCCAGCGTCCCCGCCGAGGAGAAACAACGCCTGCGGAACACGCTGGAAGAGCTCCGCAGCCAGCACCAGGACCGGCTGCAGTCCTGCCAGGACCGACTCCGGCGCTCCGAGGCCCTGAAGGAGGAGCTGGCCAAGTTCCTCCAGGAGGACGGGGGCCTGGGCATCTGGCTGGACCAGAGTGAGCAGGAGCTCCACTCCCTGGGCGAGGGGGAGACGGACGCCCCAGGGCTGAAGAGCAGGCTAGAGGAGCACAAGAAGGTGCATACCGCTTTTGAAATAATACTTTTGACCAACATTGGTACACTCATAATGTACTTCCATCCACCACAGCGGTTACTATCCATAGAGAAAGTGTTCCACAGCTACAATATTATTCTGTCTGACAGAATTGTGTTCTCTTTGAAACGTGTGTATTGCTCAATGCTTCACATTTCCTGGATGTGTATACTTATAATGCTGAATGTTTTAAACTCAACATTGAACTTTGAACTGTCCGTTGTCTTCCAGCTGGCTGAGGATGTGATCTGCCACAAGGCAGACCTGCGCTTCGTCTCCATGTCCGGCCAGAAGGTGCTGGACTCGGTCCAGGGGGCTCTAGAGAGGCTCAGTGGTTCTGACCCGGCGCTGGAGGAAACAAAGCAGCTGGTTACTGACAGGCTACAGGATGCCAACCATCGCTACACCGCCCTGCACAGCAAGGTGAGTCTCCCTCACAGCTGGGTCGGGTATACTCCACCAGCGGGATGATAACAGCTGTTCAAAATGGCGGGTAGCGTACTGACAAAACAAAATGGTGTCAATCAAGCAGATGTTAGTCAAAATCTGTAATAATTTTATCGTATCAGTAGGTTAAAGTGAAGAGTTTGGGTGTACAGTAGCAGTCTGCTGTGCCAATTCCACTCCCTCATGGAACCTAGCTAATATACAGGTGAACCTCAGGAAAACTAGCCTATATACAGGTGAACCCCAGGGAAGCTAGCTAATATACAGATGAACCCTCAGGGAAGCTAGCAAATATACAGAACCCTCAGGGAAGCTAGCAAATATACAGATGAACCCTAAGGGAAGCTAGCTAATATACATGTGAACCAAATGGTTTGTAACACATGGTTGGTGTACAGGCCTGATCTTTATCACATGGTCCTCTCTCTCCAGACGTCGGACCTGGGCGGGCGTCTCTCTGGCCTGTTGGAGCGCTACCAGCAGTACCAGGATGAGGCTCTGTCCCTCCACACCTGGCTGGGCACCCAGGAGCAGAACCAGAGCCTAGCTGGACCCAGCGGAGAGTCCGACACACGGACGCAACAGAACACACTACGCGCTATACAGGTAGAGAGAGCCACCTCCAAACATCGTAACGTAGAAGTAATGCAGACAAATAACACAACCGAAAGACCTCAAACATGTTATTCCTGATGGGGGGGGGATGGGGATGGTTAGTACTGCCGACTCAAATTGTGTCCTTTCCCGCTTTCCCCCTTCTTTCCGCGGCCTCCGCAGCAACTGCAGGATGAGTTGGCCGAGCACTCTGTGCAGCTGGAGAAGGTCAGGAGAGCCGGCAGAGAGCTGGCCAACACTCAGGAGCCTCCTACTCTCAGAGCAGCTGACATCATCAGCACTGCAGGTAACGGATCTGTTGGTCTGTCTCTTCTGTGTCTCTCTGTCTCTTTTTTCTGTTTATCTATAGGTTTTCTATTTATCTATAGAAAGGATATGTTTCATCCATATAATCCCTGTACCCCACTAGGACAGTCACAGAACATACATAACGTGTACATTAAAAGCCCTGTACATTTAGCAAGGTCTGAAAAGACTGTACCGCACGCATCTTCCATCTCCCTAGGTATTGCTTGTTCCCGTCTGCTCCTATCTCTCTCCATCTGTACACATGTCCTAATATTGCATGTCATAATAGGAATATAAAGACCCTCTCCTCTCCTCCTCTCCTGTCAGATGGCCTAGAGAAGAGGTTCAGCTCTTTGTCTGCGTCAGTGTCAGAGCGGGCCGAACAGCTCCAGACCTCCGTGGCCCAGTCTCTCAGCGTCCAGGAGGGGCTGAAGGGCCTGTTGGCCTGGCTGGACGGCCTGGTGTTGACCCCTGGGCCAATCCAGCCCAACGCCCAGGCTGTCCAGGATGCTCTCACACAGAACCAGGTACCATCACAACATTTACATTTAAATGTTTACATTTAAGTCATTTAGCAGACGCTTTTATCCAAAGCGACTTACAACAAATACATTTGTCTAAAGTAAGTGAATCAACTATACATCAGTCATCATAAGTAAAACCTTCGATAAAAACAAGTGCCATCGGCAGTCACAGTGCAAAGTTCTCAGCCCAACTCCTGGTCACTTCATTGGCTGTTACCTACTGTAACATAACAGTTTAACAAAGAGAGTTTAGAGTGTCCATACATCACCTAGGATGCTTTTCTGGGAGGGAATAGTAGTCATTGTAGTCAGTTCACTTCTCTATCCCTTAGATACAAGATGTTGTAGAAACTTTCTTCAGAAAAGCTGAAGTTTCACATTCGTCCACTGTAGTCATTCTCCAAAACGTTTGACCTTCCTTGTGCCCTCCATGACAGTGTGTTTTACCACATACCTCCACTCCCTCCCTCTCTCCCTCCCTCCCTCCCTCTCTTTCCACACCCTCATCCTCTGTTCCAGAAACTGCGCCAGGAGCTGTTGTCGCGACAAGGCAGCGTGGAGGCCACGCGTGACTCTGTCTCCAAGCTGCTTCAGAGTGCAGACGCCTCTACGGCCTCTGGCCTCCAGGGGGCGCTGGAGGACCTGACTCAGCGCTACACCGCGGCCCAGGCCAAGCAGGGCGAGAGGGAGGCAGAGTTACGAGCCCTCCTGCCCAAGCTGGAGAGCTTTGAACGTCTGAGCAGCGACCTGCAGAGCTTCAGTCAGAGTCGACTCGGAGCCCTGGGCCCCAAAGGCCAGCCGGACTGCAGCGTGGCCGACTACAGACAGACCCTGCAGGTGAGAGGAAGAGGAGGGAGGTAGGGGAGGAGGAGGAGGAGTGTAGATATACTAGGAAGACAGAATCATAGATATCAGTCAAACAAAACCATAGATATCAGTCTTATAGAACCATTGATATCAGTCAGAACCATAGATGGTGTATCTACAGAACATAGAGGTGACAGGATCAGAAGGAACAGATACATACATCTGACCGACCAGATACATCCATGTCTATGTGAACCGAGCGCAGGCAGACAAAGCAGGTATTCAGGTGAAAGAACTATGTCTTTTCCTGTCACAGGAGGTGAGGTCAGAGCTGGAGCAGGAAGCTGGTCAGCTCAAATCATTCTGTGAGCTGGAGAAAGACCTCAGCCAGTCCAGGGCCCTGACCAACACACAGAGCCTAATGGACACCACCAAGGAGGTGTCCGATAACTTTGCGCGATTGGAAGCCAGTGTCAATGAAAGGTAAGCCCACTGCCTTTGAGTGTATGCTGAGGTAAAAAATATACCAAACTCCCTTGTAGTGGTGCATGAATTCCACTAGGGGGCGAAAGATACAACACAATAAGCCAATACGCTGTCTTCTCAATTGCGTTTCTGCTCTTGAAATATGACAGTCTTTTCAGACCCATGTCAATCCAATGCATCCACAGAGCAGGATAAGACAGACTCCCACACGTCTTAACATGAATGGACAGGCAGGACCTAAAAAAAAACCGAACTGTGATTGGTTTAGCTACACTGCTGGGCAGCTGACTCTAATACGCTCATGATTGGCTGATGGGCTGGACACCTCATCTGTCCCCTATGGACACAGTTGCTATGTCGGCCAACTAACCCCACATGTGACCTGCCACAAGAGAGCCTATAATAATAATAATAATAATAATAATAATAATGCATTGATTTTGTATCACTTTTCTCAGTACTCAAAGACACTCCATTCCATAGAGAAAACAAGAATAGATCGATAAATAAAAAGTAAAACAAAAGCACAGTAAAAACAACAGTAAAAATAGTTGAAGATTAAAAGAAAGTTTAAAAAGATGGGTAAACACCACCGTCTGTTCCTCCACAGCAAAGCCCCATGACGGCTCATACATGTAGCGAGGAGACGGAATACACATCACCATACATGTAGAGACACATTACATATCAACATACATGTAGAGACACATTACATATCAACATACATGTACTGTAGAGATGGATTACACATCAACAGGAAGTGCTTTAACAGTAGCAGCAACCTTTGAACTCTATCTGTTGCCAACAATCGTGTGAGTGGGCCGTGTCAGCAGACCACACATGGGCCAATGGGGTGGTAGCTAGCTGGCCTTAGATTATGGCTCAGTGTCCATTATACACAAGAGGCTGTCAGAGTTACTCAGACAGGACTGAAAATAACACAAGTTAATGATACTCTTATGGGCCAGACTGTAGAAGCAGGGTTGTCTGGGTCCAGGGCAATGTTTTCAAAGCAGCAGTTCGGGGCAGACCAAAGTACAAAGAAAGGGGGTCAGGGTTTCTGACATAAACACATTTGATGTAGACTAAATGGAAACCATAAAGTGTGATTCCTCCTCCATAAACCCCAGTTTTTGGGTTACACATCTCTCTCTCTCCGTCTCCAGGTTCAGTGCCATTCAGAGCTGTGAGCAGCAATTGGGCCAGTTCCGGGAGCTCTCTGGCTCCCTCCTCAGGTGGCTGCAGACAGCGCAGGACCAGCTATCCTCCAAAGAGCCCAGCCTTGACACAGAGACTCTGCAGAGGAGGGTGCAGCAGCTCAAGGTGTGTGTGTGAATGATATTGGCATTTTTCATGTGTGTATTTTGTATTTTACTGTGTTGTTTTGTCATCATTTTTGTATTGTAAACGGGGTGCACCTGCACCTGTGTCTCACTGGATAAATAAAGGTGAAATACAATATATATATATATTATGACAATATTGTGATCCTAGCTGAATTTTTCCACACAGGATTTACTGAGTGACTGGGAGGCCCAGGGGGGACGGGTCCAGGAGCTGAACAAGACCGGGTCAGAACTGGAGACCCTCATCATCCACACCACGGCCCCCCAGACCAAGACAGGTGAGGGCGTGTGTACATGTGGACACATTTGTAATTGTAAGTCTCTATGTGTAACTGTTGTGTTTGCTGTAAGTGTGTGAGTTCAATGTGTGTTTGTGTGGATTTGTGCATGTGTGTGTGTATTTGAGAGAATGTTTGCGTGTGTTAGAGATTCTGGATGTTTTTTTTTTCAGCTTTTGTTCTGTACATGCGTGCATGTGTGTGTGTGTGTGTGTGTGTGTGTGTGTGTGTGTAGCAGTACCAGTGTCTCAGTGTGTGTGTGTGTCTCTCTCAGGTGTTCCCCAGATCAATGGTGCAGGCAGCCTCAGCAGCGTCAATGGCATTCACACATGCAAAGGTGAGCCCCTACCAACCAGTAGTCTTCCCCCACTCCCCTACCAGACCAGTAATCTTCCCCCACCCCTCTCCCAAACCAGTCGTCTCCTCCCACCCCCTACCACACCAGTGACCTCCCCCCACCCTCTAACAAACCAGTAGGCTCCTCCCACCCCCTACCACACCAGTGACCTCCCCCCACCCCCTAACAAACCAGTAGGCTCCTCCCACCCCCCTACAAAACCAGTAGTCTCCTCCCACCCCCCTACCAAACCAGTAGTTTCCTCCCACCCCCCTACCAAACCAGTAGTCTCCTCCCACCCCCCTACCAAACCAGTAGTCTCTTCCCACCCCCCTACCAAACCAGTAGTCTCCCCTCACTCCCCTACCAAACCAGTAGTCTCGCCTCCCCCCCCCTACCAAACCAGCGGAGAGATGCTAGCAGAGATGCAGCCTAGTACTCACCGCTGTAGACATCATCGCTGAACCCACAACCTTAGTCTGTCAGTCAAATGCCATGATGTACTGCTTTCATACTGCAGCTCTGTTTCTGTCTGTCTTGTCTTTCTATGAGCTTACTGTCTGTTTTTCTGTCTGACAGCTTTGCATCAATTTGCTCTCAGAACATTCCAATAAAGACTTAACATTCTTCTTCCCTGTTCCCGATCACCTCTCCTCCTTCTCCCTCCTCCCTCCTCTCTTCATCTCCCTCCTCTCCTCCTCCCCTCCTCCCTCCTCCTCCTCCCTACTCGTCCTTCTCCTCTCCTCCTCTCCCTCCTGCTCCAGACCTGACTGAGCTCCAGGTGGCCGTAGCCGACGTGAATGGGCGGTACGAGGGGCTGGGAGGGGAGCTGAGGGAGAGGCAGAGTCGCCAGGAGGCCTCCCTAGAGCAGAGGCAGAGAGCCAGGCAGGGCACAGAGGAGCTCAGCCGTTGGCTGGGGGACAGGGAGCAAAGCCTGACCGTGGGACAGGCGGCCTCCCCCTCCCGGCCGGAGGTGGTACGCGCCCAGGCCCAAGAGAACAAGGTGAGGGCGGGTCGATTGATTGTCAAGACGTGGTGTGGCAATGCTAGTGAGTTAACCGTTCTCGTTAGGAACGAGAGGTGAGGTATCATTACCATACGACCTCTCATGTCCAGATATCACTTCTTCTCTACCTTTAACTCACCAACTGCCACAGCATTCCAGAACACTCACCACCTAGACTGCCAAGTGTTTTATATGATATTTACCTAGCAACAATACTTTGATTGGCTACAAATGGAAGCATCATCATTGATGCATTTTTGGTAAATAAATTTGACCAAACCCTTGGCACTCTAGAATGTAAATTTGGGTGACTTTATTCACAGTCGGCACTAAATGAGTTAAAGCAGAATAAGTAGAATAAGTGGTTCTAAAGTAGGAAATCTCGAGTCACAACCATGTTATCATCGACATGTTTGTGACTGTTGGCCTCATGCTCTTCCTGGTCTCTCTTCTTCGTCGGTGCCTTGGCAGGCCTTACTGTCTGAGCTGTCAGAGCACTCTGGGAAGGTGGAGGAGCTGAAGAGCACCCTGCAGGAGCTCATCTCCCAGAACCCTGACTCCCCCGAGGCAGGTGGCTGGAAACAGCAGCTACAGGAGATCGGTGAGTGGAGTAGACCTCAACTGGGTCAGCCATTTTTAATGGGTGTGGGTCAAGGGCCAAATCCTAACTTTAAACAGAATTCACAATCATGTAAATCTTTCATTGACGTTGATGCATTATTATTATTATTATTATTACTCTTAGTATTATTATTAGTAGTAGTATTATATTTATATTTATATGTATTATTGTTGTTGTTTTTATGATTATTATTTTATTATTATTATTCTTATCAGTGGTGATTGCTATTTTTTCACCTCTTTGTTTGGTCATGTCTTCAGACGTACGATGGGAGAAAGCCAATCAGATGGCGGTGCAGAGGCAGACGGAATTGGAGACCTGTGCCGATAGGCTGGGCAGCTTTGCCTCGGCAGCTAGTCAGCTGGGGCCGTGGCTAAGAGAGAAAGAGCTGATGATGAGCGTGCTTGGACCCCTGAGCATTGACCCCAACATGCTCAACACTCAGAAACAACAAGCACAGGTACACACACACACACACACACACACACACACACACACACACACACACACACACACACACTACAAGAGAGACACACACTTTCGAACAAGATTGTTGCAACAGACTGTCAGCAATGAATTGTTAGTCGATGTCTGAATAAGAGACGGGAGAAGAAACTGCATGTTCATAACGTCTTGATTGACCTTTCATCTCCCTGCCCTCCTCCACCCTCCCTGCCCTCCTCCAACCTCCAGTTCATGCTCCGTGAGTTCGAGACCCGCCGACCCCAGTTCGACCAGTTCATCCAGGCTGCTGAGGGCCTCCTCTCCCCGCCCGGGGACTCTACCGAACCGGACGACCAAGACCTGGCCGAGGTCCGGTCTGAGCTGGCCTCCATCTCCCAGCAGTGGGACGACCTCACCTCCCGCCTCACCCGCCGCATGGAGCATATCGACCAGGCCCAGGGGACCAGCGGGCGCTACCAGGCCCTGCTGCGGGAGCTGGCGGTCAGCGCGGCGGCCCTGGGGGAGAGGCTGGACGGCCAGGCATCTCTCAGCGCCCAGCCTGAGGCCCTCCGCCAGCGGCTGCAGGAGACCGGGGAGATCCAGTCGGAGCTGGAGGAGAGGAGGGCGGAGCTGCGCGAGGCGGAGAGGCTGTGCACTGAGCTGAGTGCCATCGTGGACGAGCCATACCTCCGGGAGGAGCTGGACAAGAGGCTGAAGAGCGTGAGCGGCCCACTGAGGAGTCTGGAGGAGAGGGCCGGTGAGTCGATTAGAAAGTCTTAAACCATTAACGGAATGGTTCTGAAAGGATTCTTCAATTGTCCCCGTAGGGGAAACCTTTAAGATGTAGAAAGCTTTTGGGTTAGATGTAGACCCCTTTTGGGTTCCCCCGTAACTCTTTTCACAGAAGGTTCTAAATGGAACCCAAAAGGGTTCAACATGGAACCCAAAAGGGTTCTACATTACCCAAAAGGGTTCTTCAAAGGGTTCTATGGGGGGGACAAATGAAGAACCCTTTTAGAACCCTTTTTTTCAAAGAGTGCATCTATGTTATGTGTAGGGTCTATGTTGTGTATTGATCTATATGATGTGAGTGGAGTTTGTGTTGTCTGTAACGATGTAACCGTTTGTAAGAGGGGATTTTAACGATGTCTACTATGGATTTGTTGGAGTTTCTATGATAGTGGGATGCAGGGTATTCTGGAGAAGAGGTGAATGTTAGTCTCTATCAGTATGTGTCTGGGTTCTCTGTCCTGCAGTACTGTGTCTTCTCTCATGTCGGTTACCAGTAGGTTAACAGTCCTCTAACCCCCCCCAGCCGACGGCCTATCCCAGCTCCAGGCTGCTCTCTCCAGCACCCAGCAGTTCCACCAGATGTTCCAGGAGCTGAGAAGCTGGCTGGACGACCATGGCGACCAGAGAGGCTCATCCAGCGACTCCCTACCCTGCCAACCGGAGGCTCTACGGACTCTCCTCATCCAGCAAGAGGAGCTCCACCGAGGGGTGGCCAGCCAGCGAGGTCCCTATGAACTCATCCAGGCTGAGGGGGCATCCCTACTGGCCTCGCTACCCGCCGGCGGAGAGGAGAGGTCGGCCTTACAGTCCCGCCTCGCCACCATCCGCCAGGACTGGGACGCCCTCAACCAGTGCATCACAGAGCGCCAGAACCGCCTGAAGTCCACGCTAGCTAAGGCAGAGACGTACCAGCAACATCGGGCCGAGCTCACCCCCTGGATGGCCGAGTGCGAGGGCCAGGAGGGGGACATCCAGCCCTCCCTGGACTCCCAGACCCTGGATGAGGCCCTGCAGAGGGCCAGGCAACTGGCCCTGGACCTGGAGCGCCACCGCCCTCTGGTGGAGGCTTTGAACACAGCGGCCGACCAGCTGCTGGAGCAGTGCCGCGTCGGGGAGGAGGAGGTCCGCGATGACAAGGCCCAACTGAACCGCAGGGTGGACGGGCTGGCCGAGAGGCTGCAGGGGCGGAGTGGCCAGCTTGAGGAGCTGGCGGCCCGTCTGAAGGAGTTTGAGGATGGGCAGCAGGCGGTGGAGCGGAGGCTGGAGGCAGCCCGGCACCAGATCGAGGTCCAGGAGGCGCTAGGCCCGCAGGCCTGCAGTAACAAGAGCCTGGAGCGTCTGCGCAGCCAGCAGGAAGCGCTGCGCTCGCTACAGCCACAGGTGCTGTACCTCCGAGACCTGGCCCAGGGCCTGGTGCAGGATGCCCCCCAGACACCAGGGGGCGGTGGAGAGGGAGGCCAGAGGCTGGAGCAGCAGGCCCGCAACACAGAGAAGGAGTTTGGAGATGTCAATGAGAAGGTGAGAGGGGAGAGCGGGGACGTTGTCAGTGGACATACTGTAGCCAATGAAAGGAAAGGGAGAAAGGTGCAGAATTGTCACTCAGCCAATCGGTGCACTCTGGGGTGTTGCTGCAGTCACAATACAAAGGAGGAGCTATTTATAACGAGGGTCATCATAGTGTGAGTGTGTGAGTGTGTGAGTGTGTGAGTGTGTGTGTGTGTGTGTGTGTGTGTGTGTGTGTGTGTGTGTGTTGAAAGAGAACAGAACTTATTTTAGCTGTCAGAGGAGTTCAGCATTTGAGCTACAGTGGTCTTATATGGTCATTGTGAAGATTGAAATATTCAGAACATTGGATCACTGTTGGAAACCTCGGTCAAGATTGAAACATTGAGAGTAGAGTCAAGAACATTGGGCTGTATTCTGACACTTATAGTTCCAAATATGCAATATATGGTAACAGAGTAAATGCTCTTACTTTCACATCCATATGATTCCTAATCAGGAGATTGTTTTGTGTTCAACTAATACTAATTGTTTGTATCACTCTGATCATATTTAAATCCCATTTTAACTGTCCCTATTATGACTTGTAGATCATTGTATATAGTCGTTGATGATCGTTTATTTAAGTGTCTCTCCACAATAATGCATCAATTGAACAATACAAAAATACAGATTTAAAAATCACATTGTGGACCATTCCAAAAGAGCTTCAACATACCGTGTAGACCTATACATACAATAGATAATCCATATGTCATTTGTATTAATATATATGATATATTGCATATACCTATAAACATGTATGCAAAAACAAATACAATATATCAAATATAAAAGGACATTTAGGCCTTTATAAAGAAACATCTACGTTGGAGAATAGGATGGCAGGCTTTGGCACATTTTTGGCACTGTATTATTATCATCAAGACCATTCAAATGAAATGATCATTTTGGCGAGACAGAAAAAGGTCATCCCTGATGTTGTTGTATAACCCACAGCTAAGTAGAACATGAGCTTCAGGTTCAATGGATGCATTATTAGAATAATACACAGAGACGTTTATCTAGAGGAATGTTTGTGTGTCGACCTGTTTCTATGGTGAGAGGGGCTACTCTGTACCTTGCAAAACAGGTTTGATATTGACTGGCTAAAACATAACGTTCATATGATTCTGTCTCAAAAGTGCTTTTTAAAAAGTCAATAGGTGCGTCATTACGTTCAGGTTTGTTTATCAGTTGATACCACTTGTGTTGTTCGCTCTCTGAAAGTGCTGATTCAAAGGCCTTTGGTCGTTTCTTGTGAACACTGTATCAGACAAAAAAAAAGCTTTGACATGGTATAACATGGTAGAGAAATTGTTTGCATAATCTTTGCCAGTTTTTAAAGCAGCTTTTTCAGTAGTATATAGATTATTGTCATTCTTACATTCTAACCTTCACAGATGAAAGTTCAATCTCTATTGTCGAAGTTGAATCCCTTTTGTAACCAGATTTCCTTTTCCCTCTACCTTTGTCCTCCTCCTTCCTCCGTCTCCCTCTCCTTCCCTTTCTCTCCCTTTCCCCTTCTTCCTCTAACCTTCATCCCTTTCTCTCTTTCCTCCCGCTCTTATGTCTCTCCCCACCCCCGTCATCAGATTGAGCAGTGTTGCTCCACCCTGGAGTCTCGTCTGCAGGGTGTAGGCGAGGTCCAGTCCAACGTGCGTGACGTCTTCTCCCGCCTGGCTGACCTGGATGACGAGCTGGACAGCCTGAGCCCCGTGGGGCGCGATGCTGACTCTCTAGCCTCGCAGGCGGACGCCCTCAGGGGCTTCCTGGGCCGCCTGGCAGCCCTCAGGGCTGAGCTGGAGGGCCACGGGGGAGACTGCACGCTCATGCTTCGCCGCGAGGGCTCCTCCCCAGACCTGCTGGCCCTCCGGAGGGAGACGGAGGCCCTGAGTCGCCAGGCGGGCAAGCTGTCTGAGAGGGGCCAGGGCCGGCTGGAGCAGATCGAGGTGGCCGCCGACCGGGTGCGGGAGTTCTACGCCCAGGTGGGGGAGCTGCAGGGCCTGCTGAGGAGGGCCGAGGATGGGCTGAAGGCGCAGGGCGTGGTGGGGACGGAGGTGGAGATCATCAAACAGCAGCTGCAGGAGTTCAAGGTAGGGCTTGACATTCGAGTCTTTCTTGTGGCATCTTGAGACAATCAGAACAATGTTCTAGTCTTTCTGGTTACGGTCTGCTTTTTGGGAAAATACTCTGAACCGGCTAGTTAATGAGCACGCTCCTAGAACCAGCTATTTAATGAACACACTCCTTGCAGTGAGCTACTAGCAATGGGCTAACAGATACTCCTGACTAGCAATGGGCTAACAGATACTCCTGACTAGCAATGCGCTAACAGATACCCCTGAAAGCCTTCAGTGTCCTCTTACAAGAGTGATGTCTTGTGAGAGTGCTGAGTGGATAGCTTGTGACCTCCCTTGGCTCTTGTTGTATATGTCTCCAGGCATGGCTGCACATGTCTCTCTATCTGTGGGCCTCTGTCTGTGGATGTGTCTCTCTATCTATGGTCCTGTGTCTGTGAATGTGTCTCTCCATCTATGGTCCTGTGTCTGTGGATGTCTCTCGATCTATGCTCCTCTGTCTGTGGATGTGTCTCTCTATCTATGGTTCTGTGTCTGTGGATGTGTCTCTCTATCTATGGTTCTGTGTCTGTGGATGTGTCTCTCTATCTATGGTCCTGTGTCTGTGGATGTGGACTGTGGCCTTCCTCATACTTCTAGAAAACAACTCCAGATTCAGCCTTGCTGTGGTCTGAGACTTCCCCCTGCTTCTCTACGTAACCGTAGTCCTAACCCTAACCCTAACCCTACGAGGGGTGTGACAAACCCCAAAGACGTTTTGTGGGAAGAGAGAAAGAGTCGAGTCACAGCACTCTCGTCACTGTCTGACGCAGCCGAGTGTGGTGAATCACTCTCTCCTGAAGCGTTGTTGTGGCATTTCCTCAACGTTCTCCACCTCCTTCACCACCCCTTCCCTCCCTCCCTCCCTCCCTTCTCTCCACCTCCTCCCCTCCCCTCCTCCACCCCCTCCCCTCCCCTCCAACACCCCCTCCCCTCCCCTTCACCCCCATCCCCTCCACCCTTCACCCCTTCATCCCCTTCCTCCCTCCTTCGCCCCTTCCTCCCCTTCCTCCCTCCTTCGCCCCGTCACCCCCTACAGCTCAGGCGCCAAACGTGAGTGCTTGGAACTCGTTAGGGCTGTCACCGTAGTGATGAACACTGAGCTCAATTTGAGTGAATCTTTTTTTTTCTTTTCTTTCTCAAGGCAATCTGTTCCTAGCTTTCTTAGCCAACCAGCATTGCCCCCCCCCCATCCACCCTCCCTCAATAGGAATTTCAATTGACTGTAGTGAGCCTTATAGGAGTGAACCGTAGGAATGTGCTGCGTTGCTGAATTGGCTTTTTTTCACTGCTGCTTCCATCCATTTCTAATCACTCTGGAGTGTGATGTCTCAAACACAGACTCTTCATTCAAGTCTGAGACTGCGACCATTAGGGTACGTTTCCTGTGCTGCGTGTCACTTCCTCTGCAGTATTGAGGTTAACACTGTCAGACGGGGGATTTACCTTATGCTTTTCTGATTGGTCATATTATGACCATATGTAAATGTGTTGAGACATATGTGTGAGTGAGTAGACGGTGCTTTGAGATGGGTTCTGCTGGTGTCCTTGTGGAAGGATGAAATAGATTCCTTTCTTCCATCTCTTGCTCCCTGCTCTCTCTCCCCCCCCTCCCCCCCCTGACTGCCTTTTAATGAGAGCAAGCTGGATGGATGTGTGAAAAGAGACAAACAGACAGATGAGATAAAGAGGTGTAGAGAGAGAGAGGGAGGGAGCTGGGGACGAGCTGAATAACAGAGAGAGAGGGAGAGCGTTTAAGAGAGAGGCGACTGCTTCATGGAATGTGCCTGAGTGAGAAGCTCAGTAGGAAGAGGAACAAAGAATGGGACATTGTTAATCTACAGCCACTACTGTGTCTGGAATATGGAGAGTTAGTCTGGAGCAAAGGGAGAGAGAGAGAGAGACTTCCTAGAGATCATCTTTCCTCCCTCCTTTCAGGGAGCCCTCCTCATACCCCCTTCCTCTTCTCCCCTCTCTCGCCCACTCCCTCCCTCCATAAATACCCCCCCCCCCCCTCTCCCTCGCGCTCTCTCTCTCTCTCTCTCTCTGCTGTAATGGATCCCGGTCAGGTCATTTTAAACTAAACATGTCTGTCTGCTTTGAAAACAGACTCGGCCCCATCCCCCCACCAGACCCCAGTTTAGAAGAGAAAAAACACCCAATCCACAGGGATGATGTCATGCCTGAGTTTAGAGAATGGTGTGTTGTGTGTGTGTGTGTGTGTGTGTGTGTGTGTGTGTGTGTGTGTGTGTGTGTGTGTGTGTGTGTGTGTGTGTGTGTGTGTGTGTGTGTGTGTGTGTGTGTGTGTGTGTGTGTGCTTATACAGGGGCGGAGTGGATATTGTCAGATTAGTCAGTCTTATTGTTGAACTCTTGAACACTGATCTCATTGAGTCACTGAGAGAGGGAGAAAGAGGGAGGGGAGGGGAGGAAAGGAGAGATTCATGGGGAGAAAAGAGAGAGTGATGAGATGTTCTTTGAAATGGGCCTATGGCATTTGTCATGTGTTTGGGTTTGCGTTAGGGCAAGTTGTATATCAAGCAGTGTGTTTATAGATGTCCATACTGTCTGCTCTTCTCTGAGGGGTGGAATTTTGTGTGTGTATTTAAGGATGCTGTTCGGACCTGAGGTGTGTGTGTGTGGGAGGGAGTGTGCGCTTGAGTCTGCATCATGGCTCAAGGATGTTTATAATTCCAGCCTTTTTTGGGGGCACGTCCGGAATCTCAGCTGTTTCCCCACCCAACACATACATACTGTAGACATGCGCGCACGCACACACACACACACACACACACACACACATACACACACACACTGTAGACACACACACACACACAGACACACACACACACACACACACACAAACACACAAACAAACACACACACACACACCTTCCACACACATACTGTTGACACACATACACACACACACACACACACACTCACACACACGCACACACACACACACACACACACACTAACACTGGGTGTGTTAGCCGGAATCTCAGCTGTTTCCCCACCCTACACATACATACTGTAGACACACACACACACACACACACACACACACATACTGTAGACACACACACACAAACACACATACGCACACACACACCCCCACCCTCCACACACATACTGTAGACATCCACACACACACACACACACACACACACCACTGGGTGTGTTGGCCGTGTCTATCTCCCCCCGGTCCAGAGCAGCTGACAGCTTGTGGGTGGGTTAGGGATGAGTTGAAGGGTGTCATGAGGCCACAGCAGGACATTCCTCTGCAGGTCTGGCGGGATGGGGGGGATGAGGGAATGCCACCTTTAAATCACACTCTGACATCTCTGCTGTCCTCACCCCTGCTTCCCATCTCACCCCAGATCTCTCTCCCAGATGGTTGATGCCCCGCCATGCTAGGGGTTGATTGGATGAGGCTAACACAATTTCTGTTATCATATGAACTGATTTTCAAATTGACCTTTCCTGTAACCTGCTGGCTCTCTCAGAGAGAGAGAGAGAGAGAGAGTGTGTGTGCGTGCGTGCATGTGTGTGCATGTGCGTGCATGTGCGTGCATGTGCATATGTGTGCGTGCGCGTGTTTGTGTGTCTTGGTCTCGCTGCTCCCAGGGCCCTGTATTGTTTCAGCTGTTGTGTGTTATATTGGAAGGCAGAGCCACTATCCCTTCATCTCCTCTGTTACCAGGCCAACCATAACAAACACACCGCTATACATCAACAACACAACTAGCATAATGTGTCATTAAGAAGCCTGCAAATAATCTAGGAGAAGTTGACGCAGGCATTGCCACAACTGCACCTTCACTAACATAATAATTAAGGCCTCATGATAAAAACCAGTTGCTTATCATTTACCATTTATCATTTGTCTTTGTACTAGAAAGCCAGAAAACTGTTTCCTGATCTAATACAGTAATGGTCTGTATTAGATACAGTAAAAACATGGCCCGAGATAAAAGTAATAAAATGGCTAAAGTAAATGTTGACTGTAAACTGATTAAGTGATAGAATCAAGTAAATTATTGATAATCCATCATGCATGTTTGCTAGCAAATGGATTGGGCAAAGTTGGCTGCAGATGGCGATTTCAACTTAGATGACGTGGCAAATAAACAGGCTTTGTTCACTTTAGCAACTCTATTATTCATGATACTCGCATGAGAGTTGCTTCTCCCCTGCTCTGCTCTGCTGGTGTGTGTGTTTGTGTGCGTGTGTGTGTTGCTTTCTGCCTCCCAGATAAAACTCAGCATGTGTCTGTATCCGTTTAAATCTCATTATTTGTGCAAATCCGAATATCCAACTGTATCAGGCCTGTCCATACAACAGAGTGAATGAATGCTCTTGTAGTTGGATATTGGGTCGAAAGGAACAGATCGCTTCTCTCTCCTGCTGCTTTGAGTGAGGGGGACCAGTCCCTCCCCTCGTGCTTTCTCCCTCCCTCTCTCCCTCCCTTGCTTCCATGTGATCTGTCGCTCGTGACCAAACTCAGAACTAAATTGATTGATTGCGCACATCAGAATATCAGGTTCGGGTTCTGGTTACATTCCTAATGTGCAGCACCAGTTTCTCTCTCTACTGAAGCAACAGGAATGGGACATGGGTGATGTCCCTGGTGCTGGTCCATACCTCCCTGGTCCCTGGTGCTGGTTCATACCCCTGAGAGAAGGACCCTGTAACCCTGTACGTCTTTGAATTCCCTCTGTGGTGAAAAGCCTGGGCCCCTCCCTCTTCCCTCTTCCTGTCTGAGTCAGGCCTGTGACTTCTTAACCAGCCGTGACACACCGAATGAGCACAGAAAGAAGGGGATGAATGAAAAGGAGAGAAGTGGGGGATGGACAGACAGACTGGGGGGGGGGGATTCAGAGCTGAATGATGACATTCAGACAAAGTGGAGAGATAGAGGAGAGGAGAGATGGAGGGGCAAGTAGCAAGACATTAACATAGGCCGAGATATGTTCTGTAAGTCCCTTGTGTTTCTTTCTTTCCATCTCTAGCTCCCTCGCTCTATCCATCTCTCCTGGTAGCTGGCCTACATGTGTAAGCGGTTTGATTGGGAGTGTGTGGGGGGGGGGGGGGGGGGCAGTAGGCCTGGGGCTGTCGGTTTGTTGTGGGTCGCGCGAGATTGAGGAAACCGAACAGGGGGAGAGAGAGAGAGAGAGAGAAGAGAGTGTGTGAGCAGAGGACCGACAAACCCCTTTTGTTTCTATAAAGACGTTTGCCTTGCAAGCGGGAATGACAGCTGCAGCACAACTGACAGAGAGGGAGTGAGAGGAGAAGAGAAAGGAGGGAGGGAGGGCGGGTGAGTTAAAAAGAAAGAGTAGAGTATTTAGCGTGTTTGACATGCAGGCCACGGGGCGGCTCGCAGCAACAGTGAGAGGAGAGAGAGATTGAGAGAGAGAACGAGAGAGAGAACTCCCTCCCCCCATCCACCAGAGAATGTGTGAGCGTCTGGGCGAAAGAGCAACAGAGTGAGTGAGAGAGAAAGAGAGAGAGAGAGAGAGGGCATGCCTTAGTTCACATCGTCTGCTCTCTGCCAGAGGTCTTTAAACAAACAGTTGGAGCAACTGAAAAAGGGAAGGGAGGATAAGAAAGAAGAACAAGCGGAGGAGGAGGAGGAACACAACTGGCATTGGAGCTAAGCTACAGGGATACAAGGAACACAAGGACAAAGAAACTGGCTTAAAGTGCTCCACTGCTGTCTGGTCCATGCTTGCTGGATTCCCCTGACTGTGAAGTCATTTTTTGCTGGGGTATTCTGAAGCTCCCGCCCCTCCCCTCCCACTTTGCCCCCTCTTGGCCCCCCCAGACTCCTCTCCCTGCTGGATTGGGTTTCACTGGAGCAGCCGACGGGAATGGTCTAGCGGAGGCTGGGAATATTGCAGACTTTTGTGTCTCTCTTCCCATATTGTTTTACACACTTACCCACTATACTGGAGGAATAGCAGCTGCCTGAAAACCTGGGAAAAGAGAGGGAGGGAGCAGGAGAGAAAGAGAAGAGAGGTTTTACTTCCTTGTTTGCATACAGGCTGTTTACTTGGGAAAAAGAAAAGCCGTTATTGATAAGCCTCTTTTGTTTCTGCTTGCTAGCAGTCAATCATTTCCTTTTCCCTCCCCTCCTCACCCTCATTCCCTCCCTCTTTCTTTCTTTCTCTTGCTCGTTCCTCTGTATCATTTCACTACGGACAGTGTTTTTGTGCTCTGAGGGGGAGGTGATTCAGGTCTGGATTTCAAAGCGTGATGAAATGATGAATGTTGCAGTCTCACACGACGAGCGTTTCTTTCACCGAGTGAGACTGTAGTGGAGAACAGTGAGACATTTTGCCCAGTGGAAAAAAACCCTCACCTGTGTTGGCGTTTTCATTTATCCTCTCCCCGTTCATTTTGAAAGATGATTTGCGGAGTGCTTAGTGTGGGATAATCTTCTACTGTTATCCAGTTCCAGTGATTTTTTTTGTAACAAGCAAAATCCTCCCTGGTCGTCAGTCTCTCTCTCTCTCTCTCTCTCTGGCTGCACGCCCCCTCTAGGTCACTCCCCCACCCCTCTCTCATGTGTTTTTTTCGGGAGAGGAAACCGGCATGATTGGAGCACTTCCTGTGTTTTAATACCAGAGCAGGAAACAGAACAAACGGAGCTGGATTCAAACAAAAACACACAGAGAGAAAGAGAGAGAGGGGGGATGATGGAGTGAGTGAGTGAGTGAGAGAGTGAGTGAGCGAGAGAGAGAGAAAAAGTGGGAGAGCAGCTGCAAACCATTTCAGCTGTGTAGTGGCCTGAGAACAGAGAGACTGGGAGAGAAAGAGAAAGGCAGCAAGGAAGCCTGCACTCCAAACAGAGAGAGAGAGAAAGAAAGAAGAAGAAAAAGAAGAACTGGGATTGCGTGGCGCTTTGTTGTACTCACAGTGAGGAGCCAGAGAGGGAAAGACAAACAGAGAGAAAGGAGGAGAAGGAGTGTGTCCGGGGATTGTCTGGGAGAGAGAGAACGCCTGCAAGGCAGCCCTCGGATTGTGGCTTGAACTGTCTCGGTCTCTACCATCCGGAAACAGTCCCACAACTAGCAGCTCTGCCGGGCTTGACCAAGCTCCCAACTCCCCCCAGCCCCCCAGCACCTCTCCCTCTCCCTGACAGCCTCAGCTCTGGACTGTCTCCCCGGGAGCTGTGGCTGAGAAGCACAATGGAAAGAGAGATAAAAGAATGAGGGATATCCAGACATCTCCACATGGAACGGGGTCGGCATCTCTTTGTTCTGGTTTTTGAAATGCAATATTGACTTGTGCGGAGTGGGTGATGGAATTGACATTTTATCACTGATGATGATGACGACAAGAGAGATGAAGTGGCACCTCAGGCATGGAGCAAGGAATCCACTCCAGACACACACCTCCCCTGCTGTGTGATGGGAATCAAAGAGAGAAAGAAACAAAAGAGAGAATATACAGTAGGCCGTAAGAATGCTCGAAAGACCAGAAATAGCCAATGAGTGAATGCTGACTATTCTCTCCAGAGACTTTGTTTCATTTTTTTTGCTGTTGTTGTTAAAAGTAATTCTCAAAAGTCATCTGAAGGATGAACTGTTATATTCTTGGACCTGAGATTTTCATAATTTTTTTTCAATTGACAATGAACTTGAACTAAGAAGGATACAAAGATATAACGCACTGTGGAACTGCACTTTACTCCTTCCCCCCCACACAGCCTCTTTTTATATAACAGAGCGGATTTCTCACCTTAAAAGGAGACTTTACACTTCTTTGGCTGCTTCTCACTGAGACTCTAAAAGTTGTTCATCCCTTCTCTGCTTTCCTGTTGTGGCAGAGAAAGAGGGGGAGCGGAGAGGAAGAGGGGGAGCAAAGAGGAAGGAAGTAGCAGTAAGGGAGAGAGCGAAAGCAGTTGTAGAGTCAGGGCCGTGTGTGAGAGGAATGCTAACGTAAAAACAGGGAACAAAGGGAAGTTATCACCACGACACTCACCTCATCCTGGACTCTGGACGTTTGGAAGACAGACCCTCCTGTGTCCCTCCCCTCCCTCCTTCCTAACAGCCTCTCTTATAAACAGAGCTTCTGATTAATATGCTGCTGCCCGGGAGGGCCGTCTGCGTGCAGGATTCTGATGCTCCCAAGGGCCTAGGATAGGATGCACTGCTGTTGTAAGTAACATACTAGCTTACTTGCCAGCTTTCAGACCAATGGACCTTTTTTAGGCTGGATTGTAAACATTCGAGATTAGATGCACGTAAATGGATTAATGTTTCATATTGTGGATTGGACCGGAAATGGTTGAGTAATTGAACTCATTTCCACCGACCCATTGACCATTATCCCATAGTCGTTTTTGTGGATTATTTTTTGGCCCCATCCGGGCCCCGTCTGCCCCTCTAAAGGACTACTGCAGGGCATTCTGGGTTCCCCCCAGGGGTGGCAGAGGGATGGGGAAACCCTTGAGCCGGCCGGACTGCTTGAGGCAGAACCCCCGTTGCCTGGGGAAGGGCGATGATGATGAGGCCTACATCGAGGACTGCTACGTCCCCCAGCGCTCCATCTACGACACCATGCGCATCAACGAGCAGATAGACCAGGGCTCCAAGCTCAACCAGCCCTCCCGTAGCACCCTGGGATCAGGCGGTGGAGAGGGCAGCACGCTCTCCAGCAATGGCACCATTGGGGCTGACATAGGCGGCGTCTTTCTGTCCCGGCTGACTGATTCCGGAGTTAAGAAACTGGATGAAAGGGTGATCTTTGATGCCCTGAAGCTAACTGGTGACCCCCAGAGTATGTCTCCACTCGTAGTAGGCTCCAGTTTGCCCATCGTGCCCTCGTCTTCTGCAACCAGCGGGGTAGCCGCAGTGACCAAAAGACGCCACCAGGGCGGTGATAAGAAGGACAATCCCAACCGTCGCTCCTGGAAGGCGTTCATGCCTCCCACCTACCCAGAGTTCGCTGAGAGGCTGGAGTTTCCTCCTGGGGACAGTGCTGAGAGGCGCCTTTCCACTGCTGGGATCCCACTGTCCGTTCTACAACCCTCTTTACTCACTTCCCCAACTCCCCCACCCCCCTACTCACCTTCACCTCTGTCCTCTGGGGGTCCTCACACTCCTCCCGTCTCATCTTCCCCCTCTTTGACTCCATCTGTGAGTCCCATACCCCCCCTCCAACAGCACCCTCTCACCAGGCAAAAGCAGCTTCACCCCCTCCTTCAGAAACAACACAAGCAAACACATGCACCGTCTTCCCCATCGAAAGAACAGCCCTCTGTACCACTACCTGCCCCTGCCCAAACCCACCAGGCCTCTTTAAGCTCGCCATGGCAGAGTCCCGGTGGAGACAGACAAGCTGAAAGAAGAAGGGATGAGCATAGAAGGCCAGTAGCATCTCCCAACACTAGTATCAAACAGATTCCAGAGGAGCCCCTTGAAGTAACCAGGTCTTCAGACTCTGAACGGGACTCCCCCCTCCTAGAACCAGACCAGGATAACACCCCCCTCTTACCCCAGCTGGCCCCCCCTAAACCTGTGTTCTGCCCCCCCACTAAAGCGCGCACCTGGCCGCATAGCATGAGGGGTGGCAAGAGATCTCATGGAGGCCTGCGCCACCACTGCCCCATTCTGCCCCCCCTGCCCCCCTTACTGGGGGAGGACAGTGACCTGGACGAGGAGTCACTGTATCTGCTGGACCCGCCCTCACCTTTCTTACAGGAGGAGGAGGAGCTGGCCTATGCAGGACTTCCACTCTCCCCCTGCCTCAGCCGCGAGGGGGGGGAGGAGGGGCTCCTAGGCTGGGTGCCTCTTGGTGGTGAACTCCTGCAGCGCACCGCCTCAGAGCTCAACTTCGAGGAGGACGAACGCAGGATATTGCAGGAGCTGGAGGAGGATGAAGAAGAGGTGGATGAGGTGGTGGAGGAGGAGGAAAGGATCGGAAAGGGGGAGGAAGAGGAGGAAAGCGCTCAGAGAGAGGAGAGGGAATGGGAGGCGGTGCTGAAGCTGGAGAACAGGGAGATTGTGGACCAATCTTGGGAGGGGGAATCAGAGGGATGGGAGCTTCAACACACAGGCTTGTCTGGGCCTTGGCCCCTTCTGACCCCCCCAACAGGGTTCGGGGCCCTTGGGGCCCCCAGTGTCTCCCCCTGCCCCAGCTCGGATGCTGGCTCTGATGACCTCTTCCTGGAGTTGGAAAGACAATGCCTGGAGGAGGGGGGAGGGGAGTCTAGTGAGCCCATAGACCCCTACACCCTACCCAGTGTGGAGGAGGAGGTAGAGGAGGAGGAAGAGGACGTAGAGGAGGAGGAAGAAGCCAAGGGTGCCTGTCTCGATGTTGAGGAAACACTGCCAGTGGATTTCATTCAAGGCACAAAGACTGATATCACTGAGCTTTGTGTAGAACACTCAAACATAGATTCAAACTTACCAGACTCTGAACAGACTGACCAGGCTCTAGCACAGACCGCCTCTCAACACTGTGACTCTGGGTTACCACAGACCGCCCCTCAACACAGTGACTCTGGGTTACCACAGACCTCCCCTCAACACAATGACTCTGGGTTACCACAGACCTCCCCTCAACACAGTGACTCTGGGTTACCACAGACCTCCCCTCAACACAATGACTCTGGGTTAACACAGACCTCCCATCACCACAGTGACTCTGGGTTAACACAGACCACCCATCACCACAGTGACTCTGGGTTAACACAGACCGCCCATCAACACAGTGACTCTGGGTTAACACAGACCGCCCATCACCACAGTGACTCTGGGTTAACACAGACCGCCCATCAACACAGTGACTCTGGGTTAACACAGACCGCCCATCACCACAGTGACTCTGGGTTAACACAGACTGCCCATCAACACACTGACCAGGCTCTAGCACAGACCTCCCATCAACACCGTGACTCTGAACAGACTGACCAGGCAGAACCCTGTTTGGAACATGAACATCTTCTCATTGGTGGAGAGGAACAGTGCAGTGTTGATGAGGAACTTGATGAAGAGCAGAGTTGTCCTGAGATGGACTCTGTCTGTGGATGTCTCCCAGAGTCAGACTCCAGCGGGATCCACCTGTCCCAACCGGACAGAACTGGTTTGTCTGACACCACCCAGACTGGCCATGGACATGAGCGACCCTCTGAGTCGGATCTGGACAGTGGGGCGTCATTGGACCGAGAGGCAGATGAAGAGAGTGAGGGGGCAGGGATGAGCATCCAGCAGGCCTCCCCATCTCCTCCCTCTCCAAACCCACAGAACCCTTATGCTGAGGACGAGGAGGAGGACGAGGAATATGAGCTGGAATGGAGTGCATGTGAGCAGCCTCAACCTTGTTCGGCCAATGAGGGAGCTAGCATGGACCAGTCCCCTGATGGACAAACTTCCTGTCAAGAGGAGCTGGTCTCCTTAGAGAATAGTGATGTTGCAGAGGAGATGGCCTCTGACACAGACAGGATTTCACTTGCGTCAGACTCTCTTCCCCGTATCCACTCCCTTGACACAGCCCCCCCTGCTACCTCACACCTGTCCCCCTGTCAGCATGAGTCTAGAGAGGCTGGCCTGGAGAGCACAGACTCTGACGCTTTTGTGGCCACCGACAGTTTTGTTTACCTTGCCGTGTCGATGCCACCTCCGTCTCCTCAGGACTGCTCACCCTCCCCTCTGGAGTCATCGACCCCCCCTAGCCCCGTGCCCAAGCCCTGCCCTGATCCAGAGGAGATGGCCTTCCTCTCCTCTGACAGTTTCATCTACCTGGCGGCCCCTGAGCGCCTCCCGGCAGTATCTGACGGAGGCTCTGCGTGCGAGGATGCCCCAGAGCTGGACCTGGACTCGTACTCTGAGGACACCCAGTCAGGGGTAGACTTTGTTCTGGGATCCATGACTGGGGATAGTGATTGGGAATCAGACGGATCGGATCCTCTCTTGAACAGGGACCAGTGGGAGCAGCTGGAGCCTGGGGTGCTGCAGGGGCTGTTCAGGGAGGGCTTGCCTGAGTCTCTGAGGGTCCCAGGGGCAACACTAGCTGACTGGGAGGCCCCCGTAGGCCCAGAGAGGACCAGGCAGGAAGGAGTAGCCTCACCCTGCTGGGACACACACACCCAGACTGAGGTATACCATCTTTCATCTATCTTTAATTCATGTAGGTTGGTGGTCGGTGCAAGGTTTGGTTTGGTTGAAATCTACACTGCTGCTCGGTATTTCGGTCAGTGGGTCACTTTCAGCTTGGTGAGATGGAGTTTGAAGGTTCTCAGAAACGCATCACCTCTGTTCTTCTTCAGAACCTTTCCCCTCAGCACCATCCTGTCTTAACACACAGTTGTAGCAGAGATGGAGCATTTCTATCACACACTCTAAAGTAGTGAGGTTGTTGTAAAGCACTGGGGTTGTTGTAGACAAGGTTTGGAAAATGCAACAGGGAAGGGGGTTAGGGAGACTAAGTTTAATGACGTAGTTTAATGTTGAAGGGGGGAGGGTCGGTGTGTGTGTGTGTGTGTGTGTGTGTGTGTGTGTGTGTGTGTGTATGTGTGTCTGCACTGTACAGTATGTGGCTGTGTAAGAGCTAGAGTGGTTGTTTGGGAGAATAGTATGTACTGTACGTTAATCTCTTGAAGTGTTAATCCTACTTAAGTACAGTATGTTTCATACAAACAGCTATTGTGTTGTTTACATTGACTGGAAATCTAAACTAAACTGTCTCAATATAGGTCTACAGTGCAAGTGCACATACCTCCCTTTTTGTGTGTGTGTGTGTGTCTAGATCAGGGGTTTCTTTTTCATCCGGAGACCCCCTTTTTAATATCTGATGAAAAAAGTGTTTGAAAAAAACATAGTATTTTCTATATTACATGTACGTATATCGGAAAAAGTCAGTCTCTGTCTCAAGGTTGTCACCTGTTTCGTATAACTTGTGTACAAGTTAAGTATTTCAAGAGCTGGCATTTGTGTATTGAAGTCTTCTGAATTATTTCAAATATTTTGTTGATTTCTATGAGCTTTGTCATCTAAAACATCGTTTTGATACATCTAGCCTTGTGGTTTCGAACATTTGTGCTGTTCAAAATGTGAGTTCAGCTTAGTTTAGGACATCATTTTGAATCTTTGATGGATGTTCTTATGTGTTGTCGGTTGTTTGTCTACAGTATAAGTACGATTAGGGTTTGGGGTTGTGTGTCCAGTCTTTCTTCACGCCATATGTCTTTTGTTTATCTTGGTTTGGACATCTCCACAATGTACCTTTCCATTATCTTCCGTGTGTGTGTGTCTGTGTGTCTGTGTGTCTGTGTGTGTGTGTGTGTGTGTGTGTGTGTATTTCTTCCATGGCCAGTGTGTTTGACAGACCTTCAGGTCTGTGCCGGAGCCTGTTCTGACTCATAGTGTCTGTTCCAGTGGTCGTGTCCCTGCATGATGGAGTCCTGATGCAACTCTTATTATCTTATTATTACATTACCGGCTCCATCAGTGGCATCGGGGGCCTGGCCAGGCAGTCATCTGCATCTTATTTTGTGTGTGTGTGTGTGTGTGTGTGTCCTGTCAGCCTGGGTTTGAGTATAGAGGATTACAGTTACAATACACTGTGTAGGAGGCTTCTGCTAGAGAAGGGGAGAATAGGCTTGCCATTGGTTGGCAGGGTAGCAATCTCCCAACCATAAAAATCCCCCTGTTTACCCTTTCTCCCATCCCCCTCTCCCTCTCTCTGGTCCAGTGGAACTACTGCAGAGATAAGGAAGTGAGAAGTAAACAGTTGGGCACTGTGAGGGGGAGTTGCTGCTGCCAGTAACGCTCAAACACTGTATGAAGTTGTTATAAAGTATAAATAGAAGATAAGGAGGTGCCAGGGCCTATCTGGACTCCCCCCCCCCCACCACCACCACCACCACCACAATACCAGGCCCTATCTGTATGCCCCTGTATGCACCGCCCCCGGAGTATTCTATAGTCAGTCCCTCCCTTCCACAGTGCCAAAGGGCCTCTGTCTGGGTAGAATAGACACCTTAATTGTTTTTCGTGGAAAAGTGGGTGTGTACAGTTCCTTGTCTTTCCAGAGAAATGGCGGCCATGTTGGGCTGGAAGAGAGCGGGAAGGGTGGATATAGAGGAACACCTGGTAGTACTCCAGATAAGGCCCTGGTAGAATGATAAAAGGGCTAACTTGGCAGAGAGAGATAAGCAGAAGGCCCTTGGTTTCATGTGAATCTCATTTCAAGGCATGGCTGTGTGTCTGTGCAGGCAGGCAGGCAGGCAGGCAGGCAGACAGGCAGGCAGACAGGCAGGCAAGCACAAATAATACAGGTATAAAAAGTCCACATATGCATGATTCAATCTTCCAGTAAATTGTCCACATTGACACTAATAGTCCAGGCAGACATTCTCATGTTTATTGTGAAAGACAGAACAGATGGATAGAGAAGACGAAAGATGAAAGGACTGGACTTCTCTATAGAGCTGAGTTCAGGTGGGCACAGGGCCGGTAATACAGGCATGTCTGATTCATATGATAATGATGGACCTGAAACACAGATAACCTCCAGGAAGCACCTGCAATAGAGGAAAGAGAGAGAGACACAGAGGGGGCAGTGAATAATTGAGCAAGAGAGAGAGAAAGAGAGGGAGTTATTGAAAAAGAGAGAGAGGGAGAGGGAATGATGATGAGAAAGAGAGCAGAGCAGAGGGAGGTTGCAGCCGTAATGCCCTGTTCATCTGTCCTCAAAATGGAGATTTATTCACCTCTTTGATGACAGCTCGGTCCGGTCTGGCTGTCCCAGAACACAGCCATATACTCACAATTAGGTCAGTTCCAAAATAGATCCCCTCTCTTCAGTCCATTGAAAGGGGAACCGGGGGTGAGAACATGGGGGGGGGGGGGGGGGGGAGACTGAGAGACGAGAGCAAGGAACGAGGGAACTTAGGACAGTCTCTGAGAAAGGAGAAGAAAGGGCTGCTTATATTGGTGTTCTTTAGTTCTCTTGGGAGACAGGCAGGCCTGATGTACTCTATCTTCTTGCCACACATGCAATATGTTCACAGCAGTGTGTTTGGATACGGTCCCGATGCACCTAACCATCTCTGTATGTTCATGAAAAGGCTGTAGAATGTCTTGTGGAGATGTTTTAAGTCGTCATACCGAGAGTGGTGGTTGCCCTTCCCATCCGCTTCCACTAGCATGGCTAAATGCTAGCCCAGAGCCCATCCACTTCCACTAGTATGGCTAAATGAATGCAAATATGACCAAAAAAAGTGTCTGGATGAGCCTTCAACACTCCAAATAATTGGAAAATTAGGGTCTAGGGTAACATCCAAAAACCTGAACTATCCCTTTAAACAAGTAGAAACAATCTTTAGAAACTTGAACCTTTCATCTCATTTGCAACAGAGACTTGAGGAGATAACTGAATGACTGGTTTGATCGACAAAAATGTTCTCTCCCATCTAAAATAATGACGGTTAAAGCAGATAAGCCAACGCTGGGTTGCAGCTACGGTCGACAAAGGAGAGAGAAGCGAAGGATGAGAAAAAGGAGGGGAGAGGGAAGCGGAGAAAGGGTTGGAAGAGAAAGTAGGGGGTGGGGGGGAGTGACAGAAGTGGGGAAAGGGGGAAATGAGCAGGGCTAGCTGGTGTGTGCCGTGTTCAGTTGCTGTGTCTAACTGGTGTGTTCAGCCGGTTGCTATGGTAACTGGTGTGTTCAGTTGGCTGCTATGGTAACTGGTGTGTGCAGTGTTAAGCTGGCTGCTATGGTAACTGATGTGTTCAGTTGGCTGCTATGGTAACTAGTGTGTGCAGTGTTCAGCTGGCTGCTATGGTAACTGGTATGTGCAGTGTTCAGCTGACTGCTATGGTAACTGGAGTGTTCAGCTGGCTGAGAGGGGAGGAATGAGAAACATCCCAGATATTTTCCAGAGCTCTGGTTTAGTGGAGTAAACCGCTTTGAGCTGGCGGGAGCTGGCGGGAGAGGGAGGCAGAGAGGGGGAGAGAGAGAGAGAGAGAGAGAGAGAGAAATAGGAATAGGAATAGGGGTCTAGACACACGCACATGCTTCCATTCACACACACACGCACAGGTCCAGGATAGGGTGGAGCAGGTCATGGTTGTGGCTCATTGTTGTTGAGGCCGACAGGCTTCCTGTTTGAAGCAGGAACGACGCCCATCACCACAACACAGCTGTGACTGAACTGATCACACACGCACGCACACACACACACACACACACACACACACACACACACACACACACACACACACGTACACACACACACACAATGAACTGTTTTAGCGTCCAAGCGCTACCTCCAAACTCAAACAGGTCAGTCTTGGCATCAGAAACCTGCACTTTCACAGCGTATTTACTCCAGATGAGCAGAGTCCAATAAACACTCATGATTACACACATCAAAGACAGACTTCCACCCTAACCCTGACTCTAACAGTCTCCAGTTGAGGGAAAATTACAAGCAACCTGACTTCTTTTGACTTGTCCCATCTACTCATTTCAACATAGTAAACTGCAACTTTCATTCAATTTAATTCAATAAGCATCATGTAACTTTGGTAAAGCAGGGGAATTGTAGACAATGGCTATTGAAAGGTCTTTGAATCACACATGTAAATGAGTCTGTCTTTACCCTTCTTCTGTCTTTCCAACTCCCAGCCTTAGGCTTGGCTACTTCCCAAAGACTTGTTAAACACAACTATTTACCATAGTATAGGAAGAAGACTAGTTAAACACAACTATTTACCATAGTACAGTATTCCTCCCACATTTCTACATGATCACTGTACTTCTCTCTTCCTATTTTATTCCCAGCCGTTCTCAGACCAACTATTTGGTCACGGCCTACTCAGGCTTTGCCAATACTGGGATGTCTGTGTGAGTCTCTGTGTGTGGCCATGGAGGTTTGGCGGCTCTGCCACTGTGAACCACCATGGTTAATTCCAATTCTGCAGTCTCTCTGGAGAGAGAGGGTGGTATTCCAGTTGTCTATGGGAAGAAGCCATGCTGTACTTAAGCCCAGGATATGTGTACTATGGTGCCTCGGCCCCCGACTATGATGCCCCAGCCCCTGACTATGATGCCCCAGTCTCCGACTATGATGCCCCAGTCTCCGACTATGATGCCCCAGTTTCAGACTATGATGCCCCAGTTTCAGACTATGATGCCCCAGCCCCTGACTATGGTGCCCCAGCCCCTGACTATAGTGCCCCGGCCCCTGACTATGATGCCCCAGCCCCTGACTATGATGCCCCGGCCCCTGACTATGATGCCCCGGCCCCTGACTATGGCGTGTGTGTTTGAGTAATGTGCTCAGACAGGCGGTGTGTGTGTGTGTGAAGCCGGACCCCTACTCTTCTAGCTCTCTAAGCCTTATAATCCTTTCTCCCTCTTCTCTTCCCCGCCCCTCTGTGCCTCTCCCTCTTTTTCTCTCTCTCTCTCTCTCTCTATTTTTACTCTTTCATCCACCCATCATCTCCCCCCTCTGTGTCTCTCTTTCAGGAGGTGGAGCGGGAGCAGGTGGACAACATCCAGACCAAGCTGCAGCATATCAATGCGGTGGGCCAGGGTCTGATCCAGAGTGCAGCCAAACACACCGACACACAAGCCCTGGAGCATGACCTGGAGACCACCAACCTGCAATGGAACTCCATCAACAAAAAGGTGTGTGTGTGTGTGTGTGTGTTTGCCTGTGTGCGTGAGGACTTGTGGGGGTTGGTTTATGTGGTCATGGTGCGGGTTGGTTTGTGCATGGGGGTTGGTTTATGTGGTCATAGTGAGGATTGGTTTATGTGGTCATGGTGGGGGTTGGTTTATGTGGGGTTGGTTTATGTGGTCATTGACCCTCACTCACTGTCCAGGTTGCTGAGAGAATCGCCCAGTTGCAGGAGGCCCTGCTGCATTGTGGGAAGTTCCAGGATGCACTGGAGCCTCTGCTGAGCTGGCTCAGTGACACAGAGGAACTGGTAGCCAATCAGAAGCCTCCGTCAGCCGAGTACCGAGTGGTGAAGGCCCAGATCCAGGAGCAGAAGGTGAGAGAGCGAGGGATGAGATGGAGAGAGCGTGGGATGAGAAGAAGCAGACTTTCATTTCCTGATTAACTATTTTTTCGTCATATAGTCAAGTCAGTATGACTGCAAACATCTTTAGGCTGATCCTATGGTTCACGATCATTACGATTTGTAAAAATGTACTTGTTTATTTTCCTCTGGTCAGAAGGGTTCAGATTCATCAATAAACAATGAACACAGGACAGAGAAGCGCACAGTCACTATGATTCACACAGTCACGTGACCATGTCCTTGGCACAGGGAAGCCCAGTGGACTGTCTGCCAGTCTGGTTGGCAACCTGTTAACACAGATGACGGATTACAATCATATCAGAGACACTGAGAGGCAGATAACACACAATGCAAGCCCTCCCTGTTTATCCAACACACTTCCCTTGTTTGTGTGTCACGGAGAACGGCGGATTCAGTCCCGACTCAGTCACTCATGTTGACATCCTTCCCTGAAAGCAGCCCTCATCGGGGTCAGTGTGTAGAGGAAACGGGTCAGCAAGCCAGGCGGTGCTCATTCAAGCGATTGAACTGTTGTGAATGGTTGAAATGATCAGGAACACACAGTCCATTGAAAACAGTTGCAAATTGAACCACTCTGAGAAAAACACCTCTAAAAACCGTGGTCAACTAAAATGATCAATCTGTCTCTATTGTTGTGAGTCATACTGCAAAACATAGTGGCCTTTAACTCATATAGTGCTGAAATTGTCAACATTCTAGAGTGCCACGGGTGACTTCATTCACCAAAAAGGCATAACTTATGATGCTTCATTTTGTAGCCAATCAAAATATTGTTGCTAAGTAAACACCACATAAAACACTTGGCACTTTAGGTGGTGAGTGTTCCAGAATTCTTTGGCAGTCAGTGACTGAATGTACCTCAGTTTTCTCATTGGAAAATCCGTTTTTTCCGTCCTTGGTTGTTGTGTTGAGCGTGCCTTCCTGCGTCTCTCCTCCAGCTGCTCCAGAGACTCTTGGATGACCGCAGGGGGACCGTGGAGATGATCCAGGCCGAGGGCGAGCGCATCGCAGCCACAGCAGAGATACAGGACCGAGACAAGATCCAGAAACAACTGGAGATTCTGGGAGAGAGATGGGGCGAGCTGCTGGACCGGGCCGCAGCCAGGTAAAGTACTCCGATCCGGTCAGCGTGTGGGATGTAGAAACGTATCAGACACTTGGTACTTAGCAACACTGACTACAGCACTGTGCAGACAATTTCTATACCAGACAGTCAGGCTGTAGAACACCAGGACATGGTCCCAACATACATGCTTGTCACATGGCTGGTCAAATGTACACGCATGTTCATTGCAATAAGAGTCGTCCTCCACCCCGTCTCCCAGGCAAAGGCAGCTGGAGGAGCTGCAGGGATTGGCTCTCCAGTTCCACGAGGCGGTGGAGCCTCTGGGCGATTGGCTGAGCGCCACGGAGAGGCGGCTGAGTACGGCCGAGCCCATGGGCACCCAGACCTCCAAGATCACCCAGCAGATCACCCGCCACAAGGTACCGTACCAACCCAGCTAGGGTCCAGAGTCCAGTTAGGGATAGAAATGGACCCTCCCAGACAGAACGCTACACAGTTATAACGAGTTATAACGCTACACAGACAGAAACAGAGTTATAACGCTACACAGACAGAAACGGAGTCACTGTGGAATTATAAAGTTAAGCAGCACACGTCTGGAAACCCCCCACAATGATGACATCACTATTAGTTTCATCTGCATGAGAAATAAGGTTGACCACCAGACCCCCACCATCCACACGTCATCCTTTCTCCCTGTTATATGATTTCCAGATGTTCTATATTTGAAACGGTTTCATTCAACTATTTATGATTTATGTTTAAGTTACAAGGTCTGGACTTTTTTAAAACATCATGCATAGTTTGTTTACGTTTCTTATGATTTATGATCATTTATGCTTTCTCATCTGCATGCTCTCATTTTTTTCTACCTTTTATTTTGTTCCCCTTGTGTATCTTTTGTTCTCCCCTCCCCCTTCACCCCATCTCCCCTCCTCCACCCCCCCCTCCTTCCCTCCATCCCCCCCTTCCGACACACACACACACACACTCACCCACACCCCCCCAGGCCCTCCAAGAGAGTGTGTCCTCTAGGGGAGACCAGGTGGTACACCTTGAGGCCCTCTGCAAAGTCCTGGCCCCCCTGAGCTGCGCGGCCGACCGCGATTGGCTGGGGGAGCGTGTAGGGACGGTGCAGACTGGGTACTCTGAGCTCAGCGATTGGTGCGCACGCAGGGCCAATATGCTGGAGCAGGCCCTGGCCAACGCCCAGCTGTTTGGGGAGGAGGAGGTGGAGGTGCTCAACTGGCTGGCCGAGGTGGGCCAGAGACTGGGTCAGGTGTCTGTCCAGAGCTACCAACCCCAGCTGCTGACCCAGCAACACAAACACACACTGGTACGACTGGTACACACACACACACAAACACACACTGGTACACACACACACTGGTACGACTGGTACACACACACACACACACACATACACTCAAACAGAGTATATAACTGTATTATAGTCTTGAGGTTGGTGTAGGGGTAGTTAGTGTACATGAAGGAGTCGTGGGAGAAGCTGTCAGAGTCACTGAGAGAGAAACAGGTCCTGATGCAGGTTATCAACACGTCCCTCTGGACTCAATCCTCAGTTGAGATACGAGAGCACAAATCATGCATTTGTGTTTAAATGAACAGTTTTGTTGCGTTTCCTCGAGAGTGACTTGATCTTCTGGTGTTCGCTCTCTCTTTTTCCTCCTTCTCATCCTCCTCATCCTCATCCTTCTCCGCCTCCTTCTCCTCCTCCTTCTCCTCCTCCTCCTCCTACTTCTCCTACTCCTCCTCTTTCTCCTCCTCCTCCATCATCCCTTCATCCCAACAGTCTCTGAATGAGGAGATTGTCAGCAGGAAAAAGACGGTGGACCAGGCCATTAAGAACGGACAGGCTCTGCTCAAACAAACTACAGGTACGTAACATGACCTTTCATCTTTGACCCCTGACCCCTTACCTCTGACCTGTACTCTGATGTTGCCGTGACTGTATCTGAGATGTTAGAAAGACTTTGACGTCCATCGCTGATCTAGTGGCTGAAGGACAGCGGTGTTGGTCGCTTCCTTGCGTGTGTTCACGGGATGTCATGATCTCATGATCCCTCTTCCGACTTTGGATCAGCTCTTTTGAAAGTGTTGTCCTGATTCGTTCCTCGTGAACACAACCCAGCATTCCACTAACCCTGGTCTGGTCTGTGTCTGACCCTGGTGTGTTTCTGACCCTGGCCTGTTTCTGACCCTTGTCCGTTTCTGACCCTGGTCTGTGTCTGACCCTGACCTGGTCCGTTTCTCTCCCCAGGCGAGGAGGTTCTGCTGATCCAGGAGAAGCTGGATGGTATAAAGTCTCGCTACGCTGAGATGACGGCCGGCAGCAGCAAGGCCCTCCGCACCCTGGAACAGGCGCTCCAGCTGGCCACGCGATTCGCCAGCGCCCACGACAACATCAACCAATGGCTGGACTCGGTGGAGGTGGAGCTTAACAACATGGAGCCCGATGCCACCCCAGCTTATCAGGACAGACAGAAGGTGAGGGGGCGTGTGTGTGTTTTTGTGACTGTGTGTGTCTGTTTGTGTCTGCGTGTGTGTATGTGTTCGAGAGACAGAGAGAGATTTTGTATACAATTGATGATTGGATTTCTTCTAGATATGAACATGTGTGTGTCTCTCCTAGGAACTGAAGTGTGTGTCGGCAGAGAAGCGGTTGGTTCTGGACACGGTGAACGAGGTGGGCAGTGCCCTGCTGGACCTGGTACCGTGGCGGGCCCGCGAGGGTCTGGACCGCCTGGTGGCCGACGCCAACCAGAGATACAGACAGGCCGACGAGACCATCACCCAACGAGTGCGCCTGGTGCAGGCTGCCATCCAGAGGTCACAACGGGTACTGCAACCTTCTATATTTAACAGCTGCCATCCAGAGGTCACAACAAGTACTGCAACCATCAACATTTATTATTAATAATAATAATAATAATAATAATAAATACACTTTATTTATATAGCACCTTTTTAAAACAATGTTACAACGAGCTCTACAAATAGATGAAGCAGATATGCAAATAGACATAAGTAGAAAAAAATATAAGTAGAAGAGATTTGAAAAAAAATACTGATCTTGCTAGCCTAATAATATATAATAGACGACACAGCAAATGTTCATGTCTGTCATATGTAGATATTTGGATGATAAAACCTGGGCGACAGCAAACCTTGTGAACATG
The DNA here is from genome assembly GCF_951799395.1 of Argentina silus. NCBI lineage: Eukaryota > Metazoa > Chordata > Actinopteri > Argentiniformes > Argentinidae > Argentina > Argentina silus. The sequence goes on from NC_139665.1 coordinate 7,443,976, forward strand.
TTTTACATCACAGCTCTGCCCCTGTCATGTTCTCTAACTGTGTGTGTGTGTGTGTGTGTGTGTGTGTGTGTGTGTGTGTGTGTGTGTGCGTGTCTCTCTGTGTCTGTGTGTGTCTGTCTTTGTATCATACCAGTTCGAGGAGGCCGTGGATGCGGAGCTGGTGTGGGTTGGGGAGACGGAGCGTAAGCTGGCCTCCCTGGGTCCACTGAGCCTGGAACCTGACCTGACAGTGGCCCAGCTGCAGGTCCAGAGGGCCTTCAACATCGACATCATCAGACACAAGGACACGGTGGACCAGCTGCTCAACACCCGCGACGACATCCTGGAGACTTGCAGCGATGCCCAGGCCCAGGCCCTGAAGGTGAGGGAGGGAAGGGGGGGAAGGGAGGGAGGACACGCCCTGAAGGTGAGGGGGGGGACGACGACGACGACGACGCATACTCTCTCTTCCTCTTCTTGTGTGTGGGTGTGTTTGTGTCAACAAAAATATGGTACATTGTGGATGCGCCTGTACGTTATTTTTTTCTTGGAGGTGAGGGGGGGGGGGGGGCGTGAGGGGGAGTAAAGGAATATAAGGGATGAAAGGAGTAAAGTGTTTTCAACTGGAGCCTCGGAACCTCTCCTCTCCGTCTGCCCCTCTCAGGCTAAGGTGGAGGCCCTGAACACCCGCTACGAGGAGGTGAGCCAGAGCCACAGCGAGCGCTTCTTGGCCCTGGAGCAGGCCCAGGTCCTGGTGGTCCGGTTCTGGGAGACCTACGAGGAACTGGAGCCCTGGCTGGGGGAGACGGAGGCCCTCAACGCCCAGCTGCCCCCCCCCGCCATCGACACAGAGGCCCTGCGCCTGCAGCAGGAGCAGATGAGGGTGAGGAGGGAGGGAGGGGTGGAGGAGGGGTGTGGTAGGAGGGAGGGGTGGAGGGGTGTGTTTTAACAGGCATCTTCTCTGCTGCCTACGTACCATAACTTTCCCTCTCTCTCTGTTTCCATCTCCTCTCTCTCTCCCTCCCTCCCTCCCTCTCTCTGTCCATCTCCTCTCTCTCTCTCCTTCCTCTCTTCCTTCCTCCAGCTCCTGAGAGAGTCCATTGCGGAGCACAAGCCCCACATCGACAAGCTGCTGAAGATCGGCCCCCAGCTGGCTGAGCTGAGCGCCCAGGAGGGGGCGACGGTGAGGCAGCACTACGGCCAGGCCGAGCAGCGGTACCTGGCCATCAAGGAGGAGGTCAAGGGTCGCGCTGCCGCACTGGACGAGGCCGTGTCCCAGTCGGCACAGGTATGTTACGGTCGGGTTGGATGACTGTTTGTCGGCTGTTTGCCGACTGTTTGCCGACTGTTTGCCGACTGATTGCTGACTGATTGCTGACTGTTCGCCGACTGTTTGCCGACTGTTTGTTGACTGCTGCCCTCACCACTCAGCTGACCATAGTCGTGGCAGACATGTTCCTCTGGCAGCCACTAGAGGGCCCTGTTGTACCAGTTGGATTGCTCAAATGTTTGCTTGACCTGGACTCCTCACTTTAGTATCATGTATATGCTGTAGTATAGTGAACAGGTTGTGTGTAGCTCCTTTAAATGAGTGTTAAATAATGCAATGAAGGATTCATTCATTCCAGAATATGTCAGTCGTTTCATATGCTGATTTGTTCGACAACTCAGATCCGTCCACTCTTCCACGTTCTAGAATTTAGGTTCTTACACGTTCTAGAACTTAGATGCTTACACATTTTAGAACTTAGATTCTTACACATTCTAGAACTTAGAATGTTACACATTCTAGAAAGTGCATTGTCATATGATACTCAAAGTTGCTGTTTGTGAAATCTACTCAGCCTACATTGTTGAAAAGTTGACATGTCGACATGTCGTACACATACACATTCCTAATTCAAGTCACATTGTCGATTTGGCAACCATGCTTTCCAAAATCAACACCCATGCCTTGATCGGGGGAGGCTGGAGGAGGTAGAAATCGGACGACGGGTTCATTGTAATGCATGGAATGGAATGAGGAATGGTATCAAACATGTGTGTTCCGTTCCGTGCGTGACAATGATCCGGTCCTCCGATTTCTACCTCCGACTCCCCTGACCTTGATGTCATATTTTTCTTTAGCCAGCTTGGTCCATGAATATCACTGAGTGTTTGTAGGCTGAATGTTGCTGCTGTGGTGTTGCCTGCCAGCTTGTGTGAGCATGCCACCGATCTAACACATTGTGTTGTTTCTCCACCTCCCATCCCCTCCTAACTGGACCATATTACCCCCCCCCCCTTTCCCTCTCTCCCCTCTCATCCCTCAATCCATCCTAAACCACCCACCCTCCACCCATCTCTCTCTCTCCATCCCCGACTTAATCCCACTCTCTCCCTTGTGCCCTTACTCCTCCTCCTTCACCTTGCACCCTCCCCTCCCTCCCTCCCTCCCTCGTTCTCTCCATTCCTCCATCCCTGGTATGCTCCATCCCTGGTATGCTCCATCCCTCTCTCATTGTGGATGTGCTGTGTGTGTTGCCCCACCATTTCCTCCATGGTCCCTGCTCACTCACCCAGCTGGTCGAGGTAAGACCCAAACAAAGAGATATGACACAAAAAGAGTTTCATATTCCACTTCAGTCACCCGTTGACTGACCCAAATGTGTGTGTGTCCTCCATGTCTTGTCACTAAAATGGGCTCCCCCATGTTTCTGTGTACAGATGCAGTGTGTCTTGTGTCTAGCCTTAGATAAACCTACAACCCTACATGACTACCTAGCCTTCGACAAGCCTACATGACTCCCTAGCCTTCGACAAGCCTACAACCCCACATGACTACATGACTACCTAGGCTTAGACAACCCTACATGACTCCCTAACCTTTGACAACCCTACATGACTACATGACTCCCTAACCTTAGACAACCCTACATGACTACATGACTCCCTAACCTTAGACAACCCTACATGACTACATGACTCCCTAACCTTAGACAACAGTACATGACTACATGACTCCCTAACCTTAGACAACAGTACATGACTACTGAGACAACCCTACATGACTACCTAGTCTTAGACAACCCTACATGACTACATGGCTACCTAGCATTAGACAACCCTACATGACTCCCTAAAAAGTCTACTCTGTCCAGTGTGTGTTTTCCTGAGTAGAGAGTGTTTTGATGTGTTTGTCAATTGACTCCTCCCGTCTGGTGTACGGTAGCTCTAGCTCCGCCCCCCTCCGTATCCTACAGACCCTGTGGCCTTGACTAAATGTGGAGACGATGTTACTAGAAACGACATTTCTCTAAACCTCTCTTAATGAGAAGCCAGCTTTAACGTAAACAGCATCCGTACAATACGATTTCAAAATGAAGTCACCACAATGTTCCGAACTAATTTTTACGAAGTGCTGTGGCCAGAATTTGAAATGTGTAGTTTTTGGTACAATCTCCACATTTGCCAAAACGCCACAGCCTGTGTCGTGATAAGATACATCCTTTGTTTCTCTCTCTCTCTCTTCCATTCCTAACTTCTCTCTCTCTCTCCTCCTCTTTCTTCCTCCGTCCCGCCCTCCCAGTTCCATGACAAGATGGACCCTCTGTTGGAGACCCTGGAGGGGGCCGTGCAGCGGTTGCGTCAGCCCCCCCCGGTGGCGGCGGAGGTGGATAAGATCCGGGAGCAGCTGGCAGACCACCGGACGCTTGGGCTGGAGCTGGACAAGCTGCTGCCCTCCTTCTCTGCCCTGTGCACCCGCGGGGAGGAGCTCATCAGCCGTGCCGCGCACACGGACCCTGCCGCACAGGGTGAGACACACAGACACACACGAGAGTGTGCATGCGCGCACACACACACGCCCGCGCACACACACACAGACATTTATACTCATACTCGCACTCACACATACACACGCTCACACTCTCTCTCTCACACACACTCACACATATAAACACACACACACACAGATACTCACATTCACACACACACACACACACACACACACACACACACACACACACACATATGACGAGAATGAGGAGCTGAGACAAACAACATACATGTAGAGACAGACACGTATGACTCTCCAGAGGAGAAACTTATATTATATTCTTTTACACACAGAGACACGCACAAATGTTATAACTGTTGTAACGGTCATTTAACCCTGTGACCAAAAACACTTATTACAACAAACACACACACACATACGCGCCACACTCAGTCCCATTGCCTTCTTTCCAAAAAGCCCCACAGCTTTGATCCAGTCCACCCCCATCCAGCATAGCATCAGTCCACGGCGTCACAGCGATGAATGCACGCTGTGTGCGTCTGTAGGAGTGTGCTGACTGACTCTGAATCAAAGACCCCCCTGTTCACCTCCCTAAACGCGAGTCACCCCATCGCCACGCTAGTTCAGACTAACGCCACACTGTAGTCAAAACAGACCCAATACACGAGAGTCAGGGGTAGGGCTTAGGTAGGGGTCTGTACTCTCTGGCATGTCTGGCAAGTGACAACTCCAGCTCCTGCCTCAGCCTGTCTGTCTGCCTTTTATAGCCTGTAGAGGACACACACACACACTCTCTCTCTCTTATTTCTCATGTTTCTCTCTCTCTCTCCCTCTCCTCCCCACCGCCCCACCTCCAGCCGTCCGATCGCGGCTCCTGCGCCTGCGCTCCCTGTGGGACGAGATCCGCCAGCGGGCCGAGGAGCGGGAGGGGAAGCTGACGGACGTGCTGGACCTGGCCGGGAAGTTCTGGGCCGACATGGCGGCCCTGCTGAGCACGCTCAGGGACTCCCAGGACATCGTCAAGGAGCTGGAGGACCCCGGGGTGGACCCCTCCCTCATCAAACAGCAGATAGAGGCGGCGGAGGTGAGGAGGGATGGAGGGAGAGATAGAGGGAGGGAGGAAGGGGGGTGGACCCCTCCCTCATCAAACAGCCGATAAAGAAGGCGGAGGGGAGGGGGGAGGGATGGAGGGAAGGTGAGGGGCGGGGGGAGGGGTGGACCCCTCCCTTATCATCAAACAGCATATAGAGGGGGCGGAGGTGAGGGGAGCAGAGGTGGGAGGGGGAGGGAGGGAGGGAGGGGGGAGAGGATGAAAGGGAAGAGAGTGAGAGAGAGCGAGAGAGAGGGGGTGGGGGCAGGTGAGTGGGAGAGGGAGCGAGAGAGAGAGAAACATGAGAAATAACAGAGTGTGTGTGTGTGTCTCCTCCACAGGCTATAAAGGCGGAGACAGACGGGCTGAGGGAGGAGTTAGAGTTTGTCCGTACGCTGGGGGCTGACCTGATCTTCGCCTGTGGAGAGACAGAGAAGCCGGAGGTGAAGAAGACCATCGACGAGGTGAGACACCAAGGACTGATACCCCATGTTTATCAGGGTACCCCACACATGTGATTGGACTCTCCTTCATTTTTGTATTAATTTATTCTCTCTTTCTTTCTTTCTTTCTTTCTTTCTCTCTCTCTCTTTCTCTTGCACGCCCCTCTCTCTCTCTTTTTCCTGCCCCCCCATCTGTCCCCACCCCTCCTCCCCCCTTCTCTCTCTCTCTCTCTCTCTCTTCCTCCTGCCCCCCCCCCCCCTCTCTCTCTCTCTCTCTGTCTCTCTCCATCTCTTCCACAGATGAATGGCGCCTGGGAAGGCCTGAACCGGACGTGGAGAGAGAGGATGGAGAGACTGGAGGAGGCCATGACGGCCTCTGTACAGTACCAGGATGCATTGCAGGTAGGAATCCCAGAATGCATAACTCTCTTTACTCAGACCGGACAAGGCCAGGAAGCCAAAAATCGTTTCTCTGTGTATGTTTAGGGTAGACAGATAACGTTAATGTGACGTGTGTGTGTGTGTGTGTGTGTGTGTGTGTGTGTGACGTTGCAGGGCATGTTTGACTACCTGGACAACGCAGTGATCAAGCTGTGTGACATGCCGGTCGTGGGGACAGAACTGGGGATGGTCAAACAGCAGATTGAGGAGCTCAAGGTTTGGATCCCCTTTCTATTCAGTCATCTCTACTTTCTACCCATCTCTGTTTTGATAGAAACCATGTACTTGCTGTGAGGGTTATGATGATGATGTATGTCATTTTTATAAGAGAGGTTTATGATGAGAGCATTCATAATGATATCATTGTGATATCACTCCATCAGGGGAGGGTGGTGGAGGCTGAAATTGGAGGACGGGCTCATCGTAAAGCATGGAATGGAATGAGGAATGGTATCAAACACCCTCATTCCGCTCCATGCATTACGATGAGCCTGTCCTCATCGGTCATGATCCTAACGACACCAGCAAGTCCCTGGTCCTGGTATTAAACACAGTGACTTCTCTGTCTCTCCTGTGTGCGCGTGTGTGCGTGTGTGCGTGAGCAGCAGTACAAGGTGGAGGTGTACCAGCAGCAGATCGACATGGAGAAGCTGTGCCACCAGGGGGAGCTGTTGCTGAAGAAGGTGTCTGACCATACGGACCGAGACATGATCCAGGAGCCCCTCACTGAGCTGAGGCACCTCTGGGACAACCTGGGGGACAAGATCACCCACAGACAGGTAGGACATGACCCACAGACAGGGTAGGACATAACCCACAGACAGGTAGGACATGACCCACAGACAGGTACAAGGTCACCCACAGTGATCACCATAGACAGGTAGGAGATCACCACAGACAGGTAGGAAGCTGCCCATATAACCCTACTATTCATGTGGGACTCCAACCCACAATCAGCTGGCTTCTACACCTATATGTACTACAACAAGAGACCTGGTTTACCAGTTGAGCTAAAGGCCTGCTTTGGGTTTGTTGTCCTATTAACCCCATAATAGCACTGTATGATTATCAAATGTCTTAGTATTATTATTATCATTATTATTATTGAACCTTTATTTATACAGGGTTGGCTTATTGACAGCAAGGTCTCTTTTTGAGGATCATCACTGAAAATGAAATGTCTGTCGTCTCTCTAACAGCACAAGCTGGAGGGAGCTCTGTTGGCGCTGGGCCAGTTCCAACATGCCCTCTCTGAGCTGCAGTCCTGGCTGGACCACACCCACGCCACCCTGGACACCCAGCGACCCATCAGCTCCGACCCCAAGGCCATCGAGATCGAGCTGGCCAAGCACCACGTATGTACCCTCTCTCTAACTCTCTCTAACTCTCTCTCTCTCTCCAGCCATGTCTCATTTCTCACTAGAATACGCTTTATGATTCTCCTCTAAATCTCCCCCTTGGCCGTCTTCTCTATGAGCAGAATCCTCTTACTGTAGGAGGTACTATCTATATACTATCAATCAATCAATCACATTTATTTCTATAGCAGTTTTTACATAGACAAATGTTGCAAAGTGGTTCACAATAAGAACAACACGAAACAATATAAACAATAAATCCAACACAAACAATATGATCTAATATGATCTAACACCAAACCATAGACCCCCCAAAACACAGCCAAGGAAGAAAAAAAAAGCGGGGGGGGGGAAATTCAGGGTGCAGTGGCAAGGAAAAACTCCCTGGGAGGAAGAAACCTTGAGAGGCACCAGACTCCAGGGGGAGGTGTTATGTGCCAGGGTCAGGAGGAGATTTGCTAAAGAAACATGTGTAATACAGTTAGATCTCAAGTTAGGATACGGCCTAGTCTAGTTAGGATACGGCCTAGTCTCGTTAGATCTTATTTTCCCAGTGTGGTTGTCCCAGAATACCTACCACACATTGGTTATTGCGTCCGAGAAGTTGAACCAGCATCTCTTTCTCTATCTCTCTATCTCTCTATCTCTCTCTCCCCCTCCCTTCCTGTCAGGTGCTGAGGAACGACGTCCTTTCCCATCGCTCCACGGTGGAGACGGTGAGCAACGCGGGGTCCGAGCTGCTGGAGTCCAGCCCCGGGGACGAGGCCAGCCACCTGCGAGACCAGCTGGACGTGCTCAACCGCAGCTGGGACAACCTGCTACTCAAGACCCAGGACCGGCAGAAACTACTGGAGGCCGCGCTGCATCAGGTAGGACGATATACAGGCAGGGCTGAGAGGAGCCTACTGCAGGAGGCCTAAGGAGCCTACTGTAGAGGGCTAACAGGGCTGAGAGGAGCCTACTGTAGGGCTAACAGGGCTGACAGGAGCCAACTGTAGGAGGACTAACAGGGCGGAGAGGAGCCGACTGTAGGGCTAACAGGGCTGAGAGGAGCCGACTGTAGGACTAACAGGGCTGAGAGGGGCCCCTGAGTCAACTTCTAACCCATGTAGTAATATGTATTTTATTATGGAGCTCAGCTACAGTGTTTTGATCACAGATCATTTTGTCAAACTCATCTAAAAATAAATGACTGATGACTGGACGTCACCGTACTGCCATTAAAACACAAAAGACTGAATCCCCCCCTCCCCTTCTCCCCCCCAGGCGGAGGGCTTCCATGGCGAGCTGGAGGAGTTCCTGCTGTGGCTGAGGCGGACAGAGAGCCAGCTGGCAGCAGCTAAGCCCACTGGGGGTCTGCCGGAGACGGCCCGGGAGCAGCTGCAGCAGCACGGGGTAATGAAGACACACAACACACCAGGACACCTCTCAGACACACACTAGGGATGGTGCAATGGAGAATGTCATACAATGTCTCACATGTTGGTCATAGAACCTACCTGCAGACTGACCTCCTGTAACACACACCCCCTCAAGTAAAAGCTCTATAACACACAGCCTCCTGTAACAGTTCTGTAACACACACACACACACACACACACACACACACACACACACTCACAGCCCTCCTGTAACACACACAGCCCTCCTGCACCGCCCACCTGTGTGGATCAAATTCCACATCATGTGATACTTGACATATGTTTACCATCGATTATTGATGTTTTTCATTGTCCCTTGACAACTCACCCAACCCTATATCTGTGTGTGTGTTTCCACAGGAGCTCCTGACTCAGCTGAACCAGCGGGCCGAGCAGTACCACCGGCTTCTGGACAAGGGAGAGGCCATGCTGTCCCGAGGTGTGGAAGAGGGTGGCCCCGGTACCACCCAGACCCAACAGAACATCGCCCTGCTGCAGAATAAATGGGCCAGCCTCAACACCAAGATGGATGACCGCAGTGTAAGAGCTTGAGCAACCTTGACTTACCTTAGCTCAGGAATGGACCAATTCACCTAACGGGGCCTCACCTAGGGCTGAATCCTAATTCTGAGAAACTTGATTGTTATTTCTTGCATTGAAATCATGTCAATAATGCATTGATATCAATAGGAGATAACTGAGAATTCAAGCTAAGTTACTGAAGTAATTTGGCCCATGTTTGGTTAGGCGGATAGCTTTCCTGGTAGATTTGGTGGTAGTGGTATGAAAGTTGTGATCAAGCCTTTTCTCCTCCCCCCCCACCCCACTTCAGGCTAAACTCGATGAGGCTGTGTCCTTGGCGACAGGGTTCCAGTCATCGCTCCAGGACACCATCAACTGGTTGACCCAGGCGGAGCAGACCTTGAACATGGCCCAGGCCCCAAGCCTGCTGCTGGACACCGTGCTCTTCCAGATCGATGAACACAAGGTACAGTTTAGTCTATGGTCATATCAATGGTGGGTTTAGATGAACACAAGGTACATAGAGATCTTACAGTCTAATGATCTTTGGTCATATCGACGGTAGGTTTAGAGGAACACAAGGTACATAGAGATCTTACAGTCTAATAATCTTTGGTCATGTCAGTGGTAGGTTTAGGTTCATGCAAGAGAGTTGAATACCATAGAAAAGAATGGAAGATGATTGAATAGCCTTGAGGTGGGTCAAAATATACCAGATAAGATACAAGATACATGAAGCACTACAGCCATTACCAAGCTACAAACACATCCTTATACACACACAGATAGTATGATACAGTACAGTACATTTGTTCAGTTGTCCCTATTGTCTCCCTGTTTATCCTGGTTCTAGGTGTTTGTGAACGAGGTGAACACTCATAGGGAGCAGGTTCTAGCCCTGGAGAAGGCCGGTTCTCAGCTGCGCTTCGCCAGCCTGAAGCAGGACGTGGTTCTGATCAAGAACCTGCTGCTTAGCGTTCAGGCCCGCTGGGACAAGCTGGTGCAGAGGTCCCTGGACCGGGGGCGCCATCTGGACGAGGCCCGCAAGAGGGCCAAGCAGGTACTTACCCTGGCGCTGGAGGAGGGGTTGGTTGCCTAACTTTATGGGGCAGACTTTAGTAACCTTGCTCACCGTACCCATCACCTAGGTGCAGCACCCAAATGGAGGATGCACGGCAGCCATTTTGTGCCAGTAATCTTCTCATACATAGGTTATGCATCAGAGATTTCAAACCAGTCTCTCTCTGTCTAGTTCCACGAGGCGTTGAGGAAGCTGAGTGACTGGCTGGAGGAGGCGGAGAGCCGGCTGGACTCAGAGCTGGAGATCTCCAATGAACCAGACAAGATCAAAGTGCAGCTGGCCAAACACAAGGTACAGCAGAGACTCACCTCACATCTCACTGTCTGGGTCTTTTGTCTTGAAGGAACAGGATTCTATGTGATGCGACACTTTGTGTTTTGACTTTTGTGATTTTGCCTTCCTCCCTGGTAGGAGTTCCAGAAGGCTCTGGGCTCCAAGCAGCCTGTGTACGACACCACGGTGCGTTCTGGCAGGGCCATGAGGGACAAGGCCACGCTGCCCGCCGACACCCAGAAACTGGACCACCTGCTGGGGGAGGTCAGGGACAAGTGGGACACCGTGTGTGGGAAGAGCGTGGAGAGGTGAGAAGGAAGACGATGAGAGAGAGAGTAGACATTGAAGAAACAGGAAGAAAGAAATGTGGTGGAGGGGATTTATGTCACATTTATGTCACATTTGTCACAATGAACTAAAAGGGAAGATTCAGTCTCAACAGTGTGTACTGTATGATAACAGTATGTTATGGTAACAGTAACAATGTATGATCAACGACAGTGACGATGTTACCTCAACGTGTTTGTTGTCTTCGTCCTATCCAGGCAGCACAAGCTGGAGGAGGCTCTACTGTTCTCAGGCCAGTTTGCCGAGGCCCTGCAGGCGCTGGTGGACTGGCTGTACCGCGTGGAGCCCCAGCTCAGCGAAGACCAGCCCGTCCACGGAGACCTGGATCTGGTCTCCAACCTCATGGACTCGCACAAGGTAACCCAGCTCGGAGCAGACTCTTTATTTTACGTTATTTTTTTTTATTTGAAAACCTGGCTTATGTTTTTGTTTCTGATCCAAGTTCTATCATAAAGCTGTTGGTTTTTTTGTTAATTTTGAAGTCTGACCGTCCGAACCAACCCATTGCGTTCACTGGTGCCTCCCACCAACACCATCACTCTCTCTATAAAACCCTGGGTTGGCTTCATTTCTGACTCATCATGTCTGATATGTTGAATGTCTCCTTGCTCCCCAGGCCTTCCAGAAGGAGCTGGGGAAGAGGACCAGCAGCATTCAGGTTCTGAAGCGCTCTGCCAGGGACCTGATGGACACGGGCCGTGACGACACCGCGTGGGTCAAAGTTCAACTGCAAGAGCTCAGCAACCGCTGGGACACAGTCTGCGCGCTGTCCATCACCAAGCAGACCCGCCTCCAGAAGGCTCTCAAACAGGTCAGCCAAAGAGCATGGTGTTGTCGTGACTTAAACATATCCTCTGAAACAGGTCAGCCAAAGAGCATCATGTTGTCATGTGGTTTAACGACATCCTCTTAAAAGTCTTCAAACTTCAAACAAGCTGGCACGCAACAACAGTGTGGGGGAGGAGTTTCTTTGGCCTTAACATAATTTGGTCCAATCACATCGGATCACTTGTTTGGGTCTCTCTTTCAGAATGCTGTAGAAGTGTAACAAGCTGTTGTGGAGAGGCTGCTATTGACAAGCATATGTATCTTACTCCCTTTCTCTTTCTCCTCACTCCCCACTCTTCTCCTTCACTCTCTCCCTGCTCCTCCTCCTCCCTCTCTTCTCCACACTCCCTCCTCTCTCCCTCTCCTCTCTCTCAGGCGGAGGAGTTCCGCTCTGCGGTGCAGATGCTGCTGGAATGGCTGTCGGAGGCGGAGCAGACACTGCGTTTCCGTGGCGTCCTGCCCGAGGAGGCGGAGACTCTGCAGACGCTGCTGCACACCCACAGGGACTTCATGCAGACGGTGGAGGAGAAGAGGACGGACGTCAACAAGGCGGCGGGCATGGGGGAGGGCATCCTCACCCAGTGCCACCCAGACTGCATCACCACCATCAAGCACTGGATCACCATCATCCGGGCCCGCTTCGAGGAGGTAGGTTTTCATGGATTTTAAAGCCCTATTGGACGATGATAAATGATACACAAAGTACCAATAAAACCAAAGAAAAGCAAAGATTCTCCCGACATCTAACATCATGAGTTCTCTGTGGCTACAGGTGCTGACGTGGGCCAAACAGCACGAGCAGCGCCTGGAGACAGCTCTGACAGAGCTGCTCAACAACGCCACGCTGTTGGAGGAGCTGTTGTCATGGTTGCAGTGGGCGGAGACCACCCTGGTCCAGCGTGACACGGAGCCCCTCCCCCAGGACATCACGCAGCTCAAAACACTCATGACTGAACACCAGGTGGGTGGGGCCTAATCACAGAACCCCCGGTGGGCGGAGCCTAATCTCCGAACTCAGAATCTCTCTCAGACCTAGGGTGGTGCCTGCTTTTCTCTATCCTCATTGGCTCACCTTCTCTGTTTTATCGTTCATCGACCTTTCTCATTGGCTGTTTTCACCCCTCAGGTGTTTATGGAGGAGATGACGAGGAAGCAGCCTGACGTTGACAAAGTGACCAAGACCTACAAGAGGAAGCCGGCCGAACCCCCCAGCAGCCTAGCGGAGAGGAGAGGAGCGCGTGAGTTAGCTTAGCTCAGAGATGCACTTATCATATAGGAGGATATGCATGTCAGAATAGTTTTATGGTCACAGAAATACATAAACACACAGACATACATACAACACATACCAGTTAGCATACCAGGAGGGGCGGAGTACAGAGGAGGCCCTTTTCGTCTTATGGCCAAACATCTGGAACAGCCCCAAGCGTACGCGAGGGCCTCTTCTTTAACTGTCCCCCAGCCTTTAACTCGTTTAATGCCAGGGGTTGAATAAAGTCGCCCAAATTGTCAACATTCTAGAGTGCCAAGGGTGACTTTATTCACCAAAAATGCATAAATGATGATCCTTCATTTTGTAGCCAATCGAAGTGTTGTTGCTAGGTAAATACCACATAAAACACACAGGAATTATTTCGCAGTTAGTGAGTTGACGCAATCCAGCCAAACCTTCTCCTCCTCAAAAAGAAGCAGCTGGGTGTCAACCTATCGCTCATTCACATGCTTTTCTCACAAACAGACTACAGCTTAAAAAGAAAACCTAAAGAAAAGTAAATCAAACCCACTCCACCCGACTTCCCATCACCTGTACCATGCCATAGCACCATATAAATCACACACAATTGTTATTGAATGTTTTGAAAGCGAATTTCTGCGCAAACAGACCATAAAAGCTTGTCTTATCTTATCTCTTATCTTATTGTATCTTATGTGTATAGATAAAATATAGAATACATAGAACGCACAACAAGTGACCAAAAAGACTGATCAGAAAAGACCAATAGTCAAAGCCATGTAGAGTGTGAAACCAGTAAGCATATTTATGCTATTTAGCTGACGCTTTTATCCAAAGCGACTTACATTGCAGTGAGTGCATACATTTCAGTATATATGGTCCCAGCAGGAATCAAACCCACAACCTAAGTGTTGTTAGCGCCATGCTCTACCAACTGAGCCACACAAGCATGACATTGTTCCCTCCTCTTCCCCCTAAAGGTAAACACCAGCAGCAGCAGCAGCAGCAGCAACAGGCCGCCATGCAGGTCGCCGGGGGCAACCCGCGCCTCACCCAGCTGTGCTCCAGGTGGCAGCAGGTGTGGCTGCTCGCCCTTGACCGCCAGCGCAAACTCAACGATGCCCTCGACAGGCTGGAGGAGGTAATGCATTCATAATGCCACTGTGGTATCTAGTGTTATTGAATAAATATGCACACTTTGAGTCCATTTTTCCCTCCTTTGAGTGTATTGCGTGCAACGTTAGGATATATATATATATATGTGTGTGTGGTTGTAAAGAAAGTGTGTATTTCATCTATTACTTTACCAAGTCAAAAACTGTTTAGTCACAGAGTATAACACACATATGCACACATATATATATACACACACACACACACACACACACAGCCCTTCATCATTTAGCTCACACTATTGTCCTTCTCTTGTCACCAGCTGAAAGAGTTTGCCAACTTTGACTTTGACGTGTGGAGGAAGAAGTACATGCGCTGGATGAACCACAAGAAGTCGCGCGTCATGGACTTCTTCAGACGCATCGACAAGGATCAGGACGGCAAGATCACGCGCCAGGAGTTCATCGATGGAATTCTGGCCTCCAGTATGTTGCTCTTGTGATTTACAATTCAATCAATTTTGTTTATACCCAAGAGGCAATTATAGGATAAAGCTAGCCACACACTGTATTGTGTGGTGCCATGCAGTATTGGATGTGCTTCAGACGGCTCTTGATTAGCTGTGGTTGTCTCTGTCCGGTATGGTTGTCTCTGTCTGGTGTGGTTGTCCCTGTCTTGTATGGTTGTCTCTGTCTGGTATGGTTGTCTCTGTCTGGTATGGTTGGCTCCTCATACATAGAGTACACTATGGAGCTGTCAGGCAACAAAGCCACATACTTCTAACGCTGCTCTCTGCCCTGGCCCTTTGAAATCAACTCTAGCCGTGATACAGTGCTTTGCTCCAGTATAATGCCTATTACAAATGAGTCATACAATTCCTCATACAGTCATAAAGTAAACCTCTCACTGTAACATCAGCCGTAGTTGTACCTATCGTCCTGACTGCTCGTTTGGCTCTGCAGAGTTTCCCACCAGCAAGCTGGAGATGACGGCAGTGGCGGACATCTTCGACAGAGACGGAGACGGTTACATCGACTACTATGAGTTTGTGGCAGCGCTGCATCCGAATAAGGACGCCTACCGGCCCACCACCGACGCAGATAAGATCGAAGATGAGGTGAGAAACAGATGCACAAACACAACCGAGAAGTGAAAAAAAAACACCTACAAAATAGAGAAACAGATACAAACACTGATACACAAACACAGATACACAAACACAAATACAGATACACAAACACAGATATACAAACACAGATACACAACTAGAAGCAACAAAGTGCTAAAAGCTGATGACTGACATGCTTCCTTGTTGTCCTCAGGTGACCAGGCAGGTGGCTCAGTGTAAATGTGCCAAGAGGTTCCAGGTGGAGCAGATAGGGGAGAACAAGTACAGGGTGAGTTCACCTCAACACATTTCATGTACTTGTTTTTGTCTGACGTATAATATGCTCTAGCTCATATTCATTATGTATCCAAATAAAATCTGCTATCTCCAGAGGTGTCATTTGAACTTCACTATAACAGGAAGCACTAAAATCATCCAATGTCAGATAAGGAAGCAATATAATCAGCCAATGTGCATCCATATCCAGCCCATCCTTACCAAATGACTGTGAAATGAATAGGATGTTTTTGGGGTAGAAGTATTATATGTATACATAGAGTTAAGCAATGAATATGTATAATATTTAGATTAAGATATAGATATATATACTCAAAAACATTGTCTGTTCATTTTGTCATTTTCTCTTTTTTCTTTCTCCTTGTTTTATTCTTCATCCATGTCTGCTGGATGTAGTTCTTCCTTGGAAACCAGGTAACGTGACTGCTGTGATCTGTATCTTCACCAATGCATGCTTCATGAAGGCCCCTTGTTGGTTTTCTTTAAGGCTTTGTTATGGTGACAGTCCATTTTCTGTCTGACAGGAAGTCACATATCAGTTAAATATGCATCATATCATCATATTGTGTGTGTGCAACATGGAAGCAGATTTCATTGACTATACAATAGTTGTGTGATTTTAAAGACATTATTTGTTGTTCTTTTGAGAATGATAATGTGGCAAAGTAGAATGGGTTATGTGATTAGGCTAATAATGTGTGAAATGATCCGATCTGCTTTGGAATGAAGAAACCAAGCTGTTTGGAGAGTAATACAAAATAGTTCTGGCTTCATATTGATTCTGCTTGCTGGGTGATGGAACAGTTTACCATAGTAACTCTCTGAAATGTAACACTCATATAGCATGCACTATAACAGACAACAATCTCTCAGAGATTGCTATGGTACCTGGTGATTAGTTGTATATTCTGGGGGTAAGCTGGGCTTTGATAGGTGGACCTCTATCAACAGTGCAGGGGTCTTAGAGCCTGGTGGACTGTGATTGGCACAGATTGGGCAGATGTGGGCTGCTTGGTGTAATGTCTATGAATGATGTTTCAATGATCTTCCTGTTCACTGACTTCCTGTGTGTTTTCCTCCGTTCCCTCCGACAGTTTGGGGACTCCCAGCAGCTGCGTCTGGTGCGTATTCTACGCAGCACGGTCATGGTACGGGTTGGAGGAGGCTGGATGGCTTTGGATGAGTTCCTGGTCAAGAACGATCCCTGCAGAGGTGAGACGGACTGGTATACACACACACACACACACACGCACACTACACAAATGTAAGTTGCTGGATACACAGAGAAGGAAAAAGGAAAGGATGTACATATATCTCCAGATGTGTTTGTGTGAGATCTACCGTAAACAGGCAGACAAACAGACTGAAGAGTCAGTCAAGTCTACTGTAATCAGGCAGACAAACAGACTGAAGAGTTAGTCAAGTCTACCGTAAACAGGCATTCACATGACCAGTAACTGTTCCAGTCTAGACCAGAGAAGGTCCATGGTGAGCTCTTGTTCTTCTCCATGTCAGCTTCTCTTCTATTTCTCTTCATCCAGTGAATAGGTGGGCCCCAAATGTGTCCGTTCCTTTCCATCTCTCTTTCTTCCTCTCTTTCCATCTCTCTCTTCCTGTGTGTTATGTTTCTTTGTCTGTATTAGTGATGGGATGTTCACCTCCTTTTACTGACTCGGATCTTTTCAAGTCGTTCAGTCAAAAGAACAGATCTTTCGACTCATTTTGTTGATTGGATTCAGTCATGCTCACACACAGGGGAAACCACTACCGGCGAAGGATGAAATGAAAACTCAAAAGAGTCATGATTCTGCAAGCCTCTCACTCACATCTCGTTCACCTTAGGGGGCACCCTAGTTTATTACTTTAGAGCCGTCAATTGTGACTGAGACTTCTAGAAGTGTCCTTAAAACACTATTTGTTGTGATTACTATGCATACAAATACAATTATTTCTTGAAACCTTGGAAACAAGGTGTTGTGGACAATTGGCGGAACGCAACCAAAACTCAAATAGCCTAAGCTCATGCGCTCTTCTCGAAAACAACGAACGGACCTTTCGTTCTACAAGTTCAAGTTCCCCTGAACGAAGTAGTCACATGACAGAGAAATGATGATAGATAGTTGGTGGCTGGAGGAGCTTATTAATCCTGCTGTAGGTTTCATTGTGACCAGCAGGCCAAGCGAACCACACACATGAACGAGTCGCTCGGAAAACGAGTCATGACTCTCGAGTCAGTAAAAAGAGTTGTTCAAAAAGAAGGAATCTTTTGACGAACTGCACATCACTAGTCTGTATCCTGCTTTCCTCTGGCCTCCTCATGGACCTCTCCTTCCTTTCTCTCTTCTCCCACTTTTGGTTCCTCTGTCTCTCTTTCTCTCTCTCTCTCTCTCTCCTCCCAATTTTGCTTTCTCTCTCACTCTGAATAGTAGTGCATGATCCTCAGTTCTCTCCCTCCCTTCTTCCCTCTCTCCTTTTCTCTCTCCTCAGTACAACATCCTGGACTTAAGATCCTTCGCTCCGACTCCAGTAGCTCCATATCATCTCGTATAGGTTGGGTCTCTCTCATTCTCCTCTCTCTTTCTCCCTCCGCCTCTTTTCTTTCTCCCTCTCACTCTCTTTTCTTTCTCCCTCTCACTCTCTTTTCTTTCTCTCTCTCTCCCTCTCCCTCTCTCTCACTACTCCTTCTTCGGTTGTTTTGGTTTGGTTTGGGCTTGTTGCTGTGCTTTTGCTGATTGTGACACTGAACTAACGTCCCCTATACCCCCTTGGCTATATGCTCATGCTGGCTTTGGGGACACACAGGTTGCAGGGTTGGGTCTCTCGTCTGTTAACAACCCTGCTCAACTGTGTGTGTGTGTGTGTGTGTGTGTGTGTGTGTTTTCACTGTTAGTATTCACTTTACCCCCTGATGTGCTCTCGACATGGGTGACCTTTCCTGTACTTTTATTCCCTGTGTTTCTGTATCACGTGTGTGTGTGTGTGTGTGTGTGTGTGTGTGTGTGTGTGTGTGTGTGTGTGTGTGTGTGCGTACGTGCATACATGCGTGCGCTAAAAAGAGACCAGAGAGGGGGGGGAATAATGTGTGTGTGTTTTCATCTCACCATGAGCACACGGTTACCTCACGTTGTCTCTTGTGTCTCTCAGTGACGGTCACCCCTGGCTATTTCTGCTGCAGAGGTACCTACACACTCTCTCTCTTTCACCTTCCCACCGTCACTCCATCTCTCCATCTCTCTCACTCTCTCAACCCATCCATTCTCCATCTCTCTAACGCGTGTCTACATGTCATTGCTGTATATATATATGTGTGTAGTGTGTGTGTGTGTGTGGGGGGGGGGGGGGGGCGGGGGCGTATGTATAGTATGGGTATACATGCCAGTCTTGTCTTGTGTGCGCCAGTCAGTCCACATCATCCATGCTTTCCACTCCAAACAGGGCTTGGCCTGCCCTGGTCTTGACGGTTGTCTTGTGGATCCAAAATGGCCGACTTGAAGGGCTAGTCCAAAAGTAGAGAGAGAGAGATTGAGAGAGAGACCAAGACCTGGGTGTGGCCAGCCTGGGTTTCTAGTAACGCTTGAAGCGGCTCTTTAAATGTGATGGCTGGCTGGCGGGGAGGGAATTACAGGGTGCACCTGGCTCGCGGGAGGACGTAATTGCAGGGTGCACCGTTTGATTTGATTGGCCTTGCTGTTGCTAGGGGGGAGGATGACCATGAGGGGTTGCTGGGGGGGGGGGGGAGGGGGATGACCGTGAGGGATTGGGTCATCGGCGAGTTACTGACCAAGGCTACATGCGCTGCTGCTGCTGCTGCTGCAGTTCTCTCTCTCTCTACCTCTCTTTCTTCCTGTACCTCTCTCTCTCTCTCTCTGTATCTCTCTCTCTCTCCCTTTACCTCTACCTCTCTCTCACTTTCTCTCTCTACTGCTAGCTGCAGCTCTTTCTCTCTCTCTCTCTCTCTCTCTCTCTCTCTCTCTCTACCTCTCTCCCTCTCCCTTGCTCCCACCCCCTCTCTCTCTCTCTGTCTCTCCCCCCTTCTCTCTCTCACTGTCTCACCCCCCTTCTTTCTCTCTCTGTCTCTCCCCCCTTCTCTCTCTGTGTCTCTGGCTGGCTTCTCTGAGCTTGAGTGTCGTGTGCTGGGGCTGCTGCAGTATCTTGTGTAAGAATGCGTTTGAGTGTCTCATGGAGGGGGGGGGAGTCCTATCACTGGGGGGGGTCTCCCCTACAGCAACACCAGGCATGCCCCATATCTATCTATCTATATACGCAACAAGCACTGTTCTCTGTGTGATTAAACAACTGAACGGATGCAGTGGGGAACGAGAGATGAGGCCGTGCTTTTGGCCAGACAGGCCTCTGTGTTTATAACACTGGTAATAGCGGTTGTTAATAACACCGAGTCTGCCACTGACTCTCCCACACAACCCCCCCCCCCCCCCCCACTCCTCTTAGCACTGACTCTCCTAACACAGCCTCACGTGCACTGACTCTGGAAGGTGACCCGGGGAACCACTGACTCTGGAAGGTGACCCGGGGAACCACTGACTCTGTCCCTCACACACTGCTTGTTGCCTGGTGTGATAACAGTAGACGTGGAACCAGCAGCCATGGGTTGAGTAAACTGACTTGTGCCTTCTCTCTCTCTCTCTCTCTCTCTCTCTCTCTCTATCTCTCTCTCTCTCTCTGTCCCTTCCTATCCCCCCCTCTCTCTTCTCTCTCTCTTCCCTCCCTCTCCCTCTTCTCCCTCTTCCCTCTTCCCTCCTCCATCCTTTCCCTCTTCCCTCTCTCCAGCCCGCGGCCGGACCAACCTGGAGCTGAGGGAGAAGTTCATCCTTCCGGAGGGGGCGTCTCAGGGCCTGGCCGCCTTCCGGTCCCGGGGCCGGCGCTCCAAGCCGGGCTCCCGCACGGCCTCGCCCACCCGCTCCTCCTCCTCTGCCTCCCACAGCGCCCACAGCTGCGCCTCCCTGCCCTCCGCCCCCGCCACCCCCACCGCCTCCTCCAGGGTGAGTTCACGGGTCAAGACGAAACGCGTTTTATCGTCAAAAGGGTTTTAAACAAGTTTACCCAAAGTCTATTTTTATGTGTATTTTTAGTCAATCCAAGATGCTCGAGCTATAGTGGGCTATTTCGCGTGCAGCTGCATCATAGATGGCGAAAAAGCGAGGGCTGTGTTTACTTCCTAAAAAAAGTCTTGTACCGCGTTAAAAATACGTCAGACGAGAGTTTTTGCGCTCCGACCCTGCTCTGCTATGCCAGTGATTCCCAGAGAGCAGCACACGCTAACTCTAGCACTGTTCAACAGAAGGACCTCGCGTGAGAGGGAGAGGGGAATCTTGGGAGTTGTAGGAATTTAATCAAATGGGCAATTAGGAACATCAGGACTGATAAGGGCATTCAAAGCGAGGCATCTTGACTCAAAGGACATTTTAAAACACAATTTTTTGTGAATGTGTCCACTGCTGAATAATGAAAACAACAAATCCACAACGTCGACGGATGTTTGGGTCCAGAGAATGACAGAATGAGGACCAGGGTAGAGTTCAGGGTCACAGGGTGAGGGTGGGGGGGGGGGGGGGGGTACTCAGGGTACTCGATAAGGAAGACTGAAATGTCACTTGTGGACACACACATACAATGCATGTACAAGGCAGATATTCATATTCACTCACAGGTACAGTCAGTTGTTGTTGTTGTTGTTGTTGTCGTCCACCATGTTGTCCGTCTCCCACTCTCTCTCACAACATTTGACACACACGTTCCTCATTGCATTCATGTGTGTTGCTGTAATGTATGTCTATCCACCGATGATGTGAGTCTATACACTAGGAGAAGTCCAGATTAAACACATCCAGATAGATAGATAGAACTCCAGATTAAAGACTAGGCTCAGGCTCATGGTTGGAGGTGTGAAGAATTCCCCATAACCGTGTGTGTGTGTCTTGTTGTCATTGACTGTTAGTGCTAGTGTGTGTGTGTGTGTGTGTGTGTGTGCGCGCGCACGTACGTGTGTGTGTTGCCATTGACTGTTAGTGCTAGTCTTGTTGTGTGTGTGTGTGTGTGTGTGTCAGTGTGATAATGATGTCTACCCTCCTGTTTCTGCATGTCAAACAATCGCCACATCCTTAACTGTGACATTTTTATTTGTTTGTTATCTGTCTTTGTTTTCTTTTGTCTCCCCAACCCCTCCATCTCCTCCCTGCTGACCTTGCCTCCGCTGTTTCAATCTGGTTTTACAATCCCTCCGCTCTCGCACCAAAACACACTGCGCTACACACCCTACCTGCCCTCCACACCCTACCTGCCTACCTGTCTTCCTACCCTCCACACACCCTACCTGTCTACCTACCTACCTGTCTACCTACCCTCCACACCCTACCTGTCTACCTACCTACCTGTCTACCTACCCTCCACACCCTACCTGTCTACCTTCCTACCTGTCTACCTGTCTACCTGTCTACCTTCCTACCTGTCTCCCTGCCTACCTGTCTTCCTGCGCTCCACACCCTACCTGTCTACCTTCCTACCTGTCTACCTGTCTTCCTGCGCTCCACACCCTACCTGCCACTCCCCTGGCCCCTTCTTCTGTTCCCTTCATTTTCCTGCTCTCCTTTGCTGCTTCTTTTCCTTGCCTCTCCTCCCTTTTATTTCCCTCTCTCTGACTGCCTCCCTCCCTCCCTCCCTCGCTCCCTCCCTCCCTGCCTCCCTCGCTCCCTCTCTCCCTCCCTCCCTCTGCTGGTTCCTCTCCCAGTCCTCCCTCACTCACTCGCGTGGCTATGCGAAGCCCTGGCTGGCACACAGTAAAACTCCAACACCAACCAAGTGCCAGTCCTGCCCAGACCACGGCCCCGCCACCCCTGGGCATGAGGTAACATACTGACTCCCCCCGGCCCCCCCGCCCCCACCCCAGGCACGCTAACGCACTAACACACACACTCACACTCACTCACACACACACACACACACACACACACACAGACCATGGGTGACCACACACTGCAGGGGGGCTCACTTTAACTAAACGTTTAACTATGGTAAATGAAGGCCAGGTGGAATAGTTACACGTCCTCCAGCCATCGTGATGGACTGCAGAGGCACCAGTAGGGAACCACACACACACACACACACACACACACACGCACACACACACACGCACACACACACACACACGTCTCCTCAGATGATGATGAAGGATGAGGATGTTTCTCTCTCAGCCTGAACACATGTCTGTCTGTCTGTGGGATCTGACAGAAGTTGGAGACGTGTTTCTTCCAGTTTGAAGACTCTATGTATTGATGCCGCTCCACCTGTCACACGTGTTAGCTTAGCATGTTTGTAGTCCTGGTATTGTCGTCTTCCACCAAGGGAGAGCTGTTCGAAAGATACTGAATGACTTCCATACTATAAGTTCAGGGATATGGTATTATTATATGTTACCGGGTAGTGCTTAGAGGGGTATAGATTAGAAACCTAGAGGCCATTTTGGGATGGAATATGTTTGTACACATATGGTATTTATTTCAATATATTGCATTATTATTGTGTTATGGGGAGCACACTGAAGCGATCGTTATGCAGCTCACTTGGTCATGTCTGTCAGAAGCGCACCGGATGACATTCCCTGTTTATTCCTGTAGGGGGCAGCATCGGGGTCCAAACTAAAGAGGCCCACCTTCCACTCCAGTCGAGGGTCTCTGACGGGGGAGAACGGAGCGACGCCCACCCCTAAACCTGGACGCCCCGGTAACGACGGACTCCTCTCTCTACGTCCATCGTTTTTTTCCGACATAATTGTTTTCACGTCTATGTTTTACAGTATGATACCTATTTTTGGTTCTTAAACCCTTCTGCGTTGGATGAGTGGGACTCAACCACCTTTTCTCTCTTCTCTTCTCTCTCCCCCTCTACTTCTCTCTCCCTCCTCTCCTCCCTCTTTCCTCCAGACCCAAAGCGTACCCCGTCGTCGGTCAGCGGTCCGGCCAGTCGGGCGGGCAGCCGGGCGGGCAGCCGGGCCAGCAGCAGGCGGGGCAGTGATGCCTCGGATGCCTCAGAGGCTCTGGAGACCCGCTCGGCCTGCTCCGACACCTCAGACACCCCCCGCCGGGCTGGCGCCAAGCCCTCCAAGATCCCCACCATCTCCAAGAAGACTGCCAGCCCCAAGACCCCCGCAGGGAAGAAATAAACCCCCCCCCCTTCCCCCCCGCCGCCACTGAGAAGACGGAGACATGGACCACCTCTGCCAGCGGGCGGTGCCACTCAGAGAGAGAGAAAAAGATGTCCAGAGACAGAAGTAGAACGAGTAGAACGGACATTCCCACTCAACAGCGACGTTCTACGGTGGGTGGACTGGAGGCAGTATTGGGTGTATCACTTGATCCAGACGTCCATCCATAGGGCTTGCATGTGACTCGTGTACAGAGACAGCGACTTAACTGTATGGAGGGCAGGGAGAGGGAGATGGAGAATTCACTCTTTCTCTCTTTCCCTCCCTCGAACTTCACTTCAAAAACACTTACTGGGTGGTGTTAGGGGTCTAGCCTAGGTGCTTCTGGCCCGGGTTTGTGCACTTAGACGGGTGAAACCAGAACTTTCCCCTTTAAAAAAATGATCCCAGTTTGCCTTCCAGTCCCCTGTGCCCTCTCCTGCATGGGATTGTTCCAGACTGTTCTAGAAGGTTCTAGAAGGTTCTCGAGAGATGGCCTCTGCTGGGAACCACAGCCGTTTCAACTGACAACCAACCAACAAACCAACATAATGCTGCCTTATTTGTGTTACACATTTCTGTCCTTAATTTTACCTAATATAAGTTATGGTGTTAGGTAGAGCCTTGTTACTGCTTTATGTATACACACTTACACACACACTCACACACACACACCAACTGAAATACACATACTGTACACTGAGATGGCAGGAAGGGGAACTGCGATGACTGACAATGCTGGAGAATGGCATTCAGAAGAACTATATTTGGGGTCATTTGGGATTGTGGGTAACATGCCCTCACCATGAGTCAAAAAGAAAATATGCAATGACTGCCATCTTCCGACCCCCCCCCCCTCCCGGAACGGGGATGGAAGAGAAATGACACTTCAGCAGTGTGTGGGTCAGGGACATGTAGCTCCCAGCAGACGGACAGCACCACTCAGCGTGTGGGAGGAAGGAGCTCTGACCACTTCCTGCCTTGAGCTAACTGCCTAAACCTCAAGCCCAGGGGACTGGGGTAGTGGTGCTAAAGCTGAGGGCAATTCATACACACAGACACACACACACAGACACACACACACACACACACACACACAGACTGCAAAGTCGTCACCACCACTGGAACGTTTGAGGGTGTAGATGTGTGTTTGTTGGAATGGAGGGGTGGGTTCATCACATTGTCCTGCAATCTGTGAGTGCATACCCTGTATTTCAGAGAGACTAGCACTCATATTTCTGGTGGCTAGACTACCTTTTAGTGGCACTTGACTAACAGCAATTACGTGACAATGGGTGACAATGAAGTGGCTTTGTGACCTAACTCCATTTTAAGAGACTCTTATTCCAGATTTAGAGATCGACGAACAGTGCACTCTGACAGTCTGTACCGCTGTAATTCCACTTTGTTTCCCCTGGAGCTCACACACGTGTGTGTGTGTACGTGTGTTGGTAGTCATGAGTTACAGAAACCAGAGGTCATTGACTTGCGTCACTGTATGCAAAGATTTCATTTGTGAATGTCTTTTCCTTTGTTCTGGTTAATTTATAATCCTGTTGTACTTGTTTTTTTTTTGTTTTTTTTTCTAGCTTAAGAAAATGCTCAGCTCCGTATCATATCACCTTGGAGAATGATTAGTATTAAGATTATGGAATCATGAATTTTTGTACCAAGGAAAATGTCCGCTCCTCTTTTGAACATTGTTTGTGTGTTTCTACTTCTTCATAACATCACACTAGGAAGCTGACTGATTCTAATGGCAGCCTTTTTTGCTAATGACTACAACTCCCAGATCATGACCAAAGGGTATTGCCCTTATCGTGTAGACAAAAATACTACAAATATGGATGCCGGGGAATTGAGGGGCCAATGGGAGGGGATTCCCACTTGTTCCCCTCAACGTTCCTCCTCACAGGCGCTTGTCATGTCTCTGACAGTAGCACGCGTGTTCCTGTGTTGCTCAGTGTAACAGCTGAAGAATAGGAAAAGCTAATGAAAGAAAATGACATCTTAAGGTGATTTTTATTTA
The DNA here is from genome assembly GCF_951799395.1 of Argentina silus. Classification (NCBI taxonomy): domain Eukaryota; kingdom Metazoa; phylum Chordata; class Actinopteri; order Argentiniformes; family Argentinidae; genus Argentina; species Argentina silus. The sequence goes on from NC_139665.1 coordinate 7,469,516, forward strand.
TTTATTGTCTCATGGGTGTGGTATTGAGGTCTAGGAGGAAAATACACCTTTTGATGCCGTGTTATTCTCAGTGTGTTGAAGAGAACATGGAGGGATGGGTGGTTATAAGTCAATTGTGTAAAAGAAAAAACCTTTTTTGTTCTCCTTTTGTATTAAAAAATATGCTTGCATTAAAAAAATATCTATTGTCACCTGTTTGTGTTTTTATTATGTTGAACTTAAAGTCTAAGGCAGACGTGTGTGTGTGTGTGTGCATTTGTGTACGTGTGTATGTGTACGTGTGTTAGTGTACGTATTTGTCTTTGTGAGAGTCTGTAGACAACTACTGTGTCCCACTGCTCACCGGAAATGGCTTGGTAATTAGGGGTAGGGTACAATTACCTTCTCCAGAGATAAGGACACACCCCAGAGGATCTCCCAAGGAGGGAGGGTCTCTGTGGTTGTGGCTGGGTGTGTTTCCACTGCTATGGAAAGAGATTATGTCCATCTCATGGTCTGCTTACAGAGTGGCTAAGACTCGGGCTGCTTGGCTAACATTGTGTATGTGTGTGTTTGTGTGTTAGAGGAAAATGGAGCTACAATACATCACACAATTATTAATTTAGCTCTTGTGAATGAATATGTGTGTGAGAGAGAATTGCCCTGTTTATTTGGTGGTTCCACAGGGGCGGATAGGGCTTGGTTTTTACAGTCCTCTGCAGCTGTGTGTCTGTGTTTACATACAAATAGTCAAACCCACTCACATCCTCTCCCACCGTCCCCTGTTCGTCCTCACCACCTCACCTCCCTCCGATGACAGACCTGACTCACTCACTCCATCATATTCTCCTCCCTTCACTCCTCATATCCCTCCCCGTCTCTCCTGTCCACCCCTCTCCCTCAACACTGTGGGGAAAGAAAAACAAAATAGAGAAAATATGAATTCCTGGCATTTCAGACTCCCTGACCCGAAGACAAGATGGCGGTTGGTTTGGTTTGGCCAGTCTTATACGTGCCTCTCAGAGTGACCACAAGTACCAGGGTACTTTGAAGTTGAGCACAAACACAAGCTGGCATGGCACAGACCCTGAATACTATATTTGATGTTTGTCATTTCCCCCCTAAATCCTTTCCTAGAACACTCACCACACACATATTGTGCTGAAAAAAACTGACAAATGTTTCAGCAGGAAAAACAAATAACAAATTCAGAGTGTACCAGTTTTGACTGTTCACCTGCCGTCCATCTTTACTATGTTGGGGCTGTGGAACTGTAGGATTCCTCATCTTGTTGTACTGATTTTGGCAAGTCGCTGACTGCTAGTAGTTCCCCCGTCTCCCAGACCACAGCTAAAACACACAGCTGTGATTTCAGAGGCTTGCTGATGCTTGAGTGTCAGTGTTTGTATACTGAAGTGGTCCAGACAACCCAGTGAAGTTATGCATTTCTAAATGGAAAAAAATAATAATATATGTATATACTGTATATATATATATATATATTATATATATATATTGCCATGTCCATTCCATCGTATTTAGACATGAAAGGAAGTGGTTATGAAAAGACAAAACGGGAGGGAGAGTGAGAGAGAGATGTTAAAAGAGCCCATTGGGAGGGAGGAGAGTTGGAAGAGGATGTGGGTAGAGAGAGAGAGAGAGAAGGAGGAGGAGACAGCAGCAACATGGGACACTCCCTCTAGCTGATGGAGCAAACGAGTTTAACTCACTCAGATGAGATACGCACTCCCAGGGCTCACTAGTGCTCTGACACACACCCTCCGACACACACTGATGTTGGGCTCCATCTGTACCAGGTGTTCTGATGGATGTTGATGGAAATCACCTCTCGGTTGCGGAGTAACTACTTAACCTTCACCAAGGCATGAGAGACTCACCAAAGCCGTACATCAATTTTCAAAGGATTATAACGACACAAGAAACTTTTGGGGGGAATTTCCTTTTCAAAGGTCAAGAAAGGTGGAGACAGAAAGAACAAGAATCTTGAATGGATAAAAAGTAACCAAGAATCCTGGATTATTAAATATGACTGATTGAGAGCTGTAGAATTTAGCTTCTTCTGCTGAAGACTTTACCTGGGACAAAGTTGTTGCTTGACAGGAAATTGACTTTGACGCACAGCAGGTGTGGTGTTTCCCTTGTTATCCTTTTAAAGTCTGATTAGACTGAAACCCTGTCTAATAATTTAGGTCGCATCTCAAATTTCACCCCGTAGGGAGCTTGGTAGCACCTGCCCTTTACTTTCCTGCTTTGAACCTTCTCCAAGTTTATTTCTTCAAAGCATTGTTTGTTTTTCATCCAAACACATGAATATGCCAAGTTGTAATTATGTGCTCTCACTCTTTTTCTTCTCTGTGCGTCGCATGAATAGAGTCTTATCAAGGTAGAGGAGGAAGAAAGCGGTGGTTTGGAGATTAAAGTAGTAGACGGGGTAGAGGCGGGAAGGGAATGAGAGAGACGTAAACATATCCCTCAGTGTCTACCGTTGATCTAAACACATAGCACATAAATCAGAGAGGTGCATTTGTTTGTGACCGTTCTGTCATACATAAAAGACAAACAGTAAGGTGCACATAGTCAAGTCTTTCTCTCTCTCTCTCTCTCTCTCTCTCTCTCTCTCTCTCTCTCTCACCAAACCAGGACACACTCACAGCCTCTCATGGTGGGTTGTGTGTAGTAGGATTTGAACTCTCGAGGTCTGAAGGAGTTAGCGAATCAGCGACAACAGAGATCAAAGAGAACCTAGAACGTGGTCCAACAGTAGAGAGAACAGAACACCACCCCCCCCCCCAGCGATGGCAGAGGACATCTCGAACCCCTCCCTGAGCACCGCGTGCTCGGACAAGTCTAGAACGACGTACCCCTATACCCACACCTGCCTGTACACAAGAAGACGAAGCAGCCGTAACAACAACAAGTCCACATGCAGACACCAGCTCCCTCTGGTCCCTATGGCCCTGCTCCTGGTTCCCCTGCTGCTCTGCCTGTGGAGCCAGCAGGCTGAAGGGGTCGTCCACTCCAGCTTCCGCCGCCTCAGTGGCAAAGAGAAGAAGGAGATGCAGCGGGAGATTCTGTCCATCCTGGGCTTGCCGGGCCGACCCAGACCCCACCCCCCACTGCGGCCCCCGTCCTCGGCCCCGCTCTTCATGCTGGACCTGTACCACGCCGTGGCGGCAGAGGGGGACGAGGCAAACGGAATCGCCCCGGGAGGGGGGCTGGGGTTCGGGGGTCTGGACGGGTTGAGTCACGTCAGCCATGCGGCGCTGCCCACGCTCAGCACACACACACCGCCCCTGGGCACGGTGGTCAGCGAGGCGGACACGGTCATGAGCTTCGTCAACTTGGGTGAGTGTGTGAGATGGAGGTGATCTTTAGAGCCGTGGTCCATCGAGATGGTCTTTAGATCAGTGGTCCATCTAGATGATCTTTAGATCAGTGGTCCATCTAGATGATCTTTAGGTTTGTGGTCCATCTAGATGGTCGTTAGATATGTGGTCCATCTAGATGATCTTTAGGTTTGTGGTCCATCTAGATGGTCTTTAGATCCATGGTCCATCTAGATGATCTTTCAATCAGTGGTCCATCTCGATGGTCTTTAGATGAGTGGTCCATCTAGATCAGGGGTGCCCAATACGTCGATTACGATCGACCGGTCGATCGTGAGAGTAGTGCATTTGTGCTTCAGCATGGTACGAGGCAATTGAGCCAGTGCGAGTGCGCCACTTGATTGACGTACAATGCGGCCAGTCTGAGATCGCTTCTCTTCTACGGGTCACGTGTCACCATGCATTTGCATGTATATATTTCGCAATATATATTTAGCATTTTTTAATGTAGGTAGATCATTTTGACCTGGTCATTTTGAAAGTAGCTCGCAAGCTGAAAAAGTGTGGGCACCCCTGATCTAGATGGTCTTTAGATCAGTGGTCCATCTAGATGGTCTTTAGATCTGTGGTCCATCTAGATGGTTTTAACGGCAACACATTGGCTAGTGGGTCAGTGACTGGCTGCTGTTGAAGGGGAGGTCACCAATGTGGTCATGGAGAACAGAAAGGATATGCATGTATTTCTTCCAGCCCAGCATTAACACACCTATTCTACGAATCAAGGTCTTGGTCATCAGCTCATTGGTCGAATCTGTTTGAACTTGTGCTGAGCTGGAATGAAAGCCTGCTCACTCCATCAGTAGGTATCTATGAGCAGTGTTGGTGGCACCAACCATTATCTATGCTGCAAACGAGACGTTGGCCTATCAGATAAAGACAAGAATGTGTTTGGACTCCAACCTGGCAACCATAACCTCCCCCCTAACCAACCTGGCAACCCTAACCTCCCCATGGCCAACCTGGCAACTCTAACCTCCCCATGCGGAGACCACTCCAACCTGCAACCCTAACCTCCCCATGGCCAACCGAGCAACCCTAACCTCCCCCCTAACCAACCTGGCAACAGTCAGTCTCTTTAGGGTTTCCTGTGCTGTACCAACCCAGACAGTAGACCTAGTCCTGATGTTTATCTGTCATGGCTTCAAAACTAAACATCCTTTTCCCGATCGCTTCCTTCCTCCATCTCTCCTGGCTTCAGACCTCCGTACCGTGGGAACATTATTCCACATCATTTCTCTTGGGCAGCCATTTTCTCAGCGGTGATACAATGAATGTCCAAGTTCCTCCGAACATAATTATGTTACATTTGTGTCACTTAGGTAGGCGTGTCATCTCAGTCCATTCCATTTCATATTTCAATGGATATGATGTTGGTATGATAAGATACACTGAACTACCCTGCTATTGATGTCCAATCGAGACATGTTTCCACATATAGTTCTCTGCATGTTGGAATCAAACGGGCCTATAGGACACACCCTATCAGTCAGACCCACTTCAGGCCAGTGGACAGTGTGTATGAGACACACAGCTGGGACCAATTACAGGCCCCACTGACACACAGAAACAGAGAAAATGGCCGAACAGAGATGAAAATACCGCTGTGGACTTGTCTAAAAATACTCTCAGAGCTGTCATTAGTGGTGTGTGTGTTGAGCAGCTGCTGTGGTCCAGGCCCCTTAGTGCCTCTAATTACTGTACACTGCAGGCCCGGCCGTGGGTGTCACACTGCTCCACAGGGTTCCACAAGGACACACACTAAGGCTAAGGCTAATCCTGTGCCTGTGTGTGTGTGTGTGTGTGGATGGGTAGGTATGGGAGGGTGGGTGGGAGGGTGTGTGTGTGTGTGCGCGCAGGTGGGTGGGTGTGTGTGTGCATGTGTGTATCGTACATGCCTATCTCCATCTTTCTTTGTTGCCCCTCACTCTCTTTTTCTCTCTCCCTTCCCCCTTCACTATCACTATGCTCTCTGTCTCTCTCTCTCTCTCTCTTTCTCTCTTTCTCTCTCTTTCTTTCTCTCTCTCTCTCCGTCCCATCTGTACTATCACTATGCTTCAGTGGAGATTTCTTTAGAGGAGGAAGGGGAAGACCAGTGATTTCAGAAGAAAAAAACAAAAAAAACTTTTAGATAAAACTACTCCTAAATCGCATGTCACCAAATACCTGATTAAAACACACTGGTTTGCAATGAAGGTCTAGTTGTTGTTTCAACAGCGCCCTCTATGGTAGCACTATGGTGTAGCCGGAGGACAGCTATTTTCCGTCTTCCTCTGGCTACATTGACTTGTGGTTCAATGTAGGTCCAGAGGATGTCCTCCAACCTATCAAAGCTCTTGCAGGATGAATTAACATCTTCCCCATCCCAATCAAAGGATCTGATCTATCTAGTAGGCTCATGGAAGCATAAGCTACAGCTCGCACTGCTAGTGCAAGTGCACAAAATGTGGTAGTGAGACTCCAATGTAACTCTTCTCCTGTGCACCTGTGTTATTCACTTTAATTAGCATCATCATGATGGGTATAGGTTGGGCAAATTCGAGTATCATGCCCGGGGTGGGTATGTAAATAGCCTAAACCGATCTGTTACATTGAGCTGGGTGAATGGATATATGAATGAATATGCATGATTCATCCAATATGCTGTAGTAGAAATAAGGCCATGCTCATAGATAAAAAAAAAAAATCGTCCTGCCAAATCTTGAACGGCACCAGCCGCTACTGCTATGCTCTCTCCCCCTCTCCCCCCCCCTCTCTCTCTCTCTCTCTCTCTCCCTCCCCTCTCCACTATGTCTCTCCATGTCTGCTCCTTTCCTCTCCTCCCTTTTTTCCTTTTCAGTGACTCAGTCACTCATCTTCCAGTCCTCCCTTCTCCTCCACACCTTCCCTCTTCTGTTCTTCTTTTCTCTCTCACTCCCCTTGCTATTCATTCCATTCATATCAGATATTTGCAACATGTCGTGCATTTTAACCTTGTCCTTCTATCTAATGCTGATGTTTTTTTATGTTAAATTCTCTCTCTGTCTCTCTCCTTCGCTCTCTCTCTCTGTATCTCTGTATCTCTGTCACTCTCTCAGTGGAGCAGGAGCGAGACCTGCTGCAGCCCCGGCCGTACTGGAAAGAGTTCCGCTTTGACCTCACGCCCCTCCCTCAGGGGGAGACGGTCACGGCTGCAGAGTTCCGTATCTACAAGACCCTGACCATGGGCCAGAGGGCCAACCGGACCCTGCACATCTCCGTCTATGAGATCCAACGAGAGAACAGACACAGGTTCAAGCCACTCTTCCTACTCAAGTCTTTCTCTCTCTCTCTGTCTATCTGTCTGCCTGCCTGTCTGTCTATCTGTCTGTCTATCTGTCTGTCTGTATCTTGTATCTTCAGTTTTTATTCACAGGATGAGAGGATAATCTTATGTTGCTGTGGTGTTTTAACTCCCTAGAGAACCGGAGCTGGTGCTGATGGACATACAGTCGGTGCCCGCAGGACAGGAGGGCTGGCTGGCCTTTGACGTGACCTCGGCCAGCAACCGCTGGCTGCTACACCCCCGTAGTAACCTGGGCATCCGGCTCTATGTGGAGACAGAGGAGGGTGAGCTTGCACTCCTAACCACTAGGGGAACCATTTGACAGTACCATGCTAGTTTGTTGGTTCCTCTGGCACATTGTTTATTTTATTATCTTGAACTTTATGGGCCAATTGCTGCCAACTTCTATAAGTGATGATTTCAGGATCACAAGAGTTTTTATTACATTATAAATACAAAATGTATCACATTATTACCAGTTTTTACATTATTAGTTGCTACAAGGTGTAGAGGTGTCTAGCTGATTTATTCACAGATTTTAGATGTTTGGAATCAGAATACTGCCCCAGTACAATATCATGGATGTTTTCATTTGTTGATTGGTGGGGTATTTCTCTGACCCTAACCCAAACTGTTCTGTCTCTATCAGACCGGTCCCTGTCGGCTGGGTGGGTCGGGCTGGTGGGTCGTAGGGGACCCCGCTCCAAACAGCCCTTCATGGTGACCTTTTTCAGAGCCAGCCAGGCCCCCTGTCGCCCACCCCGTGCTCTGAGACCCAACCCCCGCAAAAAGAAGACAAAATACGACCTGCCCGTACCCAGCATTCACGGTGAGGTCACACAACACCAAGAGTGGGGTTGCAGCCAGGTGGATGTAGGATGAAGTTGTCGGGAAAACATTAGTCTTTTGTCTTGTCTGGCTTGGTTTCAGCACTTCTTTAAGCGACCCAGTCTACATAAATGTGTTATACAGTGCTTTCGGAAAGTATTCAGACCCAGAACCTGATCCACACAATGTGTAATTGATTCCTATGCAAATCAGAGACCCTATAAAAACAAAGATATTAATAAAACAATTACATTAACTATTATCCTTGCATTAAGATGGACTCAATTCAACTTATTGAGTGATTTGTGGATGACATTTTTGCATTTTAGCTCATTTTAAGAGTGTCATAGCAAAGGGTCTTAATACTTATGTACATTCATTTTAGACATGAAATGTCTAAAAACCTGTTTTCGCTTTGTCATTCTGGGGTATTGTGTGTGGATTGATTCTTTTAATTTAATCCATTTTACATTTAGTCTATAGCACAACAAAATGTGGAAAAATGAAGGGGTCTTAATACTTTCCAAAGGCACTGTACGGATAATTATAAATTAATATTTTGAAATCTGTGTGCATTGTAGTCTCTTCCTGGCCCATAGACTACAAGGAAACACTGTCCCTTTGACATCTTATAGTATCCATGTTCTTATCTGGATATAGTGGGGCATCTGTTTCAGCTATTAGACTGCACTGCTTTCCCTTTCAGATCACAGCCACGCCACCAGCGGGCGCCAGGCTTGTAAGAAACATGAACTGTACGTCAGCTTCAGTGACCTGGGATGGAAGGTGACCTTTGGTTTTGTTTCAACCCTGCAATATAGATAATGATGCCATAAGTGAACATTGCACCTCGTCACATTCCTTCATTCCTTCACTTCGTCCATTCATTTCAGTGTTTTCTGATATGTTTTAATGTATCATTTAAAAGAGAGAGGTAGTGTCAGCTCCAACTGTTATGCTGCTCCGGTGATTTAATTAAGACGTTGACCCAAACAGAGTTTGGACCGACTTGGTCTCCCTCAGGTAAACCCCACTGGGCTTCTCTGTCACCTCGCATTGGCCCTCCATGACCTGAGTTCCACCTGACCAAGACCATGTTGTGGATGTGCGTAAAAGCTTATTGGATGTATTCCATCTCCCCACTAGGACTGGGTGCTGGCTCCGACAGGCTACTCTGCCTTCTACTGTGATGGAGAATGTCTCTACCCCCTGGGATCCTGTATGAACGCCACCAACCACGCCATGATCCAGCTAGTGGTCCGTATGCACTGAGATTAGCATCAATGTTAGAGAGACTGTTCCCGAACCTTAACCCACATCAATGTTAGAGAAACTGCTCCCTAACCCTAACCGACATCAATCTTAGAGAGACTGTTCCCTAACCTTAACCGACATCAATGTTAGAGATTGTTCCCTAACTCTAACCGACATCAATGTTAGAGACTGTTCCCTAACCCTAACCCACATCAATGTTGGAGAGACTGTTCCCTAACCCTAACCAACACCAATGTTAGAGAGACTGTTCCCTAACTCTAACCGACGTCAATGTTAGAGAGGCTGTTCCCTAACCAACATCAATGTTAGAGACTGTTCCCTAACCCTAACCGACATCAATGTTAGAGACTGTTCCCTAACCAACATCAATGTTAAAGAGACTGTTCCCTAACCCTAACCAACAGCAATGTTAGAGAGACTGTTCCCTAACCCTAACCGACATCAATGTTAGAGAGACTGTTCCCTAACCCACATCAATGTTAGAGACTGTTGCCTAACCCACATCAATGTTAGAGACTGTTGCCTAACCCACATCAATGTTAGAGAGACTGTTCCCTAACCCTAACCCACATCAATGTTAGAGACTGTTGCCTAACCCACATCAATGTTAGAGACTGTTGCCTAACCCACATCAATGTTAGAGACTGTTGCCTAACCCACATCAATGTTAGAGACTGTCCACACCAGTAACGTCCCATGCCATCGGTTGTGTGGACTCAACTACATGCCTCAACCCCAAATGAATGGAAAAGAACTACTCTACACATGTTTAAAAACATGTACAACTTTGATGTTAGAGTAAAATGTACCTTTAATTTCCCCTTGCAAACAGACATTCTTCATATAACTTGTATTTGAGATTGCTAGAAATCTGTGAGCTATTGCTGTGTCAGCTAGCTTCAACCTAGTTTGGCCGCGCTTTGAGCACATTCTCCCAAAATGGACAATTGACTGGTTTTAGAAGCACCTGTGAGTGTTTTAAATCATGAACTGGTCAGATCATCTTCTCCAATTCATTTTAAGAAGGCAAGGAGAGATGGTTTAAGTGTATGTGTGTGAAGGAGTGTGTGTGTGTGTGTATTCTGTCCTTGCAGGTTCATCTCCTGAAGCCAGATGAGGTTCCTAAAGCATGCTGCGCTCCCACCAAGCTCAGTCCCATCTCTGTTCTGTTCTACGACGACAACAATAACGTCATACTCAAGAAGCATCGCAACATGGTGGTCAAGACCTGCGGATGCCTCTGACACTAACGCCGCGTCCTGCGCGCGTGCGAGCGAGACTGTCGAGGTGAAAAACAGATCTCTCCCACTATAATCAGTTTGTGTGTCCTAATCAGCCGCGTCTGTCAAAAGGCTCTGCGTGCGTCTCGGCTGTCAAGCGCGTTAACGTTGATGCTCTGTCTCTATTTCCGAGGCACTGTGGCGTTGTCTTGTTGGGCCATCTGATGGATCATATCAGGACATGATGTAGCTCGTTGACGCACGTGACAGAGTAGATAAGGATGCGGTGTGATGCCAGTGCCTCCTGTAAGACCCGCCTGTGACACTCATGTTACTGTAGCCCATCTGTTTAAGCTATTTCACACCATGAGATCATATTCCAAATGTTTTACGATCACATTTTTCCAAAATATATAAACTGGGTAACCTCTTAACTCATTTAGTGCCGAGGATGAATAAAGTCGCCCAAATTGTCAACATTCTAGAGTGCTAAGGGTGACTTTATTGACCAAAAATTTATAAATTATGATGCTGCATTTTGTAGCCAATCAAAGTATTGTTGCTAATACCACATAAAACACGTGGCACTCGCGGTGGTGAGTGTTCCGAAAATCTTTGGCAGTTAGTGAGTTAAGCTATAGTTGATAGCAACTATCTTGTAAGACGTTTAAGAATATGACGATTAAGAATATGGCTCAACCAAATATTTGGAGGTGGAGTGTAATATTAAAGTAGATTTATAAACAACAGCCATTGTATCTCCTGTACATCTGATATTGGACTGATAAAACTCCCTACTTCCTTCATGTAACCATTCATATCTATTTCAGAACCTGGGCTATATCACCCTTTGCTGTAATACCAAGTATGAAATCTAAAGCTGTTAAGTATAATCATCTGAAACTACCCATCCATTTTGTTGTGTCCATTTTTCTGTGTGTAAAGAATGACTATTCAACCCAATAATGAACGACCATGTTGTCTTTATTTAACTATGAATAACCACAACAGTTGTTTTAGATGACTTCAATTATACTTTTAACCCGTACACTTTCAGTAACAATGGAAAATCATCAGTAATCTTTTTTGCTGTTTATTTACATAGGTCTTATACACACCAAGTACAGTCCTTTTCAACAGTCAAGAGTGAGGTTCCCGACAGCTCCATGATAGCACCAAGATAATCTTTTACATCCATGGCCTTGAGATACATGGGACTTGAGATGATCTTGGCGCCACAAAGTGTTCGGGAAACTCCACCCAGATTTCTAGGGGGGGGGGGGGGGTGTAGACAGTATTTTAGCAACAAAATTCCTGTTAAAGATCTCTGAACACACCGTGTACAGCTATATCTTGCATATAATTAAAAAATGTTTATTTATTTTTTTAGATACATTTGTCTCAGTCAGTACAGACTGAGTGAAATGTGATGAACTTCCCGCTGGGATGAACCAGGACCGATTCCCTCATACAGTTTCACTTTACTTCAGAATGGATCAACTGGGCAGAGGAATGTTTTAAATATATCACTCAATTTATTTGAAATGGTCAAATGCAACAAAGGTATAACAATGTGGATCAAAAACAATAAAACAATATTTATCGTTCCTAACGCAAGCGTACAAAGACCAAAACACAACAGTATCAGTCCTTGGGCTACTTCCTTCCTTCAGACAGTGATGCCATTCTCACAGTTGAAATGATCATAACTCTGGGAAGTATACAAAGTATACAAAACGTGTTGCAGAAGAAAGTATGCAGACATCATTACACAGGTTAGCCAGGTAGCAAAAACAGCAACACGACAACACTTTTAAACGTGTCATTTAACATGAAGCGTTCTGTCAAGCACACGTGAAGGAAGCAGCCTAGGGAAACCAGGTGTCAGTAGAGAAGATTCATAGAGGAGTTTGGGTGATCTGGAGCCATGACAGTGGGGGGTATACCTCAGTGTGGAAGTTAAGATGGTGAGAAAGATGTTCTGATGTTTTGTTACCCAAAATAAATATAGAGATGGGGTGCTGGTGTGCTTCTGCCCCCTTTTAGATCATTGTTACACAAATCCCCTCCCCCCCTCCTCCTCCTATCCATGTCCAATAATGCTGGGGGTCCCAGTGTTTGTCCTTCAATGTCATTCAGTCGTAGTTTCAGCATTCACATGATGGTAATTGAGTGTCTGTGGATCATAACACAGAAAGCTAATTTATAAATTTATAATGATCACAGCAAATCCACACATTCACACTACAACTCATGCATAGCGATGAGCATCTCACCCCTGGAGTAGGTCCCTTAAGCCTGCACATCAACCAGCTCTGGAGGCATTGGGGACTTGGGATGCTTGCTCTCAAAGTGCTGTTTAAATGTCTTCGGGTCAGGCATCTGCGTCTAGATGGGAGAGGAGGAGGGAATACAGGACGTTTACAACCCATTTCCAATCAGTCAAGAAACACACACAGACGCATCCAGTATCGATCTACATTTACCCGGCAGACGGGGCATGAGTGGACCAGGGCTGCCTTGGCTGTGGTCTTCTGATCCGGGGCTCCCTGCTTTTTCTTGTCTGCCGCCTTCTTGGCGTTCTTCTGCTGGGACTGAATCTTCTGCTGCCCGCGAGCCATGGCCTACCTAGGAAAAATAAATAAGCGATTAGCAATTATCCTCTAGCGATGTCTTACAGACGCCAAAACGAACACAATGGTAAACCTGTCGTCAAACCATCATCGTCGATGCCTCGAACCTCCTCGCAAAGCGACACGTTTATAAATAAATCTGGACAAAGCACGGGCACGGGCGCGGCCAATGGCTGGATGGCTAGCTAGCGGTTAGCCTTCACCCAGTTCCACATGTCTTTTAACTTAGTTAAAAAAAAAAAATTCTAACTAAACGAACAGCAGCTAGCTTATACGAAACGAGGATATGTATAGTTGTCCAACTATTGCCCAAGATGAACGTATATGTGCCATTCCATATCATAAACCGCTGTATCTTGTTGATAGCATACCTTGACGTCTAGCCCCTCTGCGTTCTTCTCGTGGCTAATCGCTTCTGAGGCAACAGGATGTGACATAAATGGTGTTGGACCGAAACCAAACGTGGAACTGTTGAAAATAGCGCCGCCAGCTGGTGGTTGCACGTTTTTGTCCCAAGTCAAGTCAGTCAACTGTACTGTAGAGCAGTGGTTCTCAAACTTTTTCTGCTAGTGTACCCCCTTTAAAATATTTTTTCAGCTGAGTACCCCCTTCACCGGCACAAAACATTTTGTTAGGCACTGAACGGGGGAACCAGGCGCGAATACAGAGTCGGACAAGCAGAGCAGGTTTGGGTATTTAATGAGGGGATAAGGGTAGGGGGTAGTCTGGCAGTGGACAGGCGGCTGGAAGGCAGGTAGCATCATCAGCGTGGAAGGGTAGGCCGGTGGGCGGACAGGCAGGCTGGTGGGTAGGTAGGTAGGCAGGCCGACGGGTAGGTGTTACTACGTTTCGTGGTTGATTCACGTTGTTATGGTCATGATGATCGGATATTGCTCATCTGATCAAATGGATTCATGTTTTGGTGTGTACTCGCCTCACCTGGATAGGTCAACATTGAATAGACCTACTAGGTACCAGATATGGACCTATCCACTTTAATCATCATCATCATCATCATCATCATCATCATCATCATCATCATCATCATCATCATCATCATAATATACAGCCTATACAATGAACAATGTATTTGTCTCTGTCACAGCAGCAAAGTCACAACAGCCAGGTTCTGTGTGGCCGTCCAGCCTGGTTGTGGGTTAGGGTTAGGGTTAGATGCTATGAGGGTTAGGGTTAGATGTTATGTGGGTTAGGGTTAGGGTTTGACAGGCTTAGGGTTAGGCTATGAGACATGGTTAGGGTTAGACAGGGTTAGGGTTAGGCCTTGAGACAGGGTTGGTGGGGTTTTCTCCCCACCGCAGCCAATGCGGTGTCATGTCAGTATGTGTACCCTAGATAGTGTTCCCCCTCTATTTATTGCGGTTAAGGGAGGAATCTAAGGGAAAACATAATTGATGATGGCTTATGATGTCACCATTGCAAGTGTTTTCATGCATGTTTAAAGATATGTTAACATTAATTATTTAATTCAGAACACTAATTGATTTTATTGCAATTTAGCAACAAAATGAATCACAATTTTTTACTTGAATGATAGAAGATTACAGATGCATTCCATCATATGTCATCTGTAAGCATCAACAATGTCCTACAGTGTGCACAGCAGGTGTGTCTGTATCTGTCTGCGTATGTCTGTATCTGTGTCTGTATTTCATGTGTCTGTATGTCTGTCTGTGTCTGCGTGTGTCTGTCTGTGTCTGCATGTGTCTGTGTCTGCGCTTGTCTGTGTGTGTCTGCATGTGTCTGTGTCTGCATGTGTCTGCGTCTGCATGTGTCCGTGTTTGCGTTTGTCTGTGTGCGTCTGCATCTGCGTCTGTGTGTCTACATGTGTCTGCGTGTGACGGCATGTGACTGCATCTGCATGTGTCTGTGTGTGTCTGTCTGCATCTGCGTGTGTGTGTGTCTGTGTCTGCGTGTGTGACGGCGTATGACTGCGTGTGTCTGTGTCTGCATGTGTCTGTGAATGTGTGTGTCTGCGTGGGTCAGTGTGTGTCTGTGTCTGCGTGTCTGTCTGTGTATGTCTGTGTGTGTCTGCGTGTGTCTGTCTGTGTATGTCTGTGTGTTTCTGTGTGTCTGTCTGCGTCTGCGTGTGTCTGTGTGTCCACCCAATCATGGCTGGATCAGACTGTTCCATATGATGTCAGTGCTTTATAGAGGTAAGAGAAATGCTTCTGTCTTCTGGGCTATAAAAAATGTTATGAAGGCCAAGGCATGAATCTGTATATTTAAGTAATTGTAGAACATCAAAGTCACGCTGGAATCAACCTCATTTGGCCAAGAACTATACCGACTCTGCCATTGAAATTGCATTAGGAATTGTCTTTTTGGGCACAACAAGTGAGAACTACTATCACGAGTGGCCACGAGGTTTTGTGGCGTAGCCGCCAGACGGCCGATTGATCCCCTGGATCATTGATACATGGTTGAGTTAACTATAGCCATGCTGTGTTGCTGTCCCTGACTCTCTGGTTCTGAAAACTGACACTTGGTAAGATAGCTGAAAACTTAACAACCTTCATAATCAGAGAGATGACTTGAAAAATAAAGCCTTCTCCAACTATTTATTTTGTTTTTGTTGAAGATTTAGTAAGCCGATGGGACCTCATGTATGTCCAGTTTAGGCAAATCCTGAAGACAGCGGGCGAAAATTTGTCGGAAAATTTGCGGCCGACCCACCGGAAACGAATTGACAGAGATGACTTGAAAATACTCAAGTTCTTACTGCAAATAGCCCATAAATATGGCGACCACAGACTGCGGACGGAAATGGATGCTGAGTGAACCCTCTGGCTCCTCCAAATGTCTGTGCCACAACCCAGCGCTAGAACGAACAACTGTACTCCGGAACCTTCCGCTACTGTCAAGGCATCATTCCCAACCATAAAAAGTGTTGCACATGTCAACTCTCATGCCGTGGTAGTAGCAGTTTGAGTTGGATTGTCATTGCGAGGTAGCAACTTCTTTGAAGTATTCTGCATTTTCATTGACTGTCACATCTATTATTGTCCTGCCTGTTTGAACGCTTTACTGGATTTCTTGTAAACAGCGAAATCATCAGCGATATAGCTCGCTAGCCTTTGCTCGTTGAGGATATATATAGCCAGCTAGCATTCTGTCATAACCTACGCATTCACAACACAGTGGAGTAGTAGCTCACATCAGAAACATTGTACTAGTAACGTAGAAACCATGAGGATGCTAGACCTGACTTTGCTATTTTGAAGCTACCTAACCATCTGTCATCTTTGGTTTAGAAGGAGGAGCGGTAATGGAGACATCCTCCGATGCACCCACTGAAAGCCAGGATGGGGTTAATGGAATTTACAAAGGTAGCGCTGCCATTAAAATCCAGTAAGTACGGGGGGTGGGGTGGGGTGGGTGGTGGCGGCGGCGGACAGTTACAGTTACCCACATTAGTGACTGTTGATATTCTGCCTTTGCATCTCCATTAGAGGAAAATAACATTACATATAGGGTTGCAACTTCTCAAAATGGCTACATTTCCATGGAAACTTATAGTTGCAACTGCGATGAGAGGCTTCTCTCTCTCTCTGCACGAATATACTGTACATATAGACTAGGAATAGGCTTTCCAAACTTGATGAAGGTAATGAATGTCTACACGTTTCAGAAAATCATGTTTTGACTATACACACCAAGTGATGATGCAGTATTCTGTTTTCGCAGGTTCCTCACAACCAAAGAAAAGTTCCATGAGGTCGTGGACTCTGGGTGGCAGGGTCCCAGAGGTCAAAAGGTCAATGATAATGCTGCGCCCAAAGAAACAGGGAAGGACACTGTTGAGGAGCCTCAGGAGAAAAAACAGAAAATGAACACACTGGAGGAGGAGGACAAGACAGGGAAACAAGAGGGGAAGCGAGCGCGAGGACAAAACAAGTCCAGGCCGCACGTTAAACCAACAAGTTACGACAGACGGCTGTGTCCCTCTGTCATTCAGGTACGACCTATTGTTATAACTGCATCTACCAAGGATACTACTACACAATGATATCATTCTGAAATATGATTTCAGGGGTAGTTTATTAGTGAAGCTTGAGGTTAAGTTGGAGATAAGTTGGCCCTTTATCTTGGAGCCATGTAGCCTACCAACACCCCACTCTTACTCAATAAAGGCATGACTGACCATTTATTTAGGATTTACACACACACACACACACAATAACAAATGAAAGTCAAAATGAAAAGAAAATGCAAATTGTGCAGGGGAGGTTAAGAACCCCAGTAGGGCTTCTCCCCTAAAAAGTAAAAAGAAATGATGCATGTCCTGGCATTAGATTTGACATTATTAGCATGAGCTCAATGCTTTCTGTCCCCTCCTAAGGTCATATTCCATGCGGCTGTGAGTATTGTGATTGTTCACAATAGCATCATGCTAATTGATCCACATTCAGGACGGTGATGTCTTATTGTAAAGCGTGTATTGAATAGGTGGTTGTTTAAAATCTTGTGTTCCATATGTCCTAGCTGGGACCTTTCCTGTCAAGCTCTAGGAATAACCTCATTAAATTCATTCATGTCTTTGTTGTTTTCCCTCAGGAGCGCGAGACCAAATGTGTTTACGGAGACAAATGCAAGTTCTTCCACGACGTCACAGAGTACCTGGCCTCCAAGCCGGCGGACGTGGGCGAGAACTGCTACATATACAACACATTCGGGAAGTGCCACTATGGCATGGCCTGCCGGTTCGCCGGGGCCCACACGGGAACGGACCTGAAGAACCTGGTGAACAAGGAGCTGGTGAAAGCCATGGAGGGGAGGACGTCGGTGAAGAACTGCCTGGACAAGGACCTACAGTGGCGCCTCCGGAAGAGGAACGTATCCTTCAAGGCATCTGAAGAGTACCTAAAGACCATTTGCAAGGGCGGGAATCGAGGAGGAAATGGCGGGAAAGAGGCACCTGTGGCGAAGCAGCCAGCGAACGGTTAGACTGGCTGGATTGGCCTTTTTAACACCTTGCGATAACAAGATATGGGTTGATGATATTGATATAAATATGGCTATTTATAATAATCATTTAATTTTTTATGAAATATTCACCTTTCTTTCAATAAATATTGCTATTCTAACTTAAAGGGGCAATCTGGGATTCAAACAACAACAAAGCGGTCTCACCGCCACTTCTTTTGGTAAACAGAAGAGGAATGGGGCTTGTGAAATGTAACCACTCTTAAATTCAAAGACAGCTATTGATGCAGACTGACCATTCATGAGCTTATAATGATAGTTTTAACCATGTTTCAAAGCTATAGAGTGTTTGTTTACGAAGTAAAACAAGCTAATATTTTTACCAACGACAAGGGAAAAGTAATGTAAAATGTGATGTATGAAAATGTTGTTTTTAAGCAGGATTAATAACATTAAAGTTTCTATGAGATATTCATGTTTGGTCATCAAGTGTTAATGACTATCTAATAGTTCAGTGTTGTCTTACCTTAGCAGATGTCCAATCTCAGTGTCCTGCAGGGGAAGAACCACGCACTAACACCAACCAGGAAACAAAGGTACAGTTACAAGCAACATATCTTTTTTTCATTAGCATATAGCCTACTACAGTAGCTGGTACAGTAAACTCAGGAGCTGGTACAAGTATATTAGGATGCTAGCTTGAAGAAAGCTCTCGAATTAACAACGTAACCTTGACCCTTATCATAGTCTGCGATCAATATAAACATTCTAAATAAACAAGATCTGTGTAATGTCAACTAGAATACAAAGACAAACTGCAACCAAATGGACATACATATTCGGAGTTCCTCTGAAAGTGGTAACATGCTTATGGTGCTTATTCACAGTCGCCACCCGCCTCTTGTGACGGGACCTTTAACTTGACCGCACAACTTGACAACAGAAAATATTATTATTCCAAACTTCCATCAAATGTGCTAACAATTACAAAGGGATTTCATTACAACGATGTGAATGATCTAAAAATATTAAAAAAAAACTTAAAAACAGCCAATGCTAGCTCGCTGTCTAAGCAGCGAGTTGCTTCGTTCACAACTAAGCCCCTTTTAGGAAATTCAGGCTTTAGTATTGGCCTACAGTGGATAACATGACTCAGTGATGTCGGTCGCTGCAGCATTTCTTTGGCAGAGAAAAGGCAGTAACAAGCAAACCTGGTGACAGCCTGGGCCACTGCGCAAAAGAAAAGCAGGGGGGGAAAAAAGGATAGATAAGCTTGCTAGCAATGTTTGTAGCTAGCTATCTACTTCCAATGCACTGCAGTTATAGGACAGGCTCATTGTAATGAATGGAATGAGGAATGGTCTTACAATGAGCCCATCCTCTGATTTCTACCTCGACCAGCCTCCCGTGGTCTCCATGTGTCTGCAACTTGAGAGAAATGTATGCCCTTTCGTCCCGGGATATCATATAGCATAACAGGTGGTTTAACTGTGACATCATCACAGCCTAAATCATAGCCTTGAACGCCTCTCGGCCAATCACAACGCCTGTTTTGATCAAACTGAAAATATTGAAGATATTCTTGGACACAAAACAAAACACTAGTAGCGGACTAATTGGTTAGCCATTGATATCCCTATTTCTCATATCACCCCTATCATTACTTGGCTCCCTGCCCTGCTCCCTGCCCTGCTCCCTGCCCTGCTCCCTGCCCTGCTCCCTGCCCCCTCTCTATCACTATTAAATCCCCTTGCTCAGCTCCACTTGAGCTGCCGTGAAAGTCTACTTGCTGCTGTGTTGTTTGGAAACTTGCCCTCCAGTGCAGCACCATCCACAACAACACTGTACATTTGCCATAAGGTGTAATGCTGATTGTCTTGTCTTCTATTTCTCTGCCTTTGGAAACTGTTAGGTCATCCAGGAGAAGCAGGCTACGATAAAGACCACTGGGCCGTTGACAGACGTTGATATCATAAAGTTGAGAGCCTGTGAAAAGAAGCAGGTATGTTTGTGTCCTGACTTGAATGGAAATATATATATATATATATATATATATATATATATATATATATATATATATATATATATATATATATATATATATATATATATTGCCTATTAAATATATATTTTCAAGGCTTCCCAGTTGCGCTGAGGAGTGCAGTTTATTTATTTTTTTTATTTTTTTTTATTTTTTTTTTATAACAGAATCTGGATCGTGCAAAAGGTTTATTTTTGGCGAAATTTTAAATGAGACATGTAGAATAAAGTGATTTTGATTAAATATCACTATTTTAAGTTTAGATTGGTTTATTTTTCCTGACTGAAGCGTTTGGCGCACATGATTAGTTCAAGGTCCGTCGGAAATGTTAAAATCCAACGATAATTTATATTTTTACAGTTTCTGGCGATGATAAAAGGTGTAATTTTGCCTTTTTTATTTTCTTTTTTAAAAAGACAACATGCCTTTCAAACCCGCCGGCGGGTTGTGGGGTTCAGAGGGTTAAAAGTATGTTGTAATGTAAATGATGTACACCCTAACCCAGTATTTAAAGACATTTGTATTGGTGATGTTAAAGGACTGATTTTGTTCAAATCAAATTAAACTTTTTTTTACTATTTTTCTTTAAGGTGGACTTCAAAGATAAGCTCTACCTTGCTCCCTTAACAACGGTATGTCTTGGCTGTCTTTGGCGAGTTGGAAAGTTCTAGTAACTGGATAATGTTCTCGTATTTCTATCTAACTGTTCCTCTCTTCCTGTCAGTGTGGGAACCTGCCTTTCCGACGTATATGCAAACGCTTTGGTGCCGACATCACGTGTGGTGAGATGGCCATGTGCACCAACCTGCTGCAGGGCCAGTCATCAGAATGGGCGCTTCTCAAGAGACACGAGAGCGAGGACCTCTTTGGAGTGCAGGTTTGTTTGACTAGCCTTAAAGGGATAATTGGAGTGCAGGTTGGTTTGACTAGCTTTAAAGGGATAGTTGGAGTGCAGGTTTGTTTGACTAGCCTTAAAGGGATAATTGATGACCACATTTTGCCATGTTGTTTTTAGTCCTCAAAAGTGGTCCCATGGAGTCTCTTGTGCAGATGTTGCTATATGACACAATCCTAAATGAAGGGGAAAGATTAGCGCCATGTAATTCCCTCATTGTAGACTCACAGTACTTGCAGCAGTAAAAAAAAATCACAATACTTTTGTGTTTAGTTCAAAACCTGTCAATGACTGTGACAATTATCCATTAAGGTTTAAGTTCTTTGAAGCTGTTGAATTATCTGGCCTTAGATTGAGCTAAAATTGTGAGTTCTATTTTCAGGTGGAGGGCTGCTTTCCCGACACAATGACCAGATGTGCGGAGCTACTCAACAACAACGTAGACGTTGACTTTGTGGATATCAACTCTGGGTGTCCCATTGACCTGGTGTACAAGAAGGTAATCTTCTGACTCTGGGCTTCAGCCCTGTCCGGAAAACAACTCCTACCTCATGTTGATTGCATTTCTGAAGGGACCAGATGGAGGTTACCAGAAGCAAGATGGCGGGAAACCAGAGTGGTATATTAGAAGAGTGGTGTCAGTGAGCTTCAAATAGATCTGTAAAGCTTCCTGGTTAAACTTCCTGAATTACCCAATCTTTGAATTTTATTTGATTGAACTTACAACCGGTTGCCTGTAAAGGAACTATTAGGCGTGGGCCAATAGAAAATGGACCCCTTCATTGACGCCACTCTTCCTAATAGAACGCTCTGGTAGGAACCAATTGGAAGGCTACATGGAGACATGTTGACATCCATCTAGTCCATTCAGATCTGCACAGATACAAGGGGGAGGGGCAGCGACTCTTCAGAATGGGCAGTTGACTGATGTTAATGTTGTTACACCTGTTGGAGATGCCTCTTTTTAAATACATGGTCAATGTTTGTTTCCCTCTTTAGGGCGGAGGTTGTGGGCTGATGACGCGCACCAACAAGTTCGAGCAGATCATCAGAGGAATGAACTATGTACGTTTTTACTTCTGTCATAGAATTTCACTGTTATGGTGAAATGTGGGTTTCATCAATAAATGATGAAACAAAAAAGGAAAAACAGGAATTGCATAGTTTTTACCTGCCATCCCCCAACCTGTGTCCCCTAACCCTCCTTGACCAGCCCCCACCCCACCCTAGCTTTCCCCCCCCCCATCACCTCCTGTCCCCCTCATATCCGAGCCAAGCTTCTCCTGCCAGGCTCTGGCCCATGCTTCTAGTGTATTTACAATTATAAGATCAGAAAGGGAACATTTCTTTACATATTCTGAAATATAAGGTGCATTTTGTCATCCATTTTGACTAAAATCCCCAAACATTAGCTGTTTGTATGTTTGGTAAAAATGCAGAAAGTATTGTGCATGCAGCTGTGAGCACTACAGAAATAATGGTGAACTATTGGTTTAGGTTTGCTTATACATTTAATAATAATAATAATAATAATAATATAACCATTGGTTGTCTTCGTCCCCAGGTCCTGGATGTCCCTTTGACAGTGAAGATCCGCACCGGCGTTCAGGACAAATCCAACGTCGCCCACAAACTCATCCCCGAGATGAAGAAGTGGGGTGTCTCCATGATCACGGTGAGCTTGGCTGACCTGGGGACCCACAATAGAGGAGCGCAAATTAGGTTTATGAAAAATGAAACAATGGATGGACTGATTGGCTGACTGACTGGCTGGCTGACTGATTGTTTGGCTGCCTGGCTGGCTTACTGACTGATTGACTGACTATGCAGCTTTCATCTCGGGGCTCTAAAGCATAAGAAGTATTTGTGTGTGTAATGGGGCTCTCCATTCTAAGCATGTCATTATAGCTGGAACAGATTTGTAGCACTAATATTTCACCCTAAAAAGGAGCCTAACCCTATTTTGCAGGGAGAGCTAACGGCTGTGTGTGTCTTGTTTGTATCAGAGGCAGTGAAGTGTTGCATTTGAATAACATTTCCATTCTCTTTACAGTTGCATGGTAGATCCCGTGAACAGCGCTATACAAAGTCAGCTGACTGGGACTACATCAATATCTGCTCCGGACTCGCCAGCCCGATCCCACTATTTGGTAAATATATATATGTGTGTGTGTGTGTGTGTTTGTGAATATTGCAAAACCTGTCTTCTCTGCAGTTATCTTACGATGAATACATTGATATTTTAAATGTTCCTAATAATTGTGTAATTCCTCTGTAGTTATTATTGATCAGCGCTGAAAGTCAAACCAGTCAGTGCTTTTTCTGATGCTCAAAAAGTATATTTAGATGATTAAATAGCCGATCATAAATTTGTAACCATTAGTCGACTATGGGTTTGAACCGGCAAATCAGACTCGACCAAGCAATCTTTTGGTCATGTGGGTACATCCACATAATCACAGTAACCCAATCTTTTCTCTGTGCAGGTAACGGAGACATTCTGTCTTATGAGGATGCCATGAAGGCCAGACAGACTGGGGTCTCAGGTATTATGCTGGCAAGGTTGGTACAATATACATTTAACGTCGTACAACTGCACATTTTGGAAATGTGTTAATGTTCTTAAACCCCTCAAACTCGGTGGAGGAGTGTCTGTCACCGTGCACACCTCTCACTCAGGGAGAGCAGATCTAGAGCCACAACAAACGGAACGTCACTGGGTTATACCCTAAGATAGAAAACAACACTGTTCTATCTCCAAGGTTACAGCACCATACCTCACAGCGTTGTTTGTTTTGTGGAATACTTTGTTGAATACAAATCCACATTTTGTTTAGATGTTTCTTTAATTAAAAGTGAAATGCAAAGACATTGCACATTGACCATAGCTATCCGGCACACACCCAAGAAAACGTATGTACCCCCCCACAATCGGTGTTGCACTGAATCTGAACATCCCCCTCCTCTCCCCTAGGGGCGCTCTCATCAAGCCCTGGATCTTTACCGAGATCAAGGAGAAGCGGGACTGGGACATCTCGTCCAGCGAGAGGCTGGATGTCCTGAGGGACTTCAGTCACTTTGGGTTGGAGCACTGGGGCTCCGACACCCAGGGTCTGGAGAAGACCAGGACCTTCCTGCTGGAGTGGCTCTCCTTCATGTGCAGGTGGGAGTTCAGGAAGTATTCTGCCAAGCTAGGTCAAAGGGTGAAGCATTAGATCAGAGTGCGCAATGACCACTTTTTAAAAAATATATAGATTCCACATAAGCTGCATTACATTTATGGCATTTAGCAGACGCCTTTATCCAATGCGACTTACAACAAATACATTTGTTTAAGTAAGTGAATCATCTATCCGTCAGTCATCATAAGATAAAGTAATCAATGCTCAGACTGCATCAATATGTAAGAGGTAATCCTTAATAACTTTTGAACCATACATGATATAAACGTGGGGTTTGGACCATTATATTTGAAGCTTGTAAACAGCGTTTGGACCATAGATGTACTCATCTATGTAATCAACATACTTGCATGAAACTAGGCTGAAAGAACAATTGTGTGTAAACAGCCTATACATTAATTTAACTTGGGTGTATGCACTTTAAGGACTATTCCACTGTACCAGGCAAACTAAATCAAGTGCAAAAAAACGTAGTTGAAATATATCGTGCAAGTCGATTACAAACTTGAGAACCCCTTCTGTATTTCTCTTTTTTTTTTAAATGCAGACTCGAATCACTTATTGTATTGCTGCAAATTCAGTACGTGTCATTTTTTTGAAGTTTGACTAAATCTCCCTTTCCATTGTAGATATGTCCCAGTTGGCCTGCTGGAGCGAGTGCCTCAGAAGATCAATGAGCGACCGCCCTACTACATGGGCAGGGACTACCTCGAGTGTCTCATGGCTAGTCAACATGTCGGGGACTGGGTCAAGATCAGGTAGGAATCACCTCAGCACAGACTTATGACCATATCCAGGCTTGGAGCGATACTGGGTGTTCACCAGGGGAGGCTAGTGGAGGTGGAAATCGGAGGACAGGCTCATTGTAATGCATGGAATGGAGTGAGAAATGGTATCAAACACGATGGAATGAAGAATGGTAGCAAACACCTGTTTGATACCATTCCTCATTCCATTCCATGCATTACAATGAGCCCGTCCTCCGATTCCTTCCTCCACCAGCCTCCCCTGGTGTGCAGGCGCTTGTACCAATCCTCAGCACTGTAGCATATGGTATGTAAAATCCAGATTTTCTACAGGTTTACTAGGCTGGAACCTAGATTAGATGTCCTATGTTGGAGGACCTAAACAGAAGGCATATTACCTGTATTTACTTGCATTTTTGTTCTAACCCAGCACCAACACACTTGAATCAATTGACTATATATATTTTTATAAATTATATATTTTTTCCCTCCTTCTCTCTACAGTGAAATGCTGCTTGGACCTGTACCCACGAGTTTTAACTTTCTACCTAAACATAAGGCCAATGCCTACAAATGAACGCAAGTGCACACTCCACAGAAATGTCCCGTTGGCTGAGCTTTTTTTAGTTTGACTTTCTCAATAAAAGTCTGCAATCCCGGACATGCCTAGAATGCCACAGTGATAAGTCATTTCTAAATGGAAAGTTGAGTTTATAGATATTAATTTACGTTTTATTTGGAGTGGTGAATTCTACATGTACCTGGAGCTATGTTTTAACATTGTACAACTGAGATATTGTGCATGGAATAAAATGGGCCTATATCTATCAACTGAACTTTTGTCTTTTTGAGTAGTAAAAGTTTTTATATAGTAAAAGGTTCCCTCTTTATATGTCAGACAAATTATACTATAATTTCACTGATCAGTGACTCATTTTTAGTCCACTTTCTTACCTAATGTTGTTAGCATACTCACAGTGCCCAATCTGGACTGCATAGGGCAACTATAATGGACTGTTCAGAAATATTTGTTGCTTATTTCAACTTGAAAAAGAAAATCCCCCTCAAAAAACTGTACAGTCCAGTTTATACAAATATAATAGGCATGTGTAAAATAATATGCACCAATAAGTACATTTTTCGAAATGGTACATACTTTTCGTTAATTTCTGATTTCAGCAAAAAAAACGAGAAAACATTGTGATCCCATCACTTTTCATTCATCTCTTGAAGCGCTTTTATTTTGAAGTCGCCAAAACGAAACCTCAAGTCTTAATGTTGGAAGTTGTTGATTATTGGGGCTCACGGAACACACGGAGATACGGACCGGAAAAGACGTACGGACCGGAAAAAGAGGCTCACGTGTAAAAACAAAGATCCTAAGTTTTCGGTGAAAATCAAGTCAAGTCATCAGCAGAGTGAGTGTGCAAAATTGTGGATCCCAACCCTGACATTTCTATGAATAGGACCGTTTCAAAGCTCTCGCTTACTGATGTTTATATGGGAAACTAACGTTATATCGCGGAACTTATATTGCTAATAAATGGTTGTCTTAACACTTGTTTGTTAACTGCTCTTTTACTTGTTGGGAGTAGTAGGCTATGTACAGTGACGTGTGCTAGCTAGCAAGCATTGGCACTGAATCGGACTAGTCCTGCTTTGGAGAGAGACAAAACGTTTTAAACGTTATATTTTGGCTTATGACCAGCTCGGACAGTTGTACTTAGGCATTCATAAATAAAACTGTATACATGTCAATTGGCTGACACTTTTATTCTAAGCGACATACCGTACAGTGAGTGTATACATATGTTGTACTGTATCTGGTCCCAATGGGAATCAAACCCCACAACTTGTAGCGTTGCTACTCAGCACCACGCTCGACCAGCTGAGCCACAGAGCACCGCATTCTTCTAGATTCAATGGATAGGGTTATGTATATATCATGAATTGAAAGACCCATCAAATACAGTCGATGCACAAATCCCAGATTGTACCTTTAAGCGATGTGTCACCCATTGTGCTGTTGTCAGCAGTTTGGGAGGAGCCTGTGGTCATGAAACTGGTATATAAGGCGTGAGACAGGTTTGTCCATTTGTCCAGTCAGTTCGTAGTCCGTACATTGCACTGTCTGTCTGTCCCCCACAGTTCTTCCTTCGGATTTGGTACCTACATACTGGCAAAGAAAGATGTCGCATCTTCCATCACTTTTTAAATATGTGGATGAACATCAGGAGCAGTACATCGAGGTATGTTCAAATCAGTACTGTACCACTGAAGCTTGAAGTGACTTCCAGTACCAGCATTGGATTGACGGGAGCTGTCCCTGTCAGTCTTTTTTCAAAGTACTTGTTTCTTTTTGAGTCTTTTTGAACCTTAACCATCCCTTTATTCTCTCTCTCTTTCTCTCTCTCTTTCTTTGTCTCCCACTCCCCCTTCACTCCCTCTCACTAGCGTCTGTCAGAATGGGTGGCAGTCCAGAGTGTGTCTGCGTGGCCAGAGAAGCGTGGGGAGATCAAGAAGATGATGGAGATGGCGGCGAAGGACATTGAGAAGCTGGGGGGCACAATAGAGATGGTGGACATCGGCAAACAGAAGGTGGGACCACCCTGCACTGTGCCCAGAGTGGTCTTCAGGCCTCAATGCCTCTGCATGTGTTAGATATGCCATAATCAATCAATAATCAACCAAATACATGCCATAATCAATCACAATTCAGACGAGTTACATTACCTAGTCCTTGCTTGTATTGACACTACATTTACATTACATTTATGGCATTTAGCAGATGCCTTTATCCAAAGCGACTTACAACAAATACATTTGTTTAAGTACGTGAATCATCTATCCATCAGTCATCATAAGATAAAGTAATCAATGCTCGGACCTGGGGCCAGAGGCAGTCACAATGCTATAGTTTGGATCAACTCTTGGGTCTACTCAAGGACTCAGTGCGATGCTATTCCTGAATAGACTTATTGTTAACCTTTACCGCATTTGGCCCTCACTCTAACAGCTCCTCTCCTCCCTCCCCACCCTTAGCTTCCCTCTGGGGAGGAGATCCCCCTGCCCCCTATCGTCCTGGGCAGCCTGGGCTCAGACCCAACCAAGAAGACTGTGTGTATCTACGGTCACCTGGACGTCCAGCCAGCCAACCTCAGCGATGGCTGGGACACGGAGCCTTTCACTCTGGTGGAGAAAGACGGTGAATACATATTATTATTTTTATTTTTTATGGGAAAATGGAACACAAGACAAATCCCAAATGTACAGGTATTGAGATGAGAAATATATGCTAAATTAATTATACGTAGGCCTGCCTGTATACTGTAATCATATATACAGACACTTTTAGACATGTACACACACAAATATACACACACAGCCAAACTGTAACATCTTAACAGTTCCCAGTTCCACATTTATTTGGTCAACCAATGACCTGACCTGGAAAAACACTTGGCCCTAGTGTTTCCTAAATTTGACGTGGTCATGGAAAACCTCGTGAACCTATTCAAAGACAGGGCTGTAGGCTATAGGGTTGTGTTCAGTTGGCAGGAAATAGAAGACAACGTTCTAGACAATCAAACTGAGGATGTTTTACTAGGACCGTGTCCAGTGTGAATGTCTCTCATATCTAAGCGCTTACTCATTAGCTAAAGGGTAACGCTGCCGAATACAGTAGCAGATGCCATGTTACAGCAGTGGTTTTGTTTGGGATAATACATTTCCCATTTGTATTGATTCTTGTCACCAGTTGTAACACCAAAACCCTGTATTTGCTTCCTTTACCCTGTGTTAACCTGCAGTACGCGCTAAAGGCCTTGTTCTAAAGGCCTTTAGACGCATCCAACAGTCCAGTGCCTATCTCTGTTTATGACGTGTCCCAAGTCCACTCCAATTAACCTAAAGACTCTGATCTACGGGGTGGGCTGGGCTGTGTTCCAGGTCTCTGGAGTTCAACTGTGTTATTGTGGATTGGGTGAAAGTAGTTTTTAATGTCTGGAACATACTAAAACATTCACAACAAATGTGGGCTAGAGTTGTGTTAGCATTCCACTGCAGAAGCTTCTTATTGAGACGTCAGTGTCAAACGCAGAGATGTAAAAGCGATACTGTGTTTTATGCTGATGTGAAGACCGTCGTGTCCATTGTCTCGTGATGTGTAGACTGTCGTGTGTATTGTCTTGTGACTGTCAGCAGATTGTTGCAGATTGTTGCCAAATCCTCTAAAACCTTTTTTTTTTTTCTGATGAGGTCATTTCCTGAGTTTGTCTTGTGTGTGACAGAGAAGTGAGTGGTAAGGGAGAGGATCTGACCACGCTCACCAATGACACAGACCTGCTGTCAGCGGTGGTTTTAGTGACACGCCGCTGCTGTCAGCAATAGTTTTTATTAGCATTTGGTCCTTGAGTTAGTCTGCCATTGGATTCAGAGAGCCGCTGAGCACCTTCTGTCCTTGGTAGTCTAAAAAGCAACAATGGAAACTAAATAAGGCAACTCTAAGATTGCAACTTTGGAGGGCTGCAACTTGAGCTGAGTAGCTGGATTCGATTAAAAGGTGTCCTGCTACTTGAGAAAAATGTTGATAAAAGGTTTGACGATCCCATCTCCCCTCACAATGTAAAGCCTGTTGAAATGTACCGATAGTCACTACGTAAATACATCACCGTCAGCATCCATCCATCCATCCATCCATCCATCCATCCATCCCTCCATCCTCATAACCCTGTTGTCTTGTTCTTTGCAGGTAAACTCTATGGCAGAGGCTCGACAGATGATAAGGGACCAGTGCTGGCCTGGTTCAACTGCATTGAAGCTCACCAGAAGATCCAACAGGTATTAGAGCAGCAGGGGAGGCTGGTGGAGGTAGAAATCAGAGGACAGGCTCATTGTAATGCATGGAATGGAATGAGGAATGGTATCAAACACGTGTGGGGGGTGGGGGTGCGGTGCGGTGTGATTGTGACAAACAGGAGTCCATGTTACTATGTTGTGAGAAACCAAAGTCACCTCAGACGCCCCCTTCTTAGCTGGGCAACCCTAACCAATCACAGACCGACAGATACGATTTAAAGGGCTCGGTGTCGAGATAATGATGTCACCAGGGCAAAAAGCCTCTTGGCTTGAAGACATTTGCTTGAGGTTACAGGGGATCACATCAGTGTTGTCAGCAGCATGGCGGTTCAAAGGTCTTAAGGTGATCTTTGTCTTCCATAGCCTGTTCTTATCTCTCTCTGGTACATCTAGGGTTTAATGATTGAGCTGACTTTCTGTCTTAGTTGCTCTTTACGACTGGAAAGGGTTGATTTGTTATCAAATGAAATTCGATGATGGTTAGTATTTAGATCTGGGCTGGTCTTTTTGGAGCTTTGCAAGGACATTCACATTCTGTCTTATGGTTTTGGATGAATAGAGAATGAATTCCTTGTGTAGTAGATCACAGATGATCTGTGGTGCCACAAAATCATAGTTTTCACACACCTTCTGTCTGAAGTTGAGCTAAGTGGCTGAGGTACATCTTCACAAACTATTGGATGTAGA
The DNA here is from genome assembly GCF_951799395.1 of Argentina silus. Lineage (NCBI taxonomy): Eukaryota > Metazoa > Chordata > Actinopteri > Argentiniformes > Argentinidae > Argentina > Argentina silus. The sequence goes on from NC_139665.1 coordinate 7,499,511, forward strand.
AGTCACACTCTTCTCTGCTCTGCTCTGTTCTGCTCCACGAAGCACAAGACGCATGAAAGCCCTGACGGCTGCTGAGGCCGCCTCACTGTAAATTCTGAGTGGACACCGCAGGCAGTGGAGTGACCATAAGTAGGCTTTAAGGATAATATAAATATATAATATATGCCATTTAGCTGACACTTTTATCCAAAGCCACTTACATTGCAGTGAGTGCATACATTTTAGTATATATGGTCCCAGCAGGAATCAAACCCACAACCAACTATGTGATGGTCATTTGGGTGAACTATCCTATTGAATAATTGCTCCTGTATTTCAGTATTTTTTTTTATTAACTCAAATGTTATGACCTCAAATCCTCTTTTCCTTATTCACATCGTATGGAACAGGAGCTTCCCATCAACATCAAGTTCTGCTTTGAGGGCATGGAGGAGTCAGGGTCTGAAGGTCTGGATGAGCTGGTCTTCTCCCGCAAAGACACATTCCTCAAAGACGTGGACTACGTCTGCATATCTGACAACTACTGGCTGGGCAAGACCAAGCCTTGCATCACCTACGGTCTGAGAGGGATCTGCTACTTCTTTATTGAGGTGAGGTGAAGCAAAGTTAGCTCACTAACTGCCCAAGAATTCCGGAACACTCACCACCTAGTGTTCAGTGCCAAGTGTTTTATGTGGTATTTACCTAGCAACAATACTTTGATTGGCTACAAAGTTAAGCAAAATAATGAATGGTGAATAAAGTCACTCTAGAATGTCGACAATTTGGGCGACTTTATTCACCCTCGGCACTAAATGAGTTAAAGTGAGCAATGAAAATGGAAAGGGTGTGAGTAAGACTGTTTTTGTGTTTCAACATGTTTAATGAATTATAGTGGTGGCAAAACAATATGTATATGATGTGATACAACACTATTGTATGATAACTATGGGTATGAAGATGTAACGCAGTGGAAATGTTTTTTTTTGTTTTTTTTGATGACTTCAGAACTCAAAATGTACATTTCCATTTGGTGACGGGCTTATTCAGTGGGGGAAAATGTCCTGGATTGAAAAAACACTGCTTTTTTAAAAAAGAAAGCAAAATACTTCAGCCAGACAATTCTAATCAATGATTTTTTTTGTAATTAAAATGATTCAAGTTGTTCCATGAATCGTTTCGGCCCTATCCTGAAGTTTACAGATAGAAATGTCAGGTACAGAGCTGATATGCTATGATTCTCAACTGCCAGCACAGAGAACCATCTAAACAATGCATCAGATAGAAATACAGCATATAGAGCTGACAGTCCCTCTTCTATATTGCCAAGAATCTTCCTACTTAAAGGTCCAGTAAGTAACATTCAAGCTTTCTAAAAGCTTCATAATGGCTGTAATGACCATGTTTAATAGGTAGCGATCAGAGAATGAGATCCCTTGAAAGAAATATTTCATTTACGAACGCTGTTTTGGTCTGGAAAAAGGCTTTCTAACAGAAACAACAGCTAATGTTTGACACCGCAAGTTCTATTTCTGGCGGTTATGTTATTATTATTAGGGAAGATGTTGTTTGTAACTTCAAACTGAATTTCGCCACGATGGTCAGAGGTAGCAGATTTCTGACAAACTTACACCCTGCTCCTTTAAGTCACGCTGGAGAATAATATACGTTAAATGACTAAGATGTGGAAATGTGAATATATCTGTGTTTCTTGTCAATATTTGCTATTGTTTTTTCTGTCCTATGCACCAACCTCACCAAGTCCGTTTCCTGTATGTGCAAATATACTTGGCCAAATAAAATAATTCTGATTCTGATTCTAATTTCGTCACAGATGGAATGCTGTGAAAAGGACCTGCACTCCGGAGTGTTTGGTGGCTCGGTCCACGAAGCCATGACTGACCTCATTGCGCTTATGGGTGAGTTGAGCTACGAAGCTAAGCTACACTTTCACAAGATAGGCCCAACATGAAAATGTATTTATATTCCTATCCTGTCAAAAATGTTGCTCAACGCATCGCCTCACGGCTGTTGAACATTTGTCACAGAGTGAAGATGATGATTTTGCTTTGGTGCTTTCTCTCTCAGACCTCAATTTCCCCTTTTATCTGCCATTGCTCTCGCTCTCGATCGATCTATCCCTCTCACCGTCTGCCGTTTGTTAGCCATTGTTACATGATGCACTTCTGGTTAGAGGCTAACTGCATTTCGTTGTCTCTGTACTTGTACTCTGCACAATGACAATAAAGTTGAATCTAATCTAATGATGCTGCTAAAAGGATCTGAGCGACTGAATGCTCTATAAATGCACAAACGTACACTCCTGTATGCGTTAGAAAACAGGTGCTTCCTAGAAAATCGAACCCCCCCAAAAATATGAAGACACCGAGCTTGTTAGCGATTAATACCCACCATTTTGTGACGTATTAGGGTTATCTGGTGATCCGTCTCTACTTGTACCTCTTCCTCAGGCTCCCTGGTGGACAAGAAAGGGAAGATCCAGGTGCCGGGGATGTACGAGGGCGTGGCTCCGGTCACGGACGAGGAGATGAAACTCTACGAGAAGATCGAATTCGACTTGGACGAGTACTGCAAGGACGTGGGGGCCAAGAAGCTCCTACACGACACCAAGGTAGGGGAGAAACAAAATGGCGGACACCAGCCGAGCCGACTGATGTATCTTCAACGCGAGCGCGAATGCCACACAGTCACACATCGGGGGAGGCTGGTGGAGGTACAAATCGGAGGACGGGAATATTGTAATGCAGGGAACGGAATGAGGAATGGTATCAAATACAGGTGTGTTTGATACCATTCCTCATTCCGTTCCGTGCATTACAATGAGCCCGTCCTCCGATTTCTACCTCCACCAGCCTCCCCTACAGTACATTCACATCCACAGAACACGGATGGATACGTATGTTTGCACATTTTTAGCACTCTTTCCGACAGAGGATGTGGAATGATCTTGACGATGAAGTCCTCTTGATGCATCCAATGTTTTAAACGATGTCTGTCGCGTGAGCGACAATGTTTTCCGCTTCTATCGTAACGGCTCCGCCCTCTCCTCCGGCTCCCCTCTGTAGGAGCAAATCCTGATGCACCGCTGGAGGTTCCCCTCCCTCTCCCTCCACGGCATCGAAGGGGCCTTCTCTGACGGGGGCGCCAAGACCGTCATCCCCCGCAACGTCATCGGCAAGTTCTCCATTCGCCTGGTCCCGGACATGGACCCCAAAACGGTGGAAAAGCAGGTAACGTCTATAGCTCCAACGCTTCGGGTTTTACACACTTGTGTCCTACATTTTCAGCCCCATTACCCGGTAAAGTAAATGTTACATGAAATAAAATATTGTTGACTGTTCGGTCTATCCCCTGAAGGTTATCAGCCACCTGGAGAAGAAGTTTGCTGAGTTGGAGAGCCCCAACAAGCTGAAGGTGTACATGGGCCACGGGGCCAAGGCCTGGGTGTCTGACTTCAACCACCCACACTACATGGCTGGGAGGAAGGCCGTGAAGACTGGTATGGACACACACACACAGAGACACACACACACACATACACACACATACACACACAGAGACGCACACACACACACACAGATGCGCACGCACACACACAGAAAGACACGCGTGCACACACACACACACACACACAGAACTACACACACACACACACACACACAACCATAGAAAAGAAGGTGGTGAGAGAGGTTTTAATAAGTAATATCAAATGCTGCCATTAGAACAGTTCAGTCCACTCAACACAAAATTACCTTTTTAATTTTGCTCACTCTCATTCTTTTCCTTTCTCCATCTGTCTTATCACCTCTCAATCTCTCCCTCTCGCTCTCTCTCTCCCCCCTCCTCCCCTCTCTCCGGTGACAGTGTTTGGTGTGGAGCCTGACCTGACCCGTGAGGGAGGCAGCATCCCTGTGACCCTGACCTTCCAGGAGGCCACCGGCCGTAACGTCATGCTGCTGCCCATGGGCTCCTCTGATGACGGAGCACACTCCCAGAACGAGAAACTCAACAGGTACGTTGTCCTGTCTATCTGTCTACCCAAAGAGTAGGTGAACAAGATTCAAACGACAGAAAAGTCGGGTGCAATAAGACAGGAGGGGCCATGGTATACCTAGTGTCGTTCCCAGACACTTCCGCCCGAATGCGCAAAAGGTCTGGTGGACCAATGCGTAAAACTTGGCCTTCATTAACTCATTTAGTGCCGAGGTTGAATAAAGTCGCCCAAGTTGTCATTTTTGGCGACTTTACTCACCAAAAATGCATAACTGATAATGTTTCATTTTGTAGCCAATCAAAGTATTGTTGCTAGGTAAAACATAAAACAGTAAAACACTTGGAACTATAGGTGGCGAGTGTTCCGGACTTCTTTGGCAGTTAGTGAGTTAGTCCAATAGAAAGAGTGTAGAAAACGGACGGCGCGTAGCCATTGGCTTTACTTTGCATCAATCATCTCCACAGCACCCCCCCCCCCCCCCCCTCCCAGTGCTTGCCCACCACACGTTTCTGATTCAGAGCTCTGCCTCGCAGCCATGTGAATCGCTGAAATCAAATAATAACAAATACTTTACTTTAAATTCACTAAGGCCAGGTTTGAGTCATTGTCATTCCAGGCTTATATGCGCTGTGCGCAATAGTCTGGGGACGAGGTTATGATGCAGTACAGCACAGCCATTTGTGGAGTGGCAGCATGTCAGTTTACCTAGCTCGCTTGATTGTCCTCAATATGTGACTGGAAGAAATGTTATTAATAGTTGTTCTATCAACAATTCATAACTAAAAGCTATTCTACAACTTCTGTTCACTTTCAGGTCCAACTACATCCAGGGCACCAAGATGCTGGGTGCCTACTTCCACGAGGTTTCCCAGCTGGAGTAAATAGCTGTAGTGACAGTGTTTGGTGTGGAGCAGCCTTATACCTCCATGCTTCAGGATCTGTGGACTTGACTGTTTCTTTTTCTATCAAATTCAAGTTTCATACCATGAATTAGAATGATCGGACTCCCCCCCCCCCCCCATTCCGTAATGTAGCGACTTCATTGTGATGTATTTGAGTGCTAGCTGATGTACACAAGCTAATACTAATTTCCTCCGATTGGGAGGATGTATGCAAACAAATAACTAGAGTCCAGGGCTTTGACATTGATCTTCTATCTTATAATCATGTTGAGGTGAAACCACCGACGGCTTACTTAGTTAGAGAGAATCAGCCTGAGCAAGTCACTGCACCAATTTGCTAACTTCTGTAGTTAGAACCCGCGATGACAAGTTGTTTGGAATGCAAGGCTGTTTGTGGACCAGTGATTCGGCACAATGTCATATGTCCTATTTTGAAGCTGTACGTTGTTTGTTTACAAAGACCTGAACAACCTTATACGTTGGGTCTTGACGTGGTAAGACCGCAGTACAAAGCTTGTGAGACATTTATAAGTACCATTCTTCAAGGATCAAGCGGGTACAGTATCTTTAATTGAAAATACCATTGTTTAGCAGTAACTATTGTAGAGTGTACCTTTAGAGCGTCTGAGTATACAATGGTGAGAAATTCACACACATCCATAAGCATTTGCAAGTACCAGATACAGAAGGAAGGAGCGAAAGATGACAGATGGCTCACCTTTTTGACCTTAACAAGTACTGCAGTATCCCGTCTCTAAGCCGGGGATGCCAGCCATGTTTATGATGTGGCAGATAAACATGTAATGTACACACAGCTGTAATAACTCCTTATTCGACATGTAAGATGCTCTCTCTCATCAGCTCTGCACAATATCATTCTATCTGAACATGTCGACTCACATCTCGAGTGAGCGACTCGAGGGCCTTGACTGGACCGACGTACGCATCTCTCTTATTCCTCCTCACTGTGAAACTAAAGGCAACGATGTCACAAGCCAATAGTCAATAAAAAAGAAAAGAAAAAAACATTTTCTGTTGTCTATATTTCATCTGACACGCCTAGCGGACATCTCGCTGTAACGTCATACGTTGATGAACTCTCAGCTGTTCTCAGGAACTATCTATGTTACTGTAATTGGACTATTTGAATGTTTTATAGAACCATGGCTCTTAAAATTGGACATTCCAGTAGAGGTCTTTACGACGGCCATAGCATATACAGATTTTCGTCTGAACACCTCGGCTCAGTGTGTGTGTGTGTGTGTGTGAGTGTGTGTGTGTGTGTCTCTCTCTCTCTCTCTCTCTCTCTCTCTCTCTCTCGTGGAATCAAATAACCAGCAGGATTGTGCGATTGCAGACAGGTGGTCACAAAGATCACATGTATTCCCCTCCAGCCCTGAGAGAGAGAGAAACCTCACGGGAGAAATAGTACAGAATGGACATCCTGTCACACGTTCCTGTGCCAACTAGTCTAACCTAATGTAACCTGACACCACAATTCTACTCATGAATAGTATTTTGGGGGAATAAGGGGACAGCACCTGCTATCACATCATGTATCACTGAGGCTGGCCCCTTGTTGGTCCAACATTGTCTCAGTGCTCTCTGGGGTTGTTATATGTACAGTACAGGGGAGGCTGGTGGAGGTAGAAATCAGAGGATGGGCTCATTGTAATGCATGGAATGAGGAATGGTATCAAACACGTGTTTGATACCATTCCTCATTCAATTCCATGCATTACAATGAGCCCGTCCTCTGATTTCTACCTCCACCAGCCTCCCCTGATACAGTACCCCTAGAGTACTGGACACAGACAGGCATACTAATAAGGTGTAGTCTAATTAAAAGGTATTTTGTAGCATTGCAAGGGTGTCCCAGTCAAAGGATCCTTTTTTGTCTACAAAATAAACAAGGTATTAGAAATGTAGAATGATTGACAGGTTACCTATCGGAAGGAGGCCTGCTTCTGGGCTACAGCAGTTTGTACACGCATGTTGAATTTGTGATGGATGTTAGATTTGGTTGATTGATGGACATTATTTGCCAATTTAATGAACACATAAGTTAACCCTCGTATTGTCTTCACTTTTTGGACCCTTTGGAAGTCTTCGGGTCAAATTGACCCGGGACATTATTGGGGCTTTAAAAGCAATACAAAAATACAAATTTCCATTCAAAACTCTTTAACATATATTGTCTTTATCTCAATTCCAAACAATATAGATAACATGTATGATTAATATTTGCAATTAATCTCTGCTAGATCATATTTAACAGTGGAAGTGTAATTCGTTTTTTGTGATAAAGTTATAATTTATGTAAAAAATCTGCTATAATAAGGACTTGGGTGGAATGCTTATCTCTGAAAAGTTTAAATGAAACAATGTTTTCATTGATGTTTATTATTTTTGAGGAGATATTCTCATTTGATTTTCATCTTTATCTTATTATAATCAAAGCTGTGAAAAGCAAATACAGGTGATGAACGACAATAGAAACACAAGAACCAAACTTAGATCGATTTAGTCACTGGATATGAAATACATCTCTCAAAAATGTCTCAAAAATAATTTGAGATGATTTACAATAAATAGAAACACAAAACATGAACGAAATGTACACTGCTTTATTCACTGTCAATGAAATACAGTACACTGAAAAATACATCTTTCAAACAATTCTGAAATAATATTGGATACATACAATTTGAGAGTATGTGTCCTACAGATGTACTTTTAGCAGTTTCTGCATGTGGTTTGTGTCTTTGAGTCCTTTGAGGGTTCACACACCTCGCTGTGCTTCCTCTTGTTGCCACCAGCTGCAATCTAGAATAATGAAAATACTTTATTAGTTCAGGATTTTTTTCCCACCACATCTTCTAATAGTCAATTTCAATTTGACCCACATACATACAGAGATACTCAGAAACATACACACACACACACACACACACACACACAGATACATGCACACATAAACAACAACAACAGGACACTTACTTCAGGCACTGGAGGTTGTGGTTGTGTGGGTCGTGCAGGTGGGACAGCAGGAGCCTCCTCCACCCTCCTCACTATGGCTAGAGAAGCTGGGTTCCTGGGCACATGTTGTCTCCTCTGTATGTGCGGTGTCACCAGTGCTCATAAGCATCAAATTTTTGCCCTTTTTGGGTATGTAGGATACCAGGGCCATGTTGGCCGTAAACACAAAGTGGGAGGAATGGACTGGCCTGTTCGTTACAGTTAGAAGCTGAGGTGGGAGCTCTGTCTTATTTTTTCTGACTGTTCCACCCATTGTCAGCTTTCTTTTGAGAAGTTCCTGTCCCGGGCTGTACGATGTGAAAAAATTATCCCAAGTGATGTTGTGGCCACTGAGGCCCTGTGACATATCCAGTACCACCCGTGTCCCCTGATGTCTCTCAGGGTCTCCTCCCTCTGGCTTCCCAGAATGTTTTGTAACAACATTGTGCAGATTCTGTGTGTGTGTGTGTGTTTGTATGTGTGTGAGTGAGTGTGTGTGTGCATGTTTCTGTGAGTCTGTGTGTCTCTGTGTATATGCGGGTCAAATTGACCCGAAGACCTTGTGAAGGACATAAATGTGTAGGGGGGGTATAGCATGTGCACTCAATGATTTTTTTTTCTTTGACATGTTCTTCACAGTAAATAAGCCAAGGCCATGGAGTTTCAGGTTGAAAAAATGTTTCCTTGTATATTTTTTCTTCAGGTAAAAATTTAAAAAGGGTCAATTTGACCCGAAGACCACACAAGGGTTAAACCACTTGTGAATCCATGGAAGAAAAGTCATGATGTGTATCACGATACAATATTACATCATAGTATCCCTATTGGATACCGTGGTCAATAATAATAATAATAATAATAATGCATTTATTTTATATAGCGCTTGGTACTCAAAGAAACTACATTCCATGGAGAGAACAAGAATAGATTGATAAATAAAAAGTCAAACAAAAGTACAGTCAGTAAAAACAACAATAAAAATAGTTAAAGATTAAAAGCAAGTTTAAAAAGATGGGGTTTGAGGGATCGTTTGAAGGAGCAGAGCGCGCATCTTTGATGTGGTTCGGAAGAGTGTTCGGGCTTCAGCGGAGAAAGCCCGGTCCCCCCAGGTCCTGTGTTTAGTCCTGGTGATGGCAAGGAGGTTGGCATCAGCTGACAGTGGGTAGGGGTGTGCTGAAGGGTGGAGGTTAAAGAGGTAATGATGAAATAACCAGAAATAACCAGAAAAAAGGTATGGAAGGCAAAAACATTCCACTTCTCCATTCACCACCTTGCTGCCTTTTAATATACAGTGCCCTGTGTAATAATTTAGACAGTGAAGCATTTTTCTTCTTTTGGCTCTGTACTCCAAAACGTTTGATTCTCAGCTTTTTTAATGGTATTTATATATATATTGGTTTTACCCAAAAAAAGAAAAAAATGCTTCAAATTGTTGGCTAGAGTTTTATCGCTGTCATAACATGGGCACTAGAGGGCGACACAAAACCACATATTTTTCTCGAGTACTTTTTGGCAACTTGTGTTTAAACATGAGTTGCTGCGTCAATGGTTGCATCTCAATCTGCAGCTGAATCAACATTGTACAACTTGACTCAAGGTATTTTAGTTGAATATTAAACTGCAGCCTTTAATGGGCGTTTCTGGGAGGTGGTAGTTGCAGGACATTCTCTTTCAGTTGTTAATTGTAATTCTGTACCATGAGTGCCTGTGTTTTCTTCTGCATGTAGAATAGCTCTGTACCGGATGTATGCATCGGGAGGCTGGTGGCAAATGTTTGGCATTATTCTATGTTTCATGAGAGACATGCATTTCTAGTATGAAGGATTTTACTCTATATATCTCATGTTGAACAAAATAAGTTCTCTTTCAGTCGTCTCTGTTCGACCCCTCCCAACGGTGGAAGGTGCACTCTTGGGCACCTTTCACTGAAGACCCCCTATTCAGTCAGGCCGGTGACACTTGCAAGGAGATACCCCCCCCCCCCCCCCCTCCGCCCATCAATGGTCCGTCCCAATAAAGAGAACCAGCAAGCCTTCCTGAAGGACTCTGTTTTATTTCTTTCAGGTCAGCAACAGCTACAGCAACACTTGGCAATGTGTCAAAATCAGACACTGGACTCCCCCCCCCCCCCTTTTTTTTTGGGTGATTAAACCCCCCCCCTCCCCCAACAATGTATGTCCTTCTTTGTTCCAGATATCGTCCACAGTTTGGGCTCTCAGCTTGTAACTCCCTGCCATCCCAGACCCCATCATGAAGAGGATTCCTTACACTCACTGGTATCACTCTGCTAGGGGTAAGCCGCACACAGGCTTATATTTAATGCAGATGACATCAGAGGAGATTCAAGGCGATGAATAAGTCATTCTTGGTCTCATTTCAAACGTGAAAGATTCATACCACCAATTTAGATGACAGTATTAATTTAACATGACACTGCATTAATGGTCGATTTCAGTTCCACAGAACTCATTTAAGTGGAATGGAGTCCCTTAATTTGATGAGATGTGAAGGCTGAGAGCTGTAATGTCTCCCTTCACCCCCTCTCTCTCTCACTTCAGCTTGTTTAATGCTTGCAGTCATCTGCATGGGATGCATGCTGAGGGCTAGGCCCTCTGGCTGTGTCTGTACAGTATGTGTCTGTCTGTGTGTGTGTGTACAGTATGTGTCTGTTTGTGTTTGGTTGTGTCTGCGTGCGTGCGTGTGTGTCTGCGTCAACAGACAGACATCGTATCCCTACCACTCAGCTGTGAAACATTGTACCAGACCTTCCTGGCAACAGTTGCCTTTCAATCTTTGTTAGAGCTTCCAGATCAGATTTGTCACATTCCATACTTCAAGTGAATGAAGCGTATGTGGGATGTGTGAGTAGTCCACACGATGCAGGCAGCTCACCCCGGATGAAAGGAGAGCTCTTTACTTTTAGCTGGTGTGAGGATCAAAAGAAAGAGATCTGTTGTTAAAGCCACAATCTGGGATTCGTTTTTTCCTCAAAACGGCAACCCTGCCACTTTACAGCTGAGGGATAGGGCTGGGGAAATGTAACCACTCTCAAATTCATAGATATCCACAGGGTGATGTTTCAGACGGTGGACACCCACCTTTTGGGGGACGTAGTATTTAACAGAGGGGAACAAATTATCAATAGGACCTGTGATTTTTTATCAGAACTGGCAAACTCTGATTGGTGTTGAAAAGTATTTTGAAAATACAAAAATACAAGTATCTTGTTACAAAATACATTGGATTTCTGTTCAGGCCAGTCATATACAAATGACAAAATACTCAAAAGTAATTGAAAAACTTATTTAAAATACATGTTACAGAAATACTGCCCATCTCTGAGCCTCACCCAGCATGTAAACCCTTCCTCCTCCTCATTACATCGACCTCAACAAAGCTATTGACAATACCACTGAGCCTGAACAACCTATAGTTCTTGTTGGGATGTCAGAAGGACTACTTCAACATCACTATGCAATGCTAACCTCATCATCTACTACACTAGCAGCACAACCAGTCAAATCTAGCCCAGTCAAGCTACATGCTATGTATGCTAGCACAGCCGATCGCGCATAAGCCATTTATAGGAGCTGGGCGTAAGTTTGTTGGAAGTCTGCCACCTCTGGCCACTGCAGCAAAATTCAGTTAGAAGTTCCAAACAACAACATCCCTCCCTAGTAATAATATAGCCCCCCAGAAATGGACTTGCAGTGTCAGACATTAGCCGTTGTGTTTCTCATGCACGTACGATTCAAAAAGGTAGCTGCCAGAGACAGAAAGATGAAAATCAGTGAGTCCATTTCCCTAGAACACCCCTGGCAGTAACAACATGTTTATATACAAACCGATTGTCAGGTAGGACACTCCATTTTAGAAAGCGCCTTTTCTGGACCAAAACAGCATTCGTCAAGAAATATTTGTTTCAAGGGATCTCATTCCTTGATCGCGACCAATTAAACAGTCATTACAACCAAGCTCCAGCTTTTAGAAAGCTTGAATGTTACACACTGGACCTTTAAGCTAGGCTAGACCTTGGCATTAGCATCTCTGTCACCCTGGGCTGTGGTTAAAGCTAGCGATGTAACACCAGTAGAAGTGTGACAGGGGCCTGGTAATGACTTCCTTCACTGCTCTGTGCCCCCCAGTGATGGATGGCGGAGTCGGACACGCTCACTCTCATCCCGACAGCCTCACCTGCCTGATTTATTAATGACAATAATTAGGCGCAAAACCTCTCTACAGCCAAACCAGAGTAATTAGTGCCCTGATGATGGAGGTGAGGGGTGGTGAGCGTGGAGAACTGATTAATGCTCGCCACCATGACCTTTTGAATTCAGCTTATGAAGCGCCAGGAGGAGGAAGAGGAAGAGGAAGAGGAGGGAAAGAGGAGATAATGAGGAGAGATGTCAGCTCAATCAGTGTAAGGTGTGGTTTCTATCTTCAACTGTGGTACTTTTTTTTCTGCAAATTTGATCCAGAAATACTGTAGGTAATGTTCAACTGGTTTGTTTAAGTGGCCGTAATTATTATGAAGCGAAGGACAAACTATACATTCAGACGTTATACATTTACATTTATGGCATTTAGCAGACGCCTTTATCCAAAGCGACTTACAACAAATCATCTATCCATCAGTCAGCATAAGAAAAAGTAATCAATGCTGGGACCAGGGTCCATTGGCAGTTACAATGCTTGAAGAAGGAAACTTAAAAAAAAAAAAAAATATGTTTTTTTATTATTTTTTTTTAACAGGAGAGAAACTTGTACAGGGGGGTAGTGGGGATTAAGAGGTCTTTAGGAGGGACCGTTAAGCTATAGCCTGAAGAGATGGGTCTTCAATCGTTGTTATAAACCTTGATCTGTCTGTACAAGCTAAACAATCATTTAACACATTTCATTACGCAAGCAAAAATACAGTGAAACAAAGCCAAAAATATGCTGCTAACTCCAGTAAAACAGAAGCTTGATCAGGCTAACCAAATCACTTGTGCATTCACTCGGCTCCTCAACACATCAATGGCAGGAACCCAGTAGCTGACTGTGACGGCGAAGGGAGGAAAGGTCACAGTCGTTATTTGGGTCAGGCTCGAGTCAGAGAAGCAGCTAATGAATCAGAGGAGGAGACGGAGATCAAAGTGAGGAGGACTATGGCCGGATCAGACTTGCAGTGACTTTATCAGAGGATTCCATCTGTGGGATAAAGCTGTTCTGGAATCACAACACTATCTATGGTTGTTTGATTTGACAAGGCCAGAAATTGAGCTGGTGTTGTTTTGAAGGGAATATGACAGGTTTTTTTCTCTCTTTTGAGAAATTAAAAGTTGATAACAGTAAATGCCTGTACAGAATTGGGTCAGTGTGTAGACATAGATCGGCCTACTTGGCTTGTCACAACAGGCTTCGGGTCAAACTAAACCGTTGAAATTTACAAAAACATTATACCACTTTTAACAGTTTAGGATTTATTTAAAGACACTTTCAGTGTGCATGCAGGGCCACCAACAAATATATTTTTAATATGCAATTAACACTGGATTTCTATGACATATATGTTGTGCATTATGTGTTAAAACATGATATAAAGCTTTACATCATTTATTTACAAAGTCTCCTATGACAAAAACAAATGGAGTAACAGCTACTTGTTTTGTTCCTTTATGATGAGGTTATGAAGAGTTCAGGGCAGGCTGGTGGAGGTACTGTAGAAATCGAAGGATGGGGAAGTGTGTTTGGTACCATTCCTCATTGTATTCCATGCATTTCAATGATCCCATCTTCTGATTTCTACCTCCAACAGCCTCCCCTGGTTATCACACTCTGGTTATCACAATTCTACTCTCGTAAAGGAATTTAGGACACAGATACACCGAATGTCCTTTGATTTTCGTAATACCAGTTTCTCGTTGCTTGTGTTTTTTTCTGACAAAATATCACAGAACAGACAAACATGTGACCTCTACTGATATGGTGGTGTGGCAAATTAAAAGGTGACACTTTGTTTATATGGTTGAAATCACGTGACATGGAGTGTCCTCCAACCATATGCTCAGCGTTCCCTCAGTTGATCCCCTCAAGGATAAACAGACCACTGAAATGACTCTTACATGGGAATTATTAACACAAATATTCTGTTGGCCAACACACTGGTAATTGTTAATGGCCGCCTTGCTTGAATGAAAGCTGGAGCCCTGTTTGAATCCCATTTACCTATACCTCTTTCCTCTTTAGTTTTTTAGTTCACCATCTCATGTATCACCCTATAGCTTGTGGACGTGGTTAGAATCCCACAGTTGACACCAGGATAGCAAATAGTTACATAACTTATTTTTGCTTGCGGATTTGAAATGTGTGTTTAATGATTGTTTAGCTCAATGTACAGACACCTCAGTCTTTATCTCTTATGCTATGGCCTGGCTCCATTGGCACTGTCAGAGATGGGGTTTTGGCTGTGATTGCTCCAGTAAGCCGCTGAGAGCAGATCCCACCTAGTGTGACCAAAGGTTGACTTCAGCTCCTTCTTCTGAATGACAATGAACTGAATCGAACGACTCATTACATCTCAATCCGATCAACGGCTTTAAATTCAACAATAACAACATGACCTGCAGAGGCAACAGAAACGTTTGGTGAGACGACCCACAGCAAACTGGTAGCTTAGCTGGTGAATATTGCGCCAATTGTTCATATTTAATGGGGAAAACATGAGGCCTGGCGATTTCTCCTCAGGTCCTCCAATGGCAAGCGGCCGCTCACACTGGACTGAAGCCACCTAATGAGAGTTGTCCTCCTCTCCTTCATCATGTGAAGAGCAGGACCTGTACTCAGCGGCCCCAGCACACTCCCCGAAGATCCCTCCATGCACGCTGCGTTGCTCTGCCATCACTAAATGATGTATCAGGGTCTTAAAACTCGGTGAAACATTGGTTTAATATGGAAAACAGTAAACATCTCCATCTTGTATCTTACAGATGCTGTTCTAAGGGTTCTTCCCTGCTCTCAGAAGTCCCCAGAATCACCCTGGGTAGTGGAAACACAACACGCCACAAAAAAACACCAGTGCTTGGGCTCAAAACATGTCTTGCCTTGTCACGTCTGGAGTGGGACCTGGTCTCTTGTGGAAAAGCGCCTTAGTGGCGCCAGGCAACTCTCAAGCTTTCTGGTGAACTCTGATAATGTATAGATTGTGTTCTTTCCTCTTAATCCGAAGCGTATTGTGTTATCGTATCAAGCTGGCCTATTAATGTTTTTGAAGATTTATCTTGAAAGGGCTTAAGGATGTATTGTTGATCTCAAGCCTGCAAGCCAGCCAGTCTATTGGTATCTCCCTGCTCTGCACTGTTATTAAGATTAAGCTTCTGTATCAGTTGTGCTTTGTCTGTACTGTGTCTGTGTCTATGTCTCCCCATGTGGGAAGAAGCCTATTCCTGACAACGAAGCCACATCTCACTAGCTTCTTATCCGAGACCAGTCACCACTTAACTCAACCTGCATTGTTTGGCTTTCCTTTCTACAGTAGGATTTTATAATCCTTAAATAGAATTGAGTTAAAACTACAGCATAAACTATTTCTTCTTCTCACAGTACTTGTCGTAGATGAGAGGGAATCTCTCTGCATAGATGATTATAATGTCACTCCGATGATCCTCGCTGCCGGAGTAATTGTAAATCATTGCCTCATGATGTGTCAAAGGATGTCGGTAGCAGGCAATTAAATGGCAGAATATAATAGACTAAATTATTGCCTGTCAGATTGCGAACAACACAGTCGGTATTGGAATTACACTTAATCATTACGTGCATTAGCAGCATCCTTGGAATCCTGCTTAACGATGAAGATGAAACACACTGCATTATTAAAACCTCTAATTGTGACGGCCATTTATTTGTGGGTTAAAGTACAACAAGTGGAGTTTTATCAAGCACATAATACTTTAAAAGCCACCTACATCCAAAGTCATCAAGCCGATAAAACCAAATTGCCATAAATGATCAATTCTCATAGGCTTGGGACATATCAAAAAATGCAAAGTGTTCTGAAAATGTAAGAAGTGAGGGTGTTGAATATGAAATATTTACTTGAAACCAACAAGGAGCAGAGACATTTTTTTTTGCACAATTAATTCATTCACATAAATTGGCTTGAGATCCCACTCATCAGTTTAAAATGAAGCATTAACTTTTGGCTTTGGTGAAGACTGTTTCATTTTTGCTCATTAGAATCAAAACTAGATACCACTTGCTCCCCTGACAGAACAGAGAATATAAGAGAGGAATGCACTTGATAATCCTTAAAGACCACCCACGTAAACTTTTTCTGTAACTCCTCTGAACTGAGCAGTCAAGGTATTTAAAACACATACTGTCTAATGTATTTTCCTCCCAACAAGTCAGAGCCTTTGGAACTCTCTTCCTGACAATCTAAGGGCTGTTCAGACTGTTGGGTCTTTTAAAGCAGGCCTTAAGACACATCTTTATCAGCTGGCCTACCCTTCCTCCTAGATTTTGAATGCTGCTTTTATATATGGTTATATACATTTCTTTAGGGTTAGGGTTATTACATTTTATGCACTTTGAAATGATTCTTGTATAATGAAAAGCGCTTTATAAATGTAATAAATGATGATTATTATCATTAAAGTGCCTGGAAAACATAATTTAACATAATACAGAATTTGAACGCCTACTTGCTACACCCCTGCAACTCACCCCTTGCTCACCCGCCAATCAGCAGAGACTTCATTAGCCACAAAAGTACCTCTCACGCAGGACACAGACTTTGGGTGGGATTACTATTGTTGTCTCAGAAATTCAGTCAAACTCACTGATTGTAATTGTACATTACCGGGTAAATCATCACGTGTGTGTGAAGACAAAGGGCAGTTAAGGATGATGATTTATTCAAAGATGGTTTAAAAAGTCATGTGTGATAGAAACAATACTCTTCTCAAACTTTAACCCTTGAACCGTGATTATGTGGTTGATTATCTTGTACTATTAGTTTCTACAAAGTTAATTGTGTCAATTAATTACGGATTAAGCCACGGGTTTCTCGAATGGGAGACATCCGTTGACGGACAACAGAGAAGTGTTCCGTTTCATAAATTTTAGCATTTTTTTACGGACAAAAAAACGTAGAAGGAGTTGAACTTTTCACAGTCTGTTTGTCCGTTTAGCTAATTAAAAACAAGGTTGCGTATTTAGTTAATTGCTAGGTTGTTTCAAACGTCCCACCGGAATTCCACCGTAATAAAATCGGATTGTGATTTCATATGTATACGTTTTTATCCATTTTCTGACAGATTATTCTGTCCAGGGTCCTTCCAACCAGAGCTCTATGATTTTAAGAGCAGTCACATTTCCCCATCTCAGTCCGCCCTTCTCAACAAGATACCAAAACAAGTGGCAGGCTAGCCATTTGGCTGAAAAACTAATGAAGGATTGCACCTTTAAACTTGTCTAGTTTCAACGTGATGTGCTCTAAAGAACAAAGACACCGAGACAATGCCGTGTTTCACGCATGACATTACAGCATGCATAATGGATTAAGTAACGAGTGTGCTGCTTTTTAAGATGTTGGGATGCATTTGCACTGAACACACAGATGACTTTGCTGAGCATCATTGTACGGTCCCTTATTCATAACTAATGGATTTGCAGCCTGATACAGTACTGTACTTACAGTAGAGGTTGTCATCTTTGAGTTTCCTGGTTTAGTCTCCCAAGTGATTCTCAGGGGCTTCAGGAGCTAACGGGTGGGTGTACAGGCATTTGTTTCAACATAGAGTTGAAGTATCTGTGCACTGAAAACCAGACTTTTAAAAGCTCACATTCCGACGAATCATACTTAAAACGTGCTGTTGACTTGTCCCTCTCTTGTATGTGTATTGCATAAATGAGAGAGATAGAAAAATATAACATCAAACTTAAATCTGAAACTAATGGTTCTAAAAATGCATTGCGGTTTCCTGAGGAAAGTTGACGCCACATCATACTTCGTTTCAATAAATCGTCTCTGATTTATTCAAGACATTTTTACGAGGTACGGTAGCTTGCTTGCTAGCTATTTACAGTTAGGTGTAGGGTTTTCTCTAGGTACCCTCAATTAGCTAGCTAGCTAACTTACAGTAGATACAGTGAGACACAAGGCCTCCCCATTCCTGGGATTAGTGGCCAGAGGAAAAATAGGTACACACAATAGCTGCTATTTAAAATACTAAATAATGAAAGAAATGTATCACTCATATTAACATTTCAACATATGGACATGTTGTATGGTTTTTTAGGGAAATGGAAGCATTGCATATATACTTTAACACACCTGGTTCAATAAGTCGTAAACCAGATTGAAGACCATGGTAAATTGATTGTTCAAACGTGATATGTTAGTGCTGGACTGGTACGCATGTCTGCACCAGTGGAGGCTGGTGAAGGTAGAAATCAGAGGACCGGGCTCATTATAATGCATGGATTGGAATCAGGAATGGTTGCATTACAATGAGTCCATCCTCCAATTTCTACCTCCACCAGCCTCCCCTGATCTGCACAATCTACAGTATAGCTCTCCAGGACCTGAGTTGGAGAAGCATGCTTTCAACTGTATGCTACAGTATGTAATTGAGGCCACCCTTGAGATGTACATTTCAAAGGATGTGAAATCAAAGCAAAGGAAGGAAGTTGTATAATTTGGACGTGGATATTTTCATTGGGGAACTTCTGGACTGCTGAAGCGAGACCAATAACATACTGTACTGTACACTGTCCACATTACCCTAACTTTCAACATAGCAAAAATAACATGTGGTTTAAGTCTTGTTTTCAACCATTTTCAATGTTTGCCAAATTGATCTTGAAGACTTTGATATTTCTACTCTTAATCCACAGCACAACTCTCCCTGTTTTGCTTTCTCTCTGGCATGCTTATGACCAGTAGTTCAGGATATTGTGGAATATAGCAGGATGTACTGTATATCATTTCAGGATGATTTAGTTAATGTATACATGTCAACCAATGCATTACAGTAACTCAAGCTTGTTAATGTTTCCTCATTGTCGCTTATGTTATAACTAGCATTGTAACTACTTGAGTTATCTATAATGGAGAGGGTTCATGTGTCTGACAGTCTTCTCTTTATGTCACAACAACGCTACCGCCATATCAGTCATGTAGTATACGGGTCTCCACCCTCTGAACTATACGCATCCTCTAAGTACCGGTTTGACTTGCCCTTGCTAAAGAACATCTGTTTTCTTTTTCAATAGAGAAGAGGAGACAAGTAAACCGTCTGTCTGTAGAAGAAGCACTAATATTGAGATTCCTGGCTCCCCGGGACAGGTTGGAATTATGGAGTGAAGAGAAGAGGGGAAGGAGGGAGGACAAACCGGTCCGTATAGCTCAATCAGCATTGTGTGGGATCAGTCAAGACTAATGTTAGCCTAGCACCCGGCACAATGACTCCATCGCCCATCTTTAACACAACGCCTTGAATTACTTTCCGTCTTGATAGATTGGAGATGGATAATTTAAATGCAAGTTATGATTAAAACCCTGTTACTGTCAACCCCTTAGAGAACAAATAACAAACCCCTGTTTGTAAAAAAAAGAAAAAAAGAAAAGCAGAAGAATAATGACAGTTGTAAAAATATATGAAATTACATGGTGCGGCCTGGGGAAGAACGCTGGAATTTATTGAGCTGAAATGTGTTGTGGGGAGATTTAGGAAGCTAACCCAGAGGGGGGTGGAAGAAGTTAATGACTGATTAACAACAGCAATTAAAAGATGAGGAAAAGGTATGTAATTAAAATTGCAGCGGCTTGCCTGTCAAGTGAGCGTGTTAGCCCATTGTGTTGCTTGTTAAAAAGCAAAGGAAAAAGAAACCCGCCACTTAATTCCAGGGGCTTGGCTGAGAGGCGGTGGGGGGCGTGAACGCTTGCCCAGGGAAGCAGAGAAGGTTTGAAGGCTGTAACTCACGTTTTAAGTGAAGCCCGTGTCATTAGGAGTTCACAGCCGTACATTTTGTGTTGACAGTTAATGGCACAGAATATTTGGCAGCCGGGAGACTAATATAACTTAATTAATGGGATGCATTTTTGATGGAGGGAATGAAATATTCAAGCTCAGCAAAGTGGAAAAGGGGAAAGATTTAGTAGCAGGAGAAAGGTGGAGAGACATAATGTGTGCATACAATTCACTGGACAGGAAGAGGGGAAGAAAACAGACAGACATAGAGCTTAGAAAGCTCAAAGCTCAAAGAAGGAAATCTGTAGAAAGAGAGATCAAGCGGTACCAAGATGGAGGGGTTATGAGGTGTCTTTGGGGTGACATAAAACCAAGCTGATCATAGCATGCATGTCTCTTAACAAAGGCAGCCGTGCGTTGGACAGCTCCAGATTTTAATTGAAGTCTGAGCGAACGCAGCCGCCGGCTGATGGGGAAACATTACAGTGTTTTGCGATGTTATATCAGAACATGGCTGTGGTGCTGACGGCCCTCTGAAGAATTCACAGGGGCTTTTTAAGAAGGCTCACCGCACCGGGGAGAGCATGCAGCTAACACGCAGCAGTCTTTTCTCCTTGCGTGCTCTCCTCCGTCCTCCTCGTGAAAACGCATTGGAGGAGAAGATCCTCCCCTTACATATTCTCCTCCAATGCTTTTTGAGGACGAAGCGAGCGGAGGACAGGAGGAGAGGAGTCATGTTCCTGAGAATTGAGGAAACGTCAATAAGCTGTCAGTGCCCCCCCCCCCCCCCCCCCCCAGACTTCAATAGACTTCCTGTGGGGCAGACTGGATTTGAAAACTCTCTCCTTGATTCCTTGCATCCTTCTCAAACAGCATTGGAGAAGAAGATCCAATGTGTCAAATGTGCTTTGAGAGGGAGATTCAGCCAGGGCGTCGAGGGCGGCGTGTCTTATAGTGAATATTTCTCCTTGTCATCTTTCCTCAATCTGCACTTTGACAGGGCTGGGCGAGTGAGGGCAGTTTCCTCATAAAGATCGGCCATTTTGTTTTCTCCCTTCCTTTGTCAGGTCTGTGAGGATGAAGGAGAGGAGAGAGGAAGACACTTGGGACCACTAACATGGAGACCTAGTTTCTCCACATAATGTGCAATCATGTCATAAGTCGTACACTCGTGGAGGCTGATCCATTGAGGAAGAGGCAAGATGGTTCTTCCTTAAATTTTTATCAAATTAAATAAAAATAAAATCTTCAGCACAAAAACTACACATCTGCTGCACAAAATGCACTCAAACAGCTAAAAATGTTTTTCTACTTTCTATAGTCTCAGTGGTTCCAAATGGTCGAAAATGATACTGCAGTTCGAATGGAAATATAGGAAACAGAATTTGGAGGTCCACCTAACTGCTCCGTAAGCCCCATTCATTTGTGTTTTTATTTTCTCACTTCGTTTCAGTGTAAAAATGAGGAGCTCCTGACAACAGGGCTCACACCAAATATGGCAAACTGAGGTCCTGACCATCCAATCAAAATCATAGGCTAGCTAGTTGTTACTATTGTAACTATCTATCTTGCTAGCTTTGTTGAATATCTTGAGGTGATGACCACTCCCTCCACTACCAGTATCAACTCTCTCCTGACATAAACTGAAGCCATGGCTGTTTTGCCCTCTCATCCCCTGGGGCATTCATGTTTCCTCTCCAAACCCTGGGAGTAGCCCTGTCAAATTCTCTCATTACTGTATGTAGAGTCAATGACATACACAAACACTATCACATTTATGGTGTTTATCTTCACAGTAAAATGCTGTCCTGCCCTGAGTGGAAGAGTTGAGCTCTTCACCATCCATCCATGATGAGCCTATCCTACACACACTGTTCAACTATTCCCTAGATGAACTGGTCCCATTCCGAGAAAAAAACAGCCATAACCAGCCCCTGCAACCAGCCGTAATTATGAACGTACGGTAACACGCTAACATACTAACGCACCTGTTTTACTGTTACTTTCATGTCCTCAAATGCCCCGACGAATTTGTTGAAACACATATAGAGATGCTTAATTGCTATCTACAGTACTGGCACACATCGCTGGACCCTCTGCTCTCATACTGTATCTCCATTGGGCCTCACTGCTCTGTGATGATGTGTTCAGTAGCTGAGGTGCTAACACGTCATTACACTTCAACAGCGAAACACCCGCTCCCCCCAAACCCAAGAGACTCTCTCCATGAGATAATTGGTCAAGGCTTGTCTTTTCTCCTTTAATTGAGGCTCACTATTCACACAAACGTAAGGTCTTTGCCTCAAACCGTAAGGAAAAAGAACATCTTTCAAGAGCATGGCTAATTGAAGTTTCTTCCCCCTCTTTTCTTGAGGAGAGGCAAGTGATATAAATGATAGGGGGATGGGAATGAGATCTCCTTTGTAAGATATGCAATTATTTCCCAATTAAGGAAAGTTGTGCTGTATGGTATTTTATTGGATTTTATTTGGATACATGTGGTCAGTAGATGGCGCCATTTGACCTTATAAGCAGGACATTTATACATTTTTACCCTGCGTGTGACGGTTATAGGTGAATATGATTGATAATACACATTTTCATAGAGCATGCTTAGAAATGGTCACTTTTGAATAAACATATGTTAATGATGTCACATTGTTAGATGTTGATTGAATTTGTTTTGAATCGGATTTGATTGTAATCTGTGCTTTAAATATCTAAAATCTCCTTTGAACGTTTATTTTCACCATAGTCTTAGACGGTTATCATACAGTATATCATGCATTTAAAAACACATTTTATGAGTTGCAAAACAGAAAAGGAAAATGCAACAATGAAAAAAACATGCTGATGGTCAGAAAACGTTATATTTTACAATAATGCTTAAAGCGGCAATCTGGGATTTCTACATCACATTTTTGGACTTGTAAATGAATGATATAGTCATTGATTCTTGAAGAATATTACTTATAAACGCCTCATGAGCTTAGTCCAACTGTCTTACCCCATCAGAGAATTATAACTCCATCAGAGAATTATAGAGTAAGCATGTTTTACTTCATTGTTTAACAATGTCACCGTAAACAAACACAGTATAGCTTCAAAACATGATTAAAACTATAATTTTGATCTCATGGATGATCAGTCATGACATCCATCACTCCGTCTGTGAATTTGAGAGTGGTTACATTTCTCCAGCCCCATCTCTCAGCTTTTGACCAACATACCAAAATACCAGATTGCCCCTTTAAAGGTTAAACATCTCATTCTGAAGAAGGTGTAAGCCAACAAAGATAAAGAGATATGTAATCACTAAAACTAACAGTCGCCCTGCAATCACACCACGGTTGGCGTCTTGTGTGGGATCCAAATAGAATTGTCTGCATAGAAAACAATAGACATTTTCCCCTAGTTCATTAAATGAATTTCATTCATCTCCTCAATTAAAATGAAGCTGAGCACCAGTGTGCTAAACACCACTGCAGAGCCCCTTGATGTTCTGAACCAGTGAGCACCAGAGAGAGAGAGAGAGAGAGAGAGAGAGAGAGAGAGAGAGAAAAAACAAGGTACATTTGCGGTCCTCCCAGGGCTGTTTTAACTGGGCCACTCCGGGGCTGCAGTCTCTATGGGTGGATGGTCATTCCCTGGGTCTCCCTAGAGACCTCCACTGGTATGTGCTGGGTGGGTGCAGCCATCATAGAGGAGGAGAGAGGAGGAGAGGGCATGCCAGGAGGGCATTTACAACAAGGACAAAGACTCTGCTGTAATAAGTCCCCACTGCTACTGGGCTAATGGAGAGGAGAGGAGTAGGGGTAATACTGTGTAAGCCTGGCTGATAATGAGGACGTGTGTGTGTGTGTGTGTGTGTGTGTGTGTGTGTGTGTGTGTGTGTGTGTACATGTTGCATGGTATACTAGACACTGCCCGACATACATTAGGAGATCTGAACATTGCCTACAGTGCAGAGGATGGTGTTAGCAACCCCCTACCAGAGGGTTAACTGCGGTATTCTGTGCACAGCTTTATAAACTATTCAAATGGTAACGATTATGCGATATACTGTATAGATAGCAATATATACAAAAAAAATGCAGATACATTGATCTTTCATTGATATCAAGGAAGCATTTTTGCGAAATTCTATAGGTTTGTGTAATAACGTGCATGTTTTTTTCAGCAGATAAATTTTTTCATGTGAGTCATGCCATAGCAGAGGGAATTCGGTGCATTATACAAATACGCCGTTGTATTTCTAAAAAGATTTTACATAGGTAATGTATTAAAGGTGCAATATGTAACATTCAAGCTTTCTAAAAGCTTTGTAATGGTTGTAGTGATCTTTCTAAAATGGAGTGTCAAGGGGTGACACAGGTTTGTATACAAATATGTTGTTGCTGGTCCAGGGGTGTTGTAGGGGAGTAGACTCACCGATTTCGCCTTTCTGCCTCTGATGTCTGCCTCTTGGATTTGTGCGGCATGCAGAAACACAACAGCTAATGTCCGACACTGCAAGTCCATTTCAGGGGGGTCATATTATTGTTAGGGAGGATAATTGTTTGGAACTCCAAATTGAATTTCGAAGATTGGCAAGATTTCCAACAGACTTACAACCCGCTCCTTTAAATCTGCTCTTAAATATACGGGCATACAGTATTTACACAGTACAGAAACAGTATATTATTCAAAATTGGGAAAATGTTTTATTTGACACTGTTAACATGCATCACATGAAAGCAGCCCAGACTATCTGTCCACGTCACACATAATGTATTGGGGGCTGTTAGAGGTTTCTATGAATGGTAAATGTGAAAGTGAAATAGTCTGGTGTACGTTCATGTTAAATAGACACAGTCATAGGAAGAAGATAGGGGTGAAAAATGCCCCGGCTCCCAGCGTCGACATAGGTTCCCTCTCCATGTCTCTGTCGCGATTAGCATGAGCGATCCCGGGTGTGATTCCTGTTCCTATTATCTCCCTCCGGATCCAGGCACTCTCAGTCTTTCTCTCTCTCTTTTCTCTCTCTTTTCTCTCTCTTTCTCTCTTTCTTAGTCAGAGATGTATCCTCGGTGATACACGTATAGCATTGTTATTTTTGTTGTTGCCTTTTTTACGTTCTCATTTTCCAGAAATATGAATTGTCACAGAAATCAAAACCTTAGATGCAATCATACATCGTACATATTACTATATTTATCACTTAAAGAGGCAATCTGAGATTCAAGTAACAAAGCGGTCTCCACACCACTCTTGTTTTGGTCAACAGCTGAGGGATTGGGCTTGAGAAATGTAACCACTCACATTCATAGACAGAGCTATGGATACAAGGACTAAACCTCCATTTTATTTTTTAATTCTATATTTTTTATTTTTCAAAGATGCAGAATGCAATTACACATACAAAGACATGTTGTACAGTACAATCCGTGTGAATGGGGGGGGGGGGGGGGGGGTGTTGTCCCCGACAGTGAAGGGTCTGCGTTGCTCTACGGCTCAGCTCCCATCCCCAAACCCACCCCCGTGGAGTGAGTGTCAGTACGCTGTAGAAGCAATAAATTGTTTGTGTATTCCGAGAAAAACAAACCAAAACCAACCAGCTTAGACCAAAACAAAAACAAAAACAAACAAAATATAAAAACTGCTAACGGACATCTGTTCATAAAATAACCAAACAAGAAAAATAAGAAAAACATATTACTTTCCTCTTAACGCCATCAATTCTACATGAGGCTGTCAGATTTAGTAGAAAGTTCTCAGGTTCACCTTGGACTGACCATCCATAAGATCAAAATGATAGTTTTTAACAATTTAAGCTATACAGTGTTTGTTTACAATTACACTGTTTACAAACCATGGAGTAAAAAAAGCTTTTATTTTGGGTTCTGATGGGAGTAACACAGTTGAACTAAGCCCATTACAGATTTATAAGTTATATTCTTCAAGAGGCAATGGTTATATATCATTCATTTAAAAGTAAAAAAAAAAATGTATGTACCAATCCCATATTGCCCCTTTAACCTCCTCAGTAAGGATTGTCCTACTATGACCAAACTATTTTCCTTCTTATTCTCTCTCACTCACTTATTCTCTATCACTCCTTCATTCTCTCACTTCTTATACTCTCACTCTTTAACGTCTCTCACTCTTTAACGTGTCTCACTCCTTCTCTCAGGTCAACCTGGGATCAGCAGTGATACCATGCACACCCTTTGGGACTCTTTATTACAGTGAATTAGCTGAGTGAACGAACAGCACTGCAACAGAACAGTATTTTGTACAGGCCAAATAAATTATGTATAATCCACAGATATTAACCTTATTTGATCATCTTTTTACCATTTAAAAAAAAGCAAAAAAAACAAACATGAATTGTCTAGTTACATCTTCGTTAAGCTGCTGTGTATGTAACGATGATTTTATTAATTGGTATTTTCTTTTTTGATGGTACAGAGGAGAGGTGGATAGTGCTTTCACACATTATTTGGTGCTAGAAATATTATTAATATTTAGCAGACGGTAGAGGTATTAGACGTCATAAATATTATGGTCATACATATTTAAAGTAAAATTGATGAATTAGCACTTTGTACAATAAGTAAACAAATAAAATAAAATAGATAGAGCACGATACACTAATGATAATAACTGTAAGGTCACTTCTGATATGAATGAATCATGTTTCTATGCCAACAAGGCATTTGATACTCGGTGCATGTCAACAAAGGAACTATTTTCCTAATGTTGCTGCTGCTGTTGACCAGTACTGGAGGATGTCAGCTTGTTGTTATTATTTATGAATTTTTGTGGCTGTATGATTTCATTGAGGAGAGCGCATTGTGACACGGGGGAAACTTTCCCTGTTCAGAACAAGAGGGGGAGGAAGGGAAAACAGGGAGTGAGTGTGGAAAAGTGGGGGGCAGTTTTTGCAAAAAATACTTCCCTTTCCCTCACACACACACACACACACACACACACTTTAAAGATGCTCTAGCAAAATGATGATGCTTTGAGGACGTAATTAAGCATTTCATATACTCGCGCTCCCTTGAATTATTGCCGTCGTTAAAACGTACAAATATGGAAATATGATTGCAGAGAGCGCATAAATCAATGATCAGCATGCGCTGAAAATCCAATAAATATGGGGGCTTGAAATGCTTAAAAATGCAAATTGCATGCAAGAAAATGCATATGGCAGTATTTAAAAGCAATGTCCTTGCCCAAAGAGCCTTTGCAGTAGACAAAGAGAGGGATTGTGGGTAGACAACCAGTCATGTTGTTATCAACCTAACACTGGTCAAGTCAACATTTTTGTAAACTAAAGCCTAGTCGAGAGACTTGATGAAGACAACGTGTTTAGTTCAAATCCAGAGAGTGTCTTGAAGTGATGCAAATGATTGTAAGTAAATTATTCCGCTTGCATCTAAATCGGAGAAAATTGAACGTTTTCAGGGAAGGAATTTATCATATTTGCCCGCTGTCCTGTCTTGTTGCAATGTGATAAATTGAAGTGACTTTGAATAATGTGCTGTGACCTTATGGTAATTATGCCATATGAAACAGACCCTAATGGAGCTTATTGTTTCATATTATGGTTTATATATTATGGTGTGATTCATTGTTTAAACAAAACCAACCCATCCGTTGAATATACATTATAATGCATATGTATATATCATATATTTACAGAACCTAGTACAGGGTAGGGTGCAACCTTTATTTAATCTCTTATCTGCAATCCTTGTCCTCTCCTTTTTTTCTGTACATTTTTAACACCGTTTGTCTCAATACATTGCCTCAAAACCTTGTGCTGCTAAACTTAGATAAATAGGTGTACCCATGCTTATCATTAAGAGGTACTGCATGTTTTTATTGTGGTCAAAGTTTTATTGATTTTAGCAATAGGAGGGTTTGTTTGGCTGAAAGCACCCCGCTTGAAATAAAATCACTGAGCCACATTTGCTTGTTTTAAATATCACTGCATAAAAACAATGTCATTCTCAAAACGTCCACCTTTGAGTCAAGTATCACTGCCTACATCAGTGTAGGACAGGTAAGTGTATACAGCAGCAGCCAGGGACTAATCGATGGACACGACTTGTCTGCCACGTTCTACTGCACAGGGCTACATTGTTAGGTTAAACACCGGCGAGATCCTCATCAAGAAAAATCAATTTGTGTTGTTCAAGGCCTTTTGCGTCACAATGGAGTCACTTTACATGGCGTGTTCTGTGCCTCCGTGAGCTGTGGCGCCTCTAAGTATTGACCTGGTAATACAGCCCAGCCCCCCGAGGGAGAGCAGCAGGAATCTGTCACCTCCCCCCCCCCCCTCCCCCCGAGGAGGAGGGTCCCTATTCACTTTGGTTCTCCTTTTGCTTTTTCATTTTAGAAGCAGAATTAGTTGTGCTGAGAAGAGTGTGAAGTATCTGGATGTTCTTATTTTATCTGGAATCTGTTCCGCGACATTAGTTGTAGTGTGATTGTTGTCTGATTGTTCTTTAGATGGATCATGCATAGTTCTTTTAGTGAATACCCTGAGTTAAACACACTTTTGGGTTTAAAGCCTGTAAACGCATGCATGCACGCACACACACACACACACACACACACACACACACACACACACACACACACACACACACACACACACAGAGTCACATACACAGTTGTATAATGTGCAATATTGTTAGGCAAGTCTCTCTACTCAATATCACAACTATCCATCTCATAAAAACAGTCTATTAGGAGAGTACAGGCATGGTTTGCAATATCAATATCACTTCCACAAATAGTGGTGTTGGCACAAAGACAGGCCTAATGATGTGTTAAACTAATTCAGTACATTACCAAATAGGGTGGTAAGCAAATTGAAATATTCAATTAATTAACCAATGTATTTGAGATGGAATTAAGGTGTTAGGATGTGCCAGATGCCACCCAAAAATAGTGTGGATAGCAAAAAAAGTTGCCGCAAGCCCCCCCTCCCCACACACTCCTTTGAAAACCTCTGAGACACACACACACACACACACACACACACACACACACACACACACAACACCACACACGCACACACACACACACACACACACACACTGTATGAGTCCCCAGTTAAACATGACTTTACCGTTTGTGAAGAGCGCAACACACTCACACTGTTTTTACACCCTACCAATCGTGACAGTTCGACTTTGGCGTTTCAATCTGTCAAGTCCATGTTCCTCCTCCCAAAACCTGCTCGTTTCACTGTCTCCTCTGCCTGTGCATTTTCAAAACACCCAATATCACTTCTCATTCTGCTAGACCACACATCCTGGGCTTTAGAGGTACTTCTACGACACATACCAGGAAACACACTAAATGGTAGATAACTTTGTCTTCTGAAGGTGAATTCTAACAGATGCGACTGCTTTTTTTAGGGTTTTTTTCCCTTCTCATGAGACTCAACAGACTCTTATGTGTGTATGTATGGAAGCGCCTGTAGACTTTGACTCCTCTCCTTTCCCCCTGCTCATCTTCAATAACATTCTATGGCATTAAGAACAGTATAATTGGACGCGTCTGTGTTCCGTTATACTGCATTACACGTAAGTAAGGGAATAGGAAGAGGTGTTTGAGTGCGTTGGATGTGAGCTCATTTCCGACACCCATCCACCCTACTTGGGTCTCTACCCCCCCACCCCCCCACTCCCCCCTCCCCCCTACTCCCCCCCCCCTCCCTCCCACCTCACTCTGTCCTTCCACATCAAGGACAGAAAGAGAGTGACTTCACTGTTTTGCTAGTGTGAGCCTGGTGTTTCTGGGGAAACTGGGAGATTATTGTTGTAGAGGGGGCCCAAGGAGCTGCTGGTGCGGCGAGATAATCATACGTAAACACATGAAGCCTCTGGGTAATTCCTCTATAGGTAGAGGCTTTACACTCCCAGAGCGGCCCAACGGTGGAACCATACAATTAAAAACCATGTGGTAGGAAGAAAGACTTTAGACGATCTATATACGGCAAGGCAAATACAGTCT
>NC_139665.1:7534398-7594398 GCF_951799395.1 Argentina silus
CCTCCTCCTCCTCCTCCCTGCTCTCACTATTCTACCCAGCATACAGTAGTATCAGCTGGTTGTTGGGTTATGTAAAACTTGTTTTCTGTGGTATGTACTGTACGTGCTACTCTACGTTATCTAAGTCCCTCACCGTCCCGGAAGTTACAAGGTCAAAGACGACGTCCATCGCAGTTGACCCCCACGACTCACATTCTCCTTTCAACGGCTTTGTTGTCATCAAGCTCAGTCCCTGGCAGATTCTTCCAGTCAGTTGTTTCTTCTTCTTCTTCTTCTTCTTCTTCTTCTTCTTCTTCTTCTTCTTCTTCTTCCCGTTCCCTATGCCCCCCCTCCCCTAACCCCCTCCCCCGTGCTCCCCTCCTCCTCCTCCTCCTCCCCTCCTCCCCTCGTCCTCGTCCTTGTTGGTTTCAAACAAGCCTTCCTGAACGCTGACATCTGCCACATGTGCTCGGCTGGCGACACGGAGGTGCGGGGGGGACGATCCGGGGGGACAGCGCTGCTTCAGGTTACCGTGAACTTTCCAGCTGCGAGCCGAGGGATCGACGAAGCCCGGCCAAATCGGAGCGAAGGCTGGGCTCTGTTTGCCTTTTTGCTGTTATTTATTCATGTATTTATTCTTCCTGTCTGTCCACCCAACACCCCCCCCCCCCTCCCTCCCTCCCTCCCTCCCTCTCTCCCTCCATTCGCCCTACCGAGACGTGCCAACAGAGAGACAACAGCTTGTCACATCAGGTGTATCAACTCCCCCCCCTCCCCCCCCCCCCCACACACCGCCCCCTCCAGAGTAACAATGGCCTGATTTATTTTACATGAACATGATGCTTTGTACTGAGATGCATCTAGAAAAAAATTCCTGAAAAAAAAAACATGGATTCATTAATACATCCTGTCTATTGAGATGACATCAGTCTTTCCATCTCAGCCAATGGGCTGTCAGGATTCTGACCTTTGTCCAGCACGGAGACTGTGATGGGAGATGAAGTACGTGGCTGGTGGCTGGGCCAGGGAGTGTGTGTGGGGGAGTGGACTTGGGGGTTAAGGTGATGGGGCGATTGGGGAAAGGTGTGTGTATATGTGTGTGTGTGGGGCGGCGGGATTGTTCAAGGGTTATTGGGGTCAGAGAGATTCGTGTACTGGTGAAGGGTTGGATTAATCTCAAAGCCAACAATGTGTGGACACCTTTCTGACACCATCACACTCTGCGACTACTCACCCCACCCCCCCTCCCCCTCCCCTCGCCAAAACCATACCCCCCCCCCCCACACACACACACACACACACACACCCTTCCAAACCCCCATGGTGAGCAGTTGCCACATCGCGGTAGGTTGCCCTGGACGACCGCCCGTTATCTTGGGTTTACATGTGTGCTAATTAGACTGGAAGAAATGATTGGCTGCTCACGACATCGCAGTAAAGGGGGCCCAGATCCCCCCACACACACACACACTGTACACACACACTGTGCACACGCACGCACACACACACACACTCACACTCACACAGACATAGACACTCACAAAGATACAGACATTCACACCCACACATAGTCTCACACACACACACACACACACACACACACACACACACACACACACACACACACACACACACACACACACATATTGCCCAGGCGGATAGTAATGTGTATGGGCGTGCCACATCACACTTCGTCAGGCTGCGCACCTCACTAGGGTCCGTGCTCTGTCACACAGGATTTACACAGTGTCAGACAACCTCACACCCTTCCTATCAGTGTAGACCCTCTCCCTCCCCCTCTTCCCCTAGTGTGTGTGTGTGTGTGTGTGTGTGTGTTTGTGTGTGTGTTTGTGTGTGTGTGTGAGAGAGAGAGAGCGAGAGAGAGAGATAGAGACAAAGGTGGTGTATGTGTGCATGAGTTTGTGCGCATTTGCTGTTTGTGCGAGTGTGTGCATGTGTGTGTGTAAATGTGAATTATACTGCTGTTTAATACTTCGTTTATGTCTTTGTAGGTATGTTATGTAGTAAAAAAAAATCCCATCATGGGAAATGTGATGTTTGGTATTTCTGTTGTGGTCAGAGAGGCCTGGGAGTAGAGTCTTGTGTGTGTGTGTGCGTGCGTGTGTGTGTGTGTGTGTGTGTACGAGTCAGGGCGTCTAGCCATCGAGACCCCCACTGGCTCTCCTATAATAACCCAGCCTTAGATCAACACTAGGCTGTAATAACATTTCAACCTGTGTTATTCCTCCGCCAATTACATGTTCTCAGGACTGGGCCTCCTGCACAGAGACGGGCGGAAGTAGGAGTGCCAGGGTGTGAATGCCTTACCCATTTCAACCGTCCATATCAGCAACATAGACAGACAGACAAT
The DNA here is from genome assembly GCF_951799395.1 of Argentina silus. Taxonomy (NCBI): domain Eukaryota; kingdom Metazoa; phylum Chordata; class Actinopteri; order Argentiniformes; family Argentinidae; genus Argentina; species Argentina silus. The sequence continues at coordinate 7,536,749 of NC_139665.1, forward strand.
AACAGTTATTTGCATGATCAAAGCGATTACATGTGGATAGACGCCCGCGCACCACCCACCCAGCTTGCCAAGAACAGACACGTACCCTTCATCACACCTGTATGTCAAAACACTTATTCACTTATATTTGTTTTACTCAAGGAACAACATCGTTTTGCTCTCAGTCTATTCGACCTAATGTTTCTCTACCTGTGTGAGGACAGGTATGTAGGCCACAGTAGCCATTGTGTGTCAGATTGATCATAAGGGCACAAGATCCACTTTGATACTGGACTGCGTAAATCGGGAGCCGGGGCAATATTATAAAGATTGAAGTTCATTTGGGCTGTTTCATTCTAAAAAAGCGTGAGGCTTGATCTGAATGGAAAGGCAGATTTACATGCGAGAGAGAGGTGGAAGAGCAGGCTTGAAGGTAAAAAGAGGTTGGCCTAAAGAGCACACGGTTGCTGATGATCTGATCAAAAAGATTGCACAAAATGCGCTTACAGAGGGCCAAGTTTTCCTGGTACGTAGTTGACCTTTGTTTCGCCTTAAATGGCCGCACCCCCTGAAAAAATGGTTCTGCCATCCCTGCTTCTGCAGAACTGCTCCTTTGACATGTTGGCCAGGCTGGTGGTGACTGGAGCTCTCCATACCTTTCCCCCTTACATTCAATAGGGTTTCTTAGACACATTGGTGTACTCAGTATCTGAATGTAGCTGAAGCTCAATAAAGTCAATTTCGTTTTTGTTTTGTTTTTTTGTTAAAATACACAAAAAGAACATTACGATGAAGACACTTGTTTACTCTAATGTCTAATAAGCCCATATTAACAAAGAAAATACAAATCAGTCAATCAATCAATCAATCAATCAATCATGTACCATGGATGAATTTGACATATGGAAACACTCCATTCACACACACACACACACACACACACAATCCACTTCTATTACTGTGTGTGTGTGCATGCTTGTATGAACTGTAAAAAAAAATGAAGCTGTATTTCATGTGTGTGTGCCTGCGTGAACAAACACAGAGAAAAAGCTGTATTTTCAGGGATCCAAAGACTCCCTCTAAGTGTGTGTGTGTGTGTGTGTGTGTGTGTATTCACGTGCTTATACATATGTGTGCGCGCAGAGCTCACTCAAACCAGTCTCTTTGAAGTGAAGCGATGAGGGGGGAAGTTAATTATCTCCCATTATGCAGGCTGGGCGCGACCAGCGCCGGTTGAGGCCATGTTTTCTCCCTTTAATTAACTAGAAAGCCAACCCGCCCGCCTGTCAGGCAACTGCTAAAAGAGCATTTCAGAGGGAGAAATCCTCAGGCGGGGATGTGAGAGGGGGGCGCTAGCACCGGCCACATGTAAATGGTGAGGCATTAGCAGCCTAAACCACGTCAGCGTGCAGCGCTTTCAGCGGGGGGCTCCGAGAAATGTAGGGAATATATAGGGGAGCCTCCAGGGAACAGGGCTCTTTGAGTCCTCAAGCTGATTCGAAGGAAGTGCAGGGCATTTGGGATTGGAGGAAAATGGAGGCAGCTTTGCAGTGGAGGCTGGTGGAGGTAGAAATCAGAGTATGGAATGAGGAATGGTATCAAACATGCGTTACAATGAGCCCGTCCTCCGATTTCTACCTCCACCAGCCTCCCCTGCAGCCTTGACTGAATCTGCAGGTCTGAAACATTCCAAACTGTTTTGTACCACTACCATCAGTATATATACTGCTAATGGACTAATTAAGGTAGAAATGATTAAGAGATGTGATCAGCCATATAATCATACGATCACATATGCCCCTCTCTCCTCTCTCTCAATCCCTCTCTCTCTACCCCCCCTCTCTCCTCTCTCTACCCCCCCTCTCTCTCACACACTCTCATTATCTCTCTCTCTCTCTCTCTCTCTCTCTCTCTCCCTACCTGTCTGTCTGTCCGTCATTGGCTGTCACTCTCCTGCATGAAGTCGACACTTCAGTAATCTCTGAAAAAAAATCCCCCCGCTCGGTCAATGACATACCCATAATTGGCATGCCAAATGACCAGCAGTATCTCCATGTCTTCCTGATACCTACATATTTCCCTGTGCAGTCTCCCAGCCAGGCTGCCATTCAATACACTTGACTTGTTCAGATTCTAAACATACCAGTATACATGCAACGAGCACATACGATCCTACAGCCATGAGCAATGGTGGAAAATTTATTGTTGTGCACGGGTGTCAGCAACACTTACACAAGCCCGATGCAGTGTGTTTGTGCAACTTCATACCATGCTTACAGTACATTCCCCATTAGTATAATTGACCATACTGTACATCACTTTGTGTACGATACATTTTCCCCCCCCCAAATGAACCTTGTTATTCCCTGTGCTCAGGAAATGGCATAATTGCGAAAAATTAAGTTGTCAAACCGTATCTGCCGCGGTTACCTAAAACTGGAGCGCCTGTCCATCAAGTGGATGTGGTGTGTGTGTGTCTCTCTCTCTATTCTGAACCAGGCTCAGTAGGGTACCGATGGTTGCTGCAAGGCTCTCCGGCAGGTTGAGCAATTAAATAGAAAATGACAGCATGAAATAGGATGATTACTGTTATACAACAAGGCACATTTAGGAATTGAGCAGATAACTGTCATTTTTCTCTCTCTCTCTCTCTCCCAGTGCTGTTATTTTGCCCCCTCTTTTACTTCTTTAACTTAATGTATCAGGCAATGCATCGTTAGAGGAGAGTCTTTTTAATTATATGACTTTTGACAATGTCTGTTTTTAGGTTTCCGAGATCTGGAGCTACACATTGTGGGCCACCTGCGACGCTAGGTGCTAGCATGTTGGCGGCTACATTGCTGTAACTTTCTAGAAAGTTCTCGAAGTTTTGGTAATGGCCCGGGTGTAAACCATGGCCCTTGTAACAATGTATCCCACTTGCAACGAAGATAAGGGCTTGAGATTAGTTAATCCGAGTATGTTGCTGTGTTTTTTAATTCGATGTCTAGACAGCTGTCCGAGTAGACCGACTGTAGTTTGCGTGTGGAAGGATCAAAACTGGTAATGTGCCCTGGTTGTTTTGTACTCAAACAAGTGTTTCAAGCCATATGCAGTAACTGCTAGCCCCATTTGTGGCTAGAGGTACTACTTTTTACATTTGGATGTCGTAGAAGTCTAGTCAAAGGTAGCAGACAGCTAAATGACGACTCACATTATGGATTTGAAGACATTTCTATAAGTAAAATTAGCCATTAGCCCTTGCTCATCAGAAGACATTTACTTGCTTCCTTGGAAGTAGGTCAAACAGTCTCCCGAAATTGTTTCCATTTATACTGTTCATTGTCATCGTTTCAAAATGTTGTTGATCCTTTTTGATACATTTAGAAATGTTTGCGTGTCAGATATTTCTAGAATATAGAAACATTCTCAATTTTACCAAACGACAAACACACATACTATCCACCGGCAAAGGGGGGAGGGGGGGGATTGGGGGGGGGGGGGGGGTGCCAGCCGCATCTCGCATCACTCCCATTCTCACACACCACCCTCAACCAACAACCATCCACATATTGACCCGTCTAGGGCATGACTGTGCAAATGACAACAGAGTTGTTATTAATGTCCGCTGCAGTCCCATATCTCCGTATCTGTGTTCGCAGGGCGCTTGGCGTCCCCGTCTCTGTTCCTCCGCTGGCTCCAGGAGTCTGGCTCCTCGGTGTAAAGAGATCCAGCCTCATCTCTTTCAGCCTCTAACCCCCTCATAGCAAAAAAAATCAATATGGACATATTTCTGGATGTTTCCACTCCCCCCACCCCCGTAGTGTGCTAGAGTTGAGGTTGATGTGCCCACCGAGATTGTTTGTGTTGTATATCTGGAGGTGAGGTGAGAGAGAGAACAGAAAGGGCTGCTGCTGGTTAAACTGGACTGACTGGGAAGAGAGAAAGGGAAATGTTGGAGGAGGTAGTGGTGGAAGCAGAGTGTGAACACACACACACACACACACACACACACACACACACACACAGAGAGAGAGAGAGAGCGGGCAGAGTGCTTCCTATTAGTAAAAAAAAAAGATACCTCCCGCTAGTACCAGTTACGCTGGTAGTGACCAGTTTAGAAGTTGCATACTGTAAGAGTGACATACACTCTGAGAACAGTGTGTGTGTGTGTGTGTGTGTGTGTGTGTGTGCTGCAGCTATATGCAAAGGAGTGTGTTTTTTTTTTTATAGGTAAGGGCACTACAGTCCTGCAGCCAGCCTCCTATTGGAGACCTGTCCTCTCCTATGGAACTCTAGCAAGCCTTTTACTTTCCCTGTGACACTGTGCAGCCCCATCCCCCCCCCTCCCTCCCTCTCTTCGCCTCCTCCCCCCCCCCCCACCTACTTCCTTACCCCCCCCCCATTGATTATCTATAACTGAGGCTAACCGTTATTTTGGTTTTCTCTCGCTGCTCTACTCCTGCAAGCGGCCGGCCCCCTGTCGCCACCCTGACTGCTGCCTCTCCTCCTTTCAGATGAACATGAAACCACAGCTGCACTCTCAAATAGAAGAAGAAACGCGATGGTTTAATGACACCATTGACAGTCAGCACAGCGACTATGCTGATTATGCATTAAACCGTCATTTATTTTTCTATTTGAGAGCACTGGCCGTATTATTTACTTATCGGATCAATAAGTTATGATCCAATTATGTGTTGGTTCGATAGCACCCAAAGACACTTGAGTCCAAAGTGAACTTTATTTAGAATCCAGCGCACCTTTTTCCTTATTGATGATTTTCAACCTACCGGCTAGTCCCTGACTCCCACCTCTGCGTATTCCGCTCTCCCACTCTTGCTCTGTCTCCATCGCCCCTCTCACTCCGCAACGGAGGACATTATTTCTACCACTACTCTTTCTTTATTCTCTCTTCATCTCTCTCTCTCTCTCTTTCTCTCTCTCTCTCTCTCTCTCTCTCTCTCTTGCTCTTCCTATCGGACTCTCTCCCTCTCTCTTTCTTCCAAATGTTTTTTCCACAAGACTACAAATGGTCCTAAAGGAATACGGGTGTTGAAGTATGAACCCAGGAACCTTTTTTAACGACACTTGAGGTTTCAATAAGAGCCGGGTAGCTATTAGTCAGGGAAGGAACGTTCAGTAAAATCATGAGTGCTTCCTAAGAGGACTACCCAAAGAGGTCTATCATATATCCTAAGAGGACTACCAGGACTCAGTTGTACTGATTTAAAACTAGCAGGACTATAATATAAGGAAGATTTTCATTTTAGCAGAGAGCATGCATACAGTATTTCTATAATTTCACACCATACTATATACTGTATCATTAATAAGCCACACTTGAATCCAATTATATAATGGTCTAAGCAAGAAATGTAAATGCAACCCCTTTCCGTGTGTGTGTGTGTGTGTGTGTGTGTGCGTGTGCGTGTTAAGCTGGTAAATACCAGGACATCTCTCTCTCGGACTGGTACTGGTAAGATGGTGAGTATAATCATGATCATCAGATGTATATTCCCCACTTTCTACCTCCCCCCTCCCCTCTCTCTCTCACACACTTTCATTCTCTCTCTCTCTCTCTCTCTCTCTCTCTCACTCTCTCTCTCAGAGACTAATTGTAAGCTGGTGGGTACAAGCATTGCTGTAGTGATTATTTTTCTTTTTTTTTCCATTTATCTCCTTCTCTCTCTCTCTCTCTCAATTCACTTTCTCTCTCTAGCAATGGTAAGTTGTCGATTGCAAGCATAGCCCCCAAATCCCCCTTCGCTCTCTTTCTGCCTCTCTTTCTGCCTCTCTTTCTGCCTCTCTTTCTGCCTCTCTTTCTGCTTTCTCAGACACCCGGTAAACGAGTAACTCTAGCGATCATCATCTTTTGTCCTCTATTTCTCGCTCCCTTTCTCTCTTTATGTCTAACTCTTGTCATTTTCTCTCACATACTGAAACACTCACCCCCCCCCATCCCCCGCCACCCTACCCTCTCTCTCACTCTCACTCTTACTCCCCCCCCCCCTCCTCCCCTTCCCCCTTCCTCTCGATGGAGACCGTGCTATCGGGGGCTGGTTGGTAGCTGGTGGCTGGTTTGACGGCTGGCTGTCTGGTGTCGTGGTTGATCAGGGCCGGCATGGCGGCGCGAGGCCGATCGGAGCTGAGCGCAGCCGCCTCGCTGCAGGTCACCTTTCACGGGCAATTAGTGTCGGAGCAGCGGCGCGCTCGCCGGTTGTCGGCCCCGCTTATCGTGAAGATCAGCGGTGATCAGTCTCGGGTCTCTCTCTCTCTCTCTCTCACTCTCTCACGTGCGCTTTCTTTCTTTCACATCTCCGGCTCTCACTCTCTCACCCGCTCGCTGTCTTTCTCAGTTTCCTCTCCCTTTTTTTTTTTTTTTTTTGTAGTCTTCTCGCTGATCGCTGGTGGCACCTTCTCTCTTTCTCTTTCTCCGTCTCTCTCTCTCTCTCTCGCTATATATATATATATATATGTTACCTCTATATATATCTATATATATGATCACAGTGTGTTTCTTTGTGTGCCTGCACGGTTTTCTTTGGAAATCCACTATTTGTCGAGAGGACGATTTGGGAAAAGAGAAAAGAGAAAAAAACTATTGAAGGAGGGATGTGTTTTCTTCCCCTTTCTCACTACTTCATTCTTCTCCTCCCACAATACTCCATTTTTAATCCTCTTTGCCTCTGTCCTCCCTATCTATATATTCTCTTTTCTTTCTCTTTACCCGGCCTCCTTATTATCCCTGTGTTCAAATCCTTTCTTTACATTTTTCCCTCCAATATCTCTATGTATTATTCTTCTCCTATTCCCTCTCCCTCTCTCTCTCTCCCGCTCTCTCTCTCACACACACACACACACACACACACAGACACATTCCTTCTATCCTTCAGTCCTGTATGTGGAAGAATGTAGTCACACTCCTGAGGGTGTCAGTGTGTGACCACATTGCTGGTGTGTGTGTGTGTGTGTGTGTGTGTGTGTGTGTATGACAAACACACACACACACACACACACACATACACACACACACTGGTTACAATGGTGGTAGATGACATGCACTAGGTAGATTGAAGTGTATACCATTCAGAATGTAAGGGCTGGGTGTACACTGATGTATTGTTACAAAACATTAGCTTTGAAATCCCCAGTTCTCTTTCAGTCGATTCGGTTCGGCATCTCACTATGGGTGTTATATGCACCCCTGAGTCCCCTATTCTCTGAAACCCTATTCAATCACGGCTGGAACAGGCCAGGAGCGCTTTGCATGGCTGACCCCGCCCCTGCCCAGCCCAGCCTTTAAAGGCTACTGCGACAGTTGAACTAAGCTCATGAGGCATGTATAAGTTCTATTCTTCAAGAATCCATGGCTATCATTCATTAAAAAGTCAAATAATGTATGGATAGATGAAGCCTCCTGAAAATATTTGTATAAAGAAAATGCTTTGAAAAGTTCTACTGGATCCATTTTTCAAGTGGAATGACATCAAGTATCATCAATTATCGTTATCCACACTCAGTATATTGTGTTATACCAGTAGGTGTACAGTATACAGGTGCTCATCTGACGCCTGACGACTCTGGGCATTGATTAATGATGTCTGGCTGTGAGATTCCCCCATCCATATAGGCCAGTATTAGTTTTTCCTTTAATTACCAGTGGTAGTAATGTTTCCTATCCATAACTGTCTGCACTGTATGCTGGTGTGTGTGTGTGTGTGTGTGTGTGTGTGTGTGTGTGTGTGTGTGTGTGTGTGTGTGTGTGTGTGTGTGTGTGTGTGTGTGTGTGTGCGCGTGTCTGCGTGCATATGAAAAGCACGGTCTGTTTACTCATGCAGTGTGAGTGAGTGAGTGAGTGAGTGAGTGAGTGAATGAACGTGTGGATGGAAGGAGGGAAATAAAGAGAGTTTGTGTTGATTTGTGTGTACGTGTGAGATAGAAAGGGCAACTGAGTGTGTGTGTGTGTGTGTGTTTGTGTTTGTGTGTGTGTTTGTGTTTGTGTGTGAGAACAAGAGAGAGAGAGACAGAGAGAGAGAGAAAGGAGAGAATATCAGTAAAAGCGTGTGTCTGTGTAGATGTGCCTCTCTGAGTGAGGCTTGGCACCTTGCTCAGCCCTCACACCCGTCTCTCCTCACCGCTGTGTGGCAGCGCATCTTTCATTTCAATATTTCAATATTTATGTCTCACTTTTACAAGCCCAGAAGTTCAAAGTCATTGTAAGGGTATGTAACTCGGCTGTTCGGTCTCTGTCAATTATCTCAGCTGCTTCTCAGACCTGGGCTGGGTTTGATTTTATATTTATTTATTTAGGAGTGTTTTTTTTCCCCCCTCCGACTCGACTGGGAGCTCAGCAAGATCTTGAGAAAGACAGTCTTCCTTGCATGCATCCTACTCATGAAGCTGACACATGTTTGGAGTTCTGCACTTCAAAAGCTTGCCAGCCAAGAGATGCCAGCGACACAATACGGCTGTGCTGTACGTTGAATGTAATTAATTTCAAACTTGATTGCCAATCACCAATTATAACATTATAACAACATTTTAGTCTCGTGAAGAAAGACGTTTTTCTCACGACAGTAGTTCCTCCACCACGTCTGGAAAACCTAGCAACCTATCACGAAATATGGCTCGGATGTGGCTGGCTGATTGTGGACAGGTGCAGGGGTTTCCATTAAAAACAGAAAATCGCTCTTAAAAAGATTATGGGTGTAACCACAAGGGTCACATCTGATTTAGAATTGGCAGCTTCTCTATTACATCTCAAACGACTGCTCTGTTGTCATCACAACTCCTCCGTCTGTCTGTCCGTTGCGTGGCGACGTTGTGGCGACGTTCTGTGGTGACGTTGTGGCGATGTTATGTGGTGCCGTTGTGGCGACGTTCTGTGGTGACATTGTGGCGACGTTGTGGGGTGACGTTGTGTGGTGACGTTACGTGGGAGAATCTGTGTTGCTCTTGTTCCTCTCTTTGGATGTGAACTTACTGCAGGTCAGTGTTTAAAAGGTTCTACCACCACATCAAAACATCTCCTCTGCAATCTATGTTGTCGACCTTCGTTGAGCTTTAATGTAAATATGTACTTCATGGGCTTTTTTACGGTCAAGTGCCATCAGGTGCGCTGAAAAATTCTGGCCTTGAAAAATAGCACTAATAGCACTAGCATTTCAGACACACCCCCTTGTGCCACGGCCCCTATCATCACCGCCCCCGCCAACGTTTACACCAAGACTGGAAATATACAGTATATATATTTTTTAACATAACATGGAGAGAAATAGCCTTTTCCTCAAAGATCAATTGACTCTGTCTCAATATTAGATATCTTCTTGTACTGTACATCAGGTGTTGCCTATTCTAAACATCAAGGTTAAGGTAAAAACTGTATGTTTTTTTTAAACCCTCATTAATTGGTTATTTGATTTATTTGAAGTATCTTTGAAAATTCTAATGTTGGCTGTAATGTTGGCTTTCAACAGCATAACCTACACCACTGAAATATTGCACCTCAAAGATGAACTTCCTGCCCTTAAGAGAAAGAAAGCCTCCGTTACTTACATATTCACAAGTCCTTGAAAAAAGGGAAACTCAATGTTCATAAAGGTGAAGAAAAAATCAAAGCCTCCCTTAACAGTTGATCATTTTGGAAGTCAAATACCCGAGATTCCACAGTTCTGTTATACTTGAGGGATTTCATGTTTTTGTGTGAAAATTGTATTCGCTCTCCAAGACGTAGTAGAAACAGTAAACAGTAAACACGCTAAATAAATCATGTTTTTTTGTGTGTGTCTCCCCGGCCACATGCGGTGCTGTCTTTTGAAAGCAAACCTGAGCGGATGGGCCTATAACGCCTGTTTAATCTAGTCTTCCAGGGCCTGACGAGATCTGACTGGCCAGGTCCCGAGTGAGATCCGTGAGTCCTGGCTCTCGACGGCTACCCATCGGCCCCGATAAACAAACCGAGCCAAACGGCGTCAGATGTTGGCTCCCATTTTTCGGTGGTCGCTCAGAAACAACAACAACAACAACAACGTCGGATGAAAGTGTAGAGTTTGATATATGAGGTTTTTAATGTCTGTTCTTTGCTGTTTTTGAGCTTGATAATTGCTAGGTCTTTTGATTGCTCTTAACTTCAATGTAGCCACTATCCGTTAAAATCCTCTGTACCATTCTCTATGAACTACCTGCATTTAATGTCATATGAATACATTTATGGTGCCCTCCCTCACCCTACACAGCTTGATTATACATGAAATAAAGCCTTTACATGTGGAATGAGCACACAAATGAAGAACTCTATCTTAAAGAGATCACCTTGTTTGGTTTCAGATCAATGTTTTAAGCAATGACAGCAAATATGTTCTGTTGATATCATGAGGTCTTGATGAGAGACTTGTGATATTGTGAATGCCAATTCGAAAGAAAAGGTAAAACGGAGCGAAACGTACATTTCACTCCTCTGCTGTGTCTGTCTCCAGGGAGTCTTGTTCCTGTGTGTGATGCAAAGAAATGACCAGTCCCTTTCACAAGGCATTATAGAGCCTCATTTAGAGTTGATGCTTTGGAAACTTTTAACTTATTTGTTATAGCGTGAGAGTCCAAGGGTGATGTTAAGTTGGCATTTAGGACTGCAGTGCTTTAAATCTTAACTGTGGGCATTTTATTAAAAAAAAAACTCATCCCAAGAGCTAGTGAGCATGGCTTTAATTTTGGTCTCCAGGCTCAGAAATTATTTGATTTTCGAGGAAGTTTTGATAAGCGGGCTAATGAGAAGCCTAGCGCTGTTGAAAGATTTAGTTGGGGAGAGGGAGGGAGGGGAGAGGGAGGGAGGGGAGAGGGAGGGAGCAGATGCAGAGAAAAAAAAGTAAAAAGACAAATTTTCTCCTCATCCCTTAATTGGCGAAGGAGGAAAAGAGTTTTGCTATAAATGATTTAATATCAAAATAAAAAAAAATAAAAAAAATTGTTGCTGATGAGACTAGGCTGTCCTTGTTTGACGTAAAACGCCTAAATCGATGCACGTCCTCTTGTAGATGGGCTTGCGATAGACACCATGTATCTTTCGATTAATCGCAATTTACTGGTGATGTTTTTTTTTTTTTTTGCTCAGGCATTTAGTACCCTGAAGATGCAAGAGATGGTCTATTTAGATTTTAGAACAACGTATTGTCTTAAGGCATGTTCGAATATAAAATTCAACAGAAAATAATATTGGATATGCCTGTTGTGGGGAAGCTCTAAGCAAATTAACCACATTTCTTCTGGCTATGGAGAAATACTTGAAATGACAATAAAGTATCCAACCAGGACACCCTCCTTAAAGGGATAGTTGAGATTGTCTAATTGTCCCCATCACTCCCATTGTTTTTTGTTTTGTTAGCCATGGCTAAACTTAGTAATTCAAAGTAACATAGATAGTAACATTGTCACTGCTTCCCAGGGAGTCCTGGACTACATACAAAACATTCCAAAACATACAATTACATCAAATACACAAACAACAGGACGTACTACAGTACACTGATGTGTTTAGAGCCCTTTTAAAAGTAGACATGCTACTGTAACTAGCTTGTTCCATAACAGTGGTCCAGGTATGTGACCACTAAACAATGGTCACCCATTGCTTGCAGCAGTCGAACACTGAAATGCTTCTCTTGTCCCCTCTTCCAGTCCTCTGTCTATGTCTCCTCTCTCTCCCCTCTCAGGTCTCTCTCTTCTAGTGTCTCTCTTTCCTCTACCTAATATTATTCTCTCCATTTAATATTCCTTTCTGTCTCTCTTTTTTCCCTCGCTTCCGACTCATTACAATGATACTAATAATATTATGAATAATTATAACTACAATAATATTATAAGTAATTGGCTTATTATGCTCTTGTATTTGTGGGCAATGTGAAAGAAAAATAGTGTGAACTCTGACCATAAGAAGTAAGATTCAGTTAATCAGCAGTGATGAGGAGGCGTAGTGTATTGGTGGATACGTAATAGTCCTGGGGACCAATCACAGTCAAGAACTCCTGTCGTCCTTGGAGACCAATGGATTCACTCACACAAATGCATCTACGACTGGACAGTTCCTGAAACACATTTTTGTACACACACAAACACACACACTATGAACACACATACTCTGCAAATATTGTGATATACACCTGCCATTGTTTAAAGCAGAAATCATGAATACCAATCAAATGAAATGATATTATATAACTCTTTTTTTCGTGTGCGTTCATGTGTGTGTGTGTGTGTGTGTGAAACTGTGGGTAGAGAGAGAGAGAGCTCTGTTTTGTGACTGCCTACTTGAGTGCTCTATTTGTTCAGGTCTACTAAGCTGTGGCTGAAGTTGTCACTGTTAATACGGGTTTGTATTCAATCATCCTGTCAGCTTCTAAGAAGAGTCTGAGTGACAGATATAAGAGGCTGCTGAACCGGGGGCTAAACTGAGGGAGAGCCATTTCTCTCCCTCTCTCTCCGCTAGATCTCTGACAGACGGGCGCTGCTAAAAGTTAGACTAACTGTCGGGTCCAGTAACAGCTTTGACAGTGATCAACAAAGAAGTGTTGTCTTACCTTTTTTTTTTAATTGTCTTTCCACGGTCTCAGAGATCAACAGCCTGGATGTCTAGTACTCTTATCAAATCATATCCTGTCTGTTTTCAGGTGAGAAGCTGTTGGAGGAGATGATATTCCCTAAGAGCTCGGCTTGCTGTAGCTCTCAAAGTGATATTGACATGTTGTCAAGTCGACTGCTCTCCCAAAAGGCTTCTTAGTTGTTGACGGCTTGAGTAACAATCATGTGTTTTTTCTGTTTTTTTTCTCTCTTCCGTTGAGTAATTCCAGCTTAATTGTTTTTGCCCTATTTTTAGTCCAACTCCAAAATGTACTGTGCCTTCATCAAGGCGGACAATTTATGATTGTGATGCGTTTATGCATCAATACATTGAATTGACTTATACCTGACAATATGTACAGTCGGAGGTATGAAGAATGCCCCATCTTCTGTAGATTGAACAACAATCTAAAAAAACTGAGGATGGAGGACTACATCCTTTCTTGCTGATTGAAGAAGCCAGACATATTCATACAGTATGTGGCCAACCAGATTTGTGTATATTGTGTATTCATATGTGTCTAAAAACAGATTAAATCAGCATTCTATTGCTGTCTCTCTTCCTTCATAACCTGAAAATACTTCAAAGGTGAAGATTATGATAACAAAACCCTACCCAGCTCCTTTACATATCAACAATCACAAGGAAAAGAAGACAAGTAAATAAAGATTAGGGAGAGATGGAACAATAAAACTAATACTGACATGCTGATGTCAAATACATAAAGGTATTTGAAGTGTGCTTGTTGTTGTTGTAGCTCAGAGTTTTCACTGTGGTGACTACTCCACAGGTTCCATAGTACCAGGCCAAATAAATCAAATGAAGATATTGTTTGAAAGTATTTAACATATGTATTTGACCCGGGTCCCCTGACAACATGACCTAACATGACCTAAAATAAATATTCTAATAGAATAGAATGAGAAATAGAACGATAAAAAAAGATCTTCCCGTTCCTGATAAAGTATCTCAAGGACCATGAGGAAAAGAAGACAAGAAACAGGAGCCATTTTGTTGATGACAAAATCACAACAATGACAACCTCTCCCCGCCACCTTCCCAGTGAGGCATGCTGGGAGGTTGAAAGGCCCAGGTTGTTGCCCAGCTGTGTGACATATTGCTGTGGTGTGAAGTTGACGTTTTGCTCCCTCCACCCTTGTGGCCCCTCCCCCTCCCCCTCCCTTCCCCTCCTCCATCCACCCACTCCTCAAAGACACACAAGGCCACGCTGGTTTAGATGAGCCGCTCCTGGGTGCTGACCATAAAAAGAGCATCAGGGCAATGAGCCAGGGAGGGAGATGGAGAGAGGGGGGGGGAGAAAGAGAGATGGATGGATGGTGTGGAGGAGAGGAGGGAGTGGATGGAAAGAGGGGTGATGGGGTGACGTGATGAGAGAGAAACTCAGAACGAAGCCAGAGGATGAAGAGAGAGAAAGAAAGTGATATGGGAGAGGATGAAGAGAGAGAAAGTGAGAGATGGAGGACAGATAGAGAGGAGAAGGGTGGTCATGTCACGTCATGTCAAAGTTTATTGTTCATATGTACAGGATACAGTTGTACATTGTACAATGAAATGCTTACTTTGCCAGCTTCCTCTCAACAATGCAGATATGAGGACGTAAGAATACAAATAATGACAAATAATAATAACACAATAGACAATAGGGAATAACTGTAAGATGAAGTGAGCAATACAATACAGTAATAAGTAGCATCATTGATGGTAGTGTGTGTGTGTGTGTGTGTGTGTGTGTGTGTGTGCGTGTGTACTAGGAGAAAGGGGATATGTGTCAGCCAAGGGAATATATGTGGTGAGAGAAATGAGAAGGGGGAAACTCAGGACGGGTGAGATGGAGTGATGAGAAAGAGAGAGAGAGACAGATAGAAGTGTCCGGAGAGAAGACGAGAAGAAGGACAAGTTACAGTCGATAGGAGAGTAAGAGAAAGAGGATATGAGAGGGAGAGAAAGAGAGAGAGGACGAGGAAAACGAAAGAGAGAGGGAGAGAGAGAGAGAGAGAGCTCTCTGGGCTTCCAGCTGTGGCCATAAAACAGCAGGTGGAGCCCATCATTAGGCCTGGCTGATGAGGCGGGGGACCCAGAGATCCAGCCCTCCAAATGCCCCCTCTCCCCTAGCACCACTCATCCACCAGAGCATGCAGAGATGGCCTCCTGTATTACAGTGTGGGGGTCTGCATGGCTGCAATACTACCCCCAGAGGAGGGGTGAACCAGAACCCCTAAAACCCTGCCCAAGGTGGAAGACGTTGTCCCCTATAACCACAGAGCTAGGAGCTAGCAGTTTACTGTACCCCCCTATCCAGGGGAGGCTGGTAGAGGTAGACATCGGAGGACGGGCTCGTTGTAATGCATGGGATGGAATAGGGAATGGTATCAAACCCAGGTGTGTTGCGTGTTTGATATCATTCCTCATTCCGTTCGATGCATTACAATGAGCCCGTCCTCCGATGTCTACTTCCACCAGCCTCGCCTGGCCCAGTCATAACCTTGATAATGTGTTCATCTGACCCAGAATCAGTTAATATGCAGGGAAATCGAATCCCCTAAGGCACCCGGCATGGTGCCTTTGTCCACTAACCTACATTGTCTTTTACATTTAATATTAAGCACAAGGTGTGTGTGTGTGTGTGTGTGTGGATGTGTGTGTGTGTGTGTGCGTGTGCGTGGGCATGGGCATGGGTGTGGGTGCATGCCCTGTGTACCATATGTTTGAGAGAGAGAAACTCTGAATGTGTGAAGGCCCTATATGGTCTCTATAGCCGTAGGTACTAGCTAATTGTACTGTAACCTTGAACCTCCTTAAAAGCACCATTAAAGCTGCCTGTAATATAATCCCATAGTTTTACATTATTCAAAATGCACACAGAGCAGGTAAGGCAACAATAATGTTATTGTTTCTCTGTGAGGCATTGTTATGGTCTCTTAACTTATAATGATAATTAGGCACTTTCTGGCTGTGTTTTGGCGTTTTTGTACTACACACGTATATTGTTTAAATCAAGTTGAGGGTGGTGATGTTTTGCAGAACAGTGTATGATGGTGTTATTCCAATGTTATTGGTTGTTAATATCAGTTGCAGTGGTTGGTGGGTGGAGGTATCAGGAATGCTGTTGGAACAGTTGGGAACCACACTAACTTGATGAGTAACCTGATACCTGAAGATGTGTGCTCAGTGGGCTTACAGCATGTAAGAGACCCATGTTCAAACCCAGTCGGTGACACTGACTGCATGTAGTGTCAACATTCCTAATGCCGCATAAGGATAAAAGGCATTATATACGGAAACGATTAACATGGGTATTACGTAGTTATACGGCCATATCATTTATGGACCGGCACTATGTGTGTCAGAGCTTACAAGATGCTGCACGTCCATGAGTTAGAGAAGCAACTGAGATATGAGCCATTCCTTTCTATGGTATCCATGATATTACAAACGACCCCCTCAGGCTGTGAAAATATTGTATTACTTCAATTCACTTAGAAAACATGGGTGAGGTAATGGCCAACTGTACTTTAATATCTTTTTTTTTAGAGTCATAATCAAGACACAATCAATAAAGAGGAGCGAACGATGTTGCTCGCCGCCCTGGAGGCGTTTTGATACCTTAGACGGTAAAGCCGTGGCTTTGAAATGAGGGCTATGGAGAAACAGCCACCTTGTTGAAATGAATGTGTGGCCCAACTTCCCCAGGCACCCTGGGGTTTGAAGCCTTGGCCCGTCCATCTGTGTCTGTATGGATCGTGGGCCGGCCGATGAGCATCTTACAAGCTGCCACTCTATTTTGTAAGGCTCCTTATCTTATCAAAGTAGGCTAATTAAAATCCTTTTTTTCCCCTTTTTTTTTGCACGTGTATTTTTTCTGTCAACCAGCGGAGGCTGGTGTAGGTAGAAATCGGAGGATGGGCTCATTGTAATGCATGAAACGGAATGAGGAACGGTATCAAACACACGTGTTTGATACCGTTCCTCATTCTGTCCCATGCATTACAATGAGCCCGCCCTCCGATTTCTGCCTCCAGCAGCCTCCCCTGCTGTCTGCATACTGTATGCAAATGCGGTGGCTTTGCCTCTTGGCATTTGGTAATTAAGCTTATGAAGGACAGCTGTAACACAAAATTACCAGAAAGGTTCGCAAAGCTCCATACCCCTCCCCTTTCCTCCCCTCATATTTGTCTTTCGGGCAAATGAACGAGGGATGGGGAGATTGGCGATGAGAAAGGCTCTAAAAGCCATCTCACGGCTGATTGGTTGAGTACTGTCGTCGTGGCACCCCTGGCTGCCCCCAGCTGCCCCTGAGGCCAAGGGAGGGTTCAAGCATGTCAGCACCCCCTCTTTACTTTCTCATTCTTTGTGTTCATCACTTTTTCTTCAGTGGTCATCATTTTTTTATGTTACCCTTTTTTTTCCTTCTTTTTTTTTAAACCTTTTTTTTCCCTCTCTCTCCTGCCATAGTTTGAATTGACTAATGCCTTTGTATGTCTCCACTATGGTTTGGCACTCTTCAGATGCCAGGACTTTAATACTTTCCCTACACTTTGACTGTGTCCCAATATTTATAAATACCTTCCTTACCTTTCCTTGATAAGCACTGGTATGTGAGAAGACAATGAACTCGATTGCTGTGGTCGTGAAAAGACCACACATAACAACAAGCAATCGTTCTACTAACTAACGGCTAATCGAAATTTCTCCAGATCTCCAAAAGAGGCGTTAGAACAATGTGATTTGGAGGTATGGCTACACCGAACTATCAGTATGGTAACTGCTAGTGTACTGCTAGCCCTCATTTTGCTTATACCTATCCACTGTTTTCTGATCCAAAAGAGTGTTTAGGGGCGAGGGGGCTTCAGGATATGAGCTGTATCTCCTATCCAATCCTGTTAGATCAGTGACTGCTTCAAGGGAGGAGAGGGAGGAAGGCTGCCTCCTCAAAGTATTTGAACAGGGCCTTCATCTCATTCTAAACCTCTCATTAACTGTAGGCTCCAACATAGTACGGACAGTTTAACAAACCCTGAAGAACAATATGTATACTCATCGTTCTTTTTGGGGGTCTATGGTTAGGGTTAGGGTTAGTTAGGGTTAGGGTTAGCGTTAGGCGTTAGTTAATATTGTTTGTATTGTATTTATTGTTTATATTGTTTAGTATTCTTCTTGTTGTAAAGCACTTTGAGACATGTGTCTATGTAAAAAGCGCTATACAAATACATTGGATTGATTGATTGATTGATTGATTGTCATCCATTGGTTCCTACTGTAGTTATGCTGTGATGCAGGGAACTCTCAAATGCTAGTTTTAGAGAACAGTTTGTGATGTTTCTCTGTGGCCGCAGTGGGGAACAGTGGGGAGCATGTCACCCAGTGATCTTTTTAAAAGCCGACCCTGATGCTTTTTAACGCATCATCAAGGCAGCGGGGCTGTCCAAGTCGGTTATAAGTTAACCAAATAAATTGTGACAATGAAATTAATAATGCATATTGTTTGCGAATGCCTCCGCTCTGTGATTTGACTGATGTATGCAAAGATGGTAATTTATTGAAAGTAAATTCATGTAATCGTGCAGGGGAACTTGATGAACCAAAAGAAGGTGTCAGCATGGTTTCCATCATCATCAGACAGAAAAATCATTAAAGAGCAAAAACAAATCCACTTCAAAGGGACGACAGCGCAGAACAAAGATTTATTTTATGGATGTGTTTCGTTTAGAAAAAGTTAGGAATAGCTGTTATAGTAAATATGTCAGATTTGTTGTGTGTTGGTTTTTTTTTGCTGTTAGTTTTTAGTTTATCAAATTTTTTCGTCGTCCACTGGGATGCATACACTCGCTCTGCGCTTATCAAAGTAGTCAATGTAAATATAATTTGAAGACGAGGGAAACAAGAGCTAAAATGTAGTTGTCATTGTCGAGACAGATTGCTGAAATGAAGTGTTGAGACTCAGATGGAGATCCCAGTGCCCCCGACTTGGTAAAAATAGTTCTGCAGAGAACTGTCTTTTTCTTAATGAAGTTGTTATCTCAATGATATGACGTGAGTTGTTCTTACAGTGTGTTGCTGTCATGGAAAAAAGCCCACAAGTGACAATGATTTGAAATCTTGCTTCAAGGAGTCATTTGTGCAGACCAAGTCCAATCTTTTAGTAAATGATAGTCATAATGATGGGAATATTTTCACAAGTCATGGAATCCTTGGCAATGTACAATATGTGTGGTTGGCAGGACTGTGACAGGGGCACAGAAATCTGTCTTTTTATTTAGAAACAAAGTTAATTTGACATCTGAATTTTTGGATATTTTTCTTCAACAAAGTTTCAGGAGGTGAAAAGGCAGAGTGCCTTCCGGTCTACTCGGGAGGATCAGATCACATTGGTTTCCAGTAGGGGAGGCTGGTGGACGGGCTCATTTCAACATAAGGAACGGAATGAGAAATGGTATCAAACACATTCCATTCCATGCATTACGATACCATTCCTCATTCTATTCCATGCATGACAATGAGCCCATCCACCGATTTCTACCTCAACCAGCCTCCCCTGAGTCTAGTGTGGTTATCCCCTATATGAAAGCCCAATCAGAACCACCCATCTTCCCTCCTATCTCTTCCACCACAAACCTCAATCAATATGCCCACTAGACAAGCACAGAGAATGAGACAAACTCTCTAATGTTCATTCCCTGGATACTGGTTAAGCTATCCGTTTAACCTGTCAGTGTGGGTCGTCACTTTGTGGTTTCCAACCTCGATTTACAGTAATATAACTTGATACTGATTCATGCTAGGCTTACATGTCCTCTGATGTGTCCGTCTCCTTCTTGAGCTCTTTTTCTCTCCTATTGTTTTCCATTTTTTCCATTCCCTCATTTCTTCCTCTTTATTTCCATTATCTCCATCTCTGTCTCCCCATCTCTGTTTCTCCAGCCTTGTCAATAGCTGACATCATCATGAAAATGATACATCTCTACATTGTAAACATTACTTTATTCCTTGTCATCCGAGTCAAAAAGTGTGACTTGTTTTTTTTAGCGGTAAAACAATTTGGCACCCATTTGATTGACACCTGCTCAGACAAGTGGAGAGAGGAGGAGGCGCTGCACTTGAGTGACACGTCTAGACACACCAGCCACGGTTCCTATTCCCTGGCCACTTGACCGAGAAATCGGAGAAATGTTTTCTCTCCCTGACTCGTGCATGTCAGATAGCTGTTGGGAACCAAAGAGAAACACTTGCACTCTGGTTCCCCCCCCCCTCACTCCTACCTCAACCCCCACCATGCCCTGTCAAAACTCTCACTCGCCCATCAGCCTGAGTCTGCAGCGACGCCGAAAAATTAAGTTGTGAACTTCTCCTGGCATCCCCGCGAACGAGACAGTTAAATACCTGACAAATCTGCAAACAAACCACTTCCAAAGGCCCCAACTGTTTTCTCATATCTCCCCGCACATCAAAATGGCCTATTTTTGAAAAACCTGTCAAGAGGAATCTGACAATTGATGTTGAATATTAATAAAGTGCGCCATATGTTCCCGACTAAGTAATCCATGCATTATTAAATGTGATTCATTGTGTCAGCCATTAATTAATGCTTGTTAAAAGATAATAAAAGAACATGATGTAGAACATGATTAACCTCTAGAACCCCAACAGAATTCTAGAACATGTCAGCAGCCATTTCAATATGTCTGAAATAATGGGGAATAACTCCAAATTGAAGGATAAATGTCGGTCACAAGATAATTAATTTTTAAAGATGAGAGGTTAAACTTTATTTTAATATTAGATTCACCTTCACAATTTTCAATGAATCCTAAGCACACTATCAGATTGTATGGCTATTAATGGGACAGCAATGCAAGTCATTACTACTAAAAGAACCGCAGTGGGGTGTAGAGGAGATGTGACCACGTTGGGGTCTTGGTTTAGAATGTGGAATACTGTATGTATTTTACATGTGTGTAGCGTTGTCAGATAGCTGCTCAAGGTTGTCAAAACCTATTTGCTGAGATAATTTCACCATTACCATGAGCAACCATTCTACGGACATGTGGAGGGAAGGTTCTTGGAATGCAACATCCAATAGCACGTTCTCCCATTGCTCCATCCTGTTCAATCCAAGCCAGAATGGCTCATCTAAAATTCTCCAGACCTCCAAAAAGAGGCGTGAGAACACTGTGATTAACTAGTACAGTAACAGTACTACAATACAAAAGTCCAAACAACAAAAGCAGGCGTGACCATGGTTTATGTCTGAGAATCTACGTGTGTGTGTCTATCTGTCTGTCTGTCTGCTTGCTTGCCTGCCTGTCTGTCTGTCTGCTTACCTGCCTGCCTGTCTGTCTGTCTCTGTCTGTCTGTCGGTCTGCTTGCCTGTCTGTCGGTCTGCTTACCTACCTGTCCATCTGTCTGTCCGTCCGTCCGTCCGTCCATTTCCAACATGTTTCTATGTGCCTGTCCCTGTCTCTGTTGACAAACTCCAGGCAATATAATGGCTTCTCCCAAGCAGACTATGATCAGCTGGGCAGTGGACGTGCTCCATCCATCTTCCAGACCCCTCGTTCTTTATGGGACACACCTGGGTCATGTTCACTTGGCACAAATGGGAGAGGGCATTTTGAAATGGAGGAGGTACTACCAGCACCTGTAGAGTAGGAAAACACTCAATTTGTTTTCCTTCAAAACATGTTCCAGTTGACAAGGGAGAAAGTGGACATCTGTCTCAGGGTAGATGATCGAGGAGCCTAGAAAATCTACACTCAGCTTACCTATGCCTTATTGTAAACTTAAAGGGATAGTTCACTATTTTACAACTTATAGAGAGTTGGTTATTACCTTGAATGTGGTCTATGGGTCAGGAGAAACTGTAATTGCTGGTTCAGAGTTGTTTAAATACGCTATGAAAGTCTGGATGTCAAAAACTGCAGAATGGAAACATAAGCGGAGACACTTGTCATTTTTGTGTCTCCAGTTTGGTTTACGTTCTGCAGTTTGTGACGTATGGACTTTCAGAGCGTTATTTGTAAACAGCGCGATTCGATTGTGTAGTTACAGCGAGCCAACTTGTGTTGTGCTTGCTACCCACCAAATTCCCTAGCAAACCAAAGCACTTGGTTGATAACAATATCCCGTTCTTGCTCTAAACCGCACCCCTAGTCCTGTCTGGCCTCATAAGGACCAGGGGGATAGAGGAGGATCAAAGTCTGAGTTTTAAGTACTGAATAGACCCAGAGTAAGCACTGCTGAAGCCTGGGAGTGACCGTGGAAAAGCGATTGGCCTTGGCACCCACTGGCATAAGCCCTGCTGTGGAAAGACGGCTATTAACGGTCAACTCAATCTTATACCGGCAAGCACATCCAAGGTTAAATATCAGTCTCTATCGTGAAGCTCAAAGTCTTGATTTGGACAACAGGACAGCACTCAAGTACTGAAACAGTGGAATTTCTTAAAGTGATTTATGCTCAAAATAACACGCTAAAAACTTCACACATACACACAGTCACACACACAGTCACACACCCACACACACAGTCACACACAAAGACACACACACACACACACACAGACAAACACACACACACACACACATCTAATGCACGTGCACACAACATTGACTTAACATTATTTTATTTATTTTATTCCAACAATTTTCTATTTCTCTGACGGTACTAGAAATAACCCTCCATCATTCTCTTTTGGTGTGTTAATTCTATCTCAACCACTGAACATGGTTTCATCGTTTTCTGACAGGGCCTTGAGAGGGAGTTTATCTCATCATTAATTAAGTATCATATTTTCCATGCCGCCGATGCTTAATTAGAGGAGGAGGGTCATTTGGGAGGGATTATTAACCAGAACAAATTCTCCAAGATGTTGAAGGAATCAAGAGAGAGGAACGCACGCCTCTGGGTTCAGCCGTGTCTGACAAGGCCCAGAGCTGATTGATAACTGCACCAGTCTGGAGAGTCAAACTGGGAGAGATGAAGGAGTGATTGGGGAAAAGGAGGAAGGAGGGAGGGAGGGAGAGAAAAGAGAGGGTAAGGAGGGGGGATGGAAGTGATTGGAGACATATGCTAGCTCTCAGGCGAGAGGGATAGAGAGAAGAAAGAGAGAGAGAGAGAGAGACAGAGAGAGAGAGAGAGGAGACAGAGACCGAGGAGATAGATTGCAGCACTGGGCCATGTCAGAAAGGCTATTTTTATCATGAATTCCACCCCCTTTGTATTCACCTGGTATTTTTAGAATGGGCATGTTTGTCAAGAGAGAGGAAAAGAGGGGAAGAGAGATAGAGATACTGATATTGGGAGGTTAGATTTGTTCTGTGTGTGTGTGAGTGTGTGAGTGTGTGTGTGTGTGTGTATGTGTGTGTGTATTTGAGCATGTATGCCTGCCCACCACGGCTACGGCCAAGCAAGAGACAGTGTCAGATTGGCGGTGGTGACACTGTTTCCCATTTCCATAATTCACCGCGACAGAATGGCTTTGGCCAGGGTGTTAAAACAACAGCTGTTTTGCTCGCATGTGACACCGGGGTTGCCAAAAAATCCCTGATGGCAAGGACTGTGTTAGGAGCTGACCTAGCATGAGTTCTGGCAAACTGGAAAACGTCGGGGGACAACACAACTCGGGGTGTGACAAACCGGCCATCAGAAATGACAGGAAATCAGAGAAGGCAAGTCCCCGTTCTGTCCCAACACATCTGGCTCACGGTAGCGTTCACGTATCCAGCCACCTCCGCCCGGGAGTCGTATCGCAGGCCTACGGAGCTAAAAGTGGGGTGTTAACTCCTCGCTGCTTAACGACAGGGGGGGAAAGTTGCGGCCGGTTGATTGACAGCACCGGCCTTGTCTTAATTGAACATAATTGGTGCAATTTTTAGAGGTCTTCAAAGAAATGACCAAATAATAACATATGACTTGACTCTGGCTTTGTTTTCTCAAATAATTGTGCTAATAGTGTCCTCGGGCAGACTATTGGTTCCATTTTCACATAACAATAATATGCCTTTTGAACTTAGACACTCCTGAAGTGCAAGAATGTGGGTGGTGGAGATTGAGTGGAGTTAGCTCAGCCAAATACGTACGCAGTCAAATAAAGAGTGTAGAAGTAGGCTAACACTAACCCTAACCCTAACGTAAACTGAAGGCTTATCTCCTTTAAAAGGTCCAGTATGTAGCTTTTATAAAACCTTCCTCATGGTTGTAATGACTAGTGCTTTTTAAAATGGAGTGTCCTCCAGGACCCGATATTCGGTGTGGTTATGGTCAGGGGTGTTCTAGGGGAGTGGACTCACAGATTTTCGGCTTTCTGTCTCTGGTGGTTGCCTCTTCAACGTGCACACATGCAGACACAGCTAATGTTCAACACTGCATTGTCGATTTCGGGGGTTTATATCATTATAAGGGAGGATGTTGTTGTTTGGAACTTCGAACTGAATTTCCCTGTGGTGGCCAGAGGTGGCAGATTTGACTGCTCCTTTAAAATCTCCTTTATCTCACTTCATAATTAGTCTTCTAGAACTGAGGCTACATGCTATCACAGGTTTCAAAATCTCTCCATAGCAATGCACACCAGGTGGTTAATACCATTCCTCATTCTGTTCTATGCATTACAATGAGCCCGTCCTCCGATTTCTACCTCCACCAGCCTCCCCTGATGCACACCTGGTATACCCAGGAGTCTCATAAAGGTTTTCCTTTCTCTTAATATTTCCCCGATAAGAATTTTGAGTGAGAGATTATGCTAATATCGCAACTGAAATTAAATGATAATAAAAAATGGTTAGTTTAAAGCTAATGCTGTCCATAAAACTTTAATTACTCCAACATTACGGTTTAATTGGCCTACCCCATGTGATTACTACCAATGATTCTATGTACTAGAGAAAGCATATGGTGAGTAATCAAGAAAGGTAAGGAGGGAAAGAGACATTCATATCATCAGAGTGTTTGTTAGTATGGGTAATAAGAACTCAAAGGACTCTTAGTCTCCACAGGTATGAACCAGACAGGCTGGTATGGACGGAGTTAAACAGTGGCATTACAAGGAGGATGCTGTTTTAGTTTTAGATTAAATAGAAGAAATTGGCTAAAATGAATCAGTGCAGTTATTCGGGTCAAAGCCTCCACAAAAAACACCCATTTAGGGACACACAGTACAGAACATGATTAATCTAAATGCAATCTCATATTGATCCTTCTGAGATTAGATTTAAAAAAAAAAGAAAAGAAAAAAAGAAGAATGATTAATTGTATGTTTTTAACAACACTTCAGTTCATTCTAATACATGGGCTTTTTTTGTGTGTTTTCTTACATGCATCAATTCCATTGAGGCTCCCTAAATGAGTAGCCTATCCCTTTCCAAAGTCTTAATAAATTCTTAACAAATATAACCTTCCTTTGTCAACAGAAGTGAAATAAGAAAGGAGCGGGGGAAGAGAGAGCTCCCTCTCTTCAGGACGTCCCCTCTGAATGTTGTACGGGGTTGGTTCGCTTACTCCGTTGCGAAGGGGAAAATTCCTTTTCCCTATTCATGCTGTCAGGCCCAATTTGGGGCAACAGTAAGCATGTGCGGACCCCCACTGAATGCATCCCACCCTGCCGCCCCCATGGTTGTGCTGACAGGTTGATTAGATCATCAATCGTGATTGTGAAGCAACGTTCTCTGCGCTGCAACACCTGGCCAGGCGGGTCAGATGTGGCTCTTAGCTACCGTCGAGTTGGTGACCTGGCATGTGTCTCTCATCATCATTTACACACATCAGGATTAAACATCACCTGTGCACACCCGCACCAGGATGGGGGTGTGTGTACTGTACGTGTGTGTGTGTGTGTGTGTGTGTGTGTTTGTGTGTGTGTGCGTGCGCGCTCAACATGAAGGGCTATGTGTGCGTGCCTGTGTGTGTGTGTACACATTCAGAGGTGTGTGTATATGAGTATAAATAGTCTGTTGTGTTTTTGTTTTTGGTGGTTTGTGTGTGTGTGCGTGTGCCTGTGTGTGTCTTGAATTACAGTTGACCACAAGTGAGAACATTTTTGCAGTTGAAAGTGTGGTAGGGTACAAAGCATATCAGCTCCTATCCAAAGAGAGTAATTAGAGCATTGTGTAGCGCTAACCGCTAAAGGAAGTTGTTATTGACTAGCAACCCTCTTGTTACATTCCTTGACCATTCTGTACTTGCTGCTTTACTGTCTACTTCAGAGGCATGTGTGCTCCATTAATTTAAACTCCTGTTTCTCCTCAACGGAAAGTTGAAACAACTTGATATATGTCACATTAGTTAGATGTTAATTACACTTTCTACCATAATTGGATTGCCATTGAACATGTTTAAAGATTTATAGCTTTAATGATTTGTCATGCTTTCATTAAAACACATGAAACCTGTATAACTACATCGCCCTAAATGTCCTGATAAAGAAAATGTATTACACTTGATAGCTCATGTTTATCGGATTGTTATGAAAGATGATTTCATGAGAAGATGGAAAATGCGTGCTATGGCAATATCAAAACAACAACATATAATCATATGTCCATATGAAATAATTAGCATTTTCAAACCATGGCTAATTCCATCTTATCTGCAAAGCCCCTTTCATTAAAGAGCCCATTCCTGTTTATTTAATAAAAATATACGAATTCTTGATGGTTTGCTAACAAGCTAAAATGAAGACACAGATTGATTGGCAGCGTCGTCACAGTAATAAATGTTAATCCACAACTGTTAGCTGCTTTGCTAGGGCTCATAAATACCATCAAAATATATATGTCAGTCTGTGAGGAAACTGAGTGTAAAAGCCACAGACTTGCCATTAAAAAAGGAGTGTGTGTGTATGTGAGAGAGAGAGATAGAGAGAAAGAGAGGGAGAAGAAAAGGGGGAAGCATATGGCACAAGACTATCATAAACTGGTTTCATGAAAAAGCCTGGAATGTTTATTGAATCTAACAGTACCTGAGGTCCTTCCCTGTCACAGCGTTTTACCACAGTTAGCTTGTAAATCTAACCAGTTTGCGCAATGATAAATGTGGCTTGATGATTGCAACCATCATGATAGTTCTGGTTTAGGCTGCTAACACGACTGTGGTGACTGATGGTGTGGCAGATTTATTGTCGAGGGCCTTGCGGGTGAGAACTGAACGGAACGTGATATTTTCGGGGGGGTGATCGACATTTTCATTGGTTTTCACGCGGTTATTCAAACAACATAATCATTCACAGTGCGTCGCAAACAACCAACGTAGCAATATACTACGTCTCAAAGCTTGCAGCCTGTAGGTAGGACTGTAGGACGGAGGTACAAACCACAAAGTACCGGTCACTGCACAGGGTCACACCCAACTAAAACCTTTGGGAGTGTAACAATAGATCATGTCACAAGTTGTCTTAATGTAATAACTTTTGCATTTGTAATGCAATGAAACCGGATAATGTCATAACTTAGGCTATTGCAGCACATAAAAGCTTGGAATAACAATGACTCAGGAGGCCAAGTGGAAGGTGTGTTGGAAGTACGGTGGGTCTGGGAACGATCTCACCCAGGCCTATATATGGGCATATCTAGTGGCGTTGACACTAACCACTAGACCATTTGACCAATCACAGGCCTCTCTCTACTATATTACAGTATTTGGGTTTTTTGACCAAGGCTTCAAAGCTTGTCGAGAAAATAAGAAAAGGAAAGCGCTTTCTGCTCTCTTTTGAACATGAGGAAAACAAATAAGGACAGTCTCTTCATCTCGCTTCCCATCCCAGGCAACATTATTAATTGTGCTTTCATGTTTCTTCACAATGCTAACAACGCTTTCCAAAATCACCTGAAAAATGAGTCCAAGGACAACAGGCTTCTCGTACAAGGCGTGTCTGGCCGCTTTTGAAAAACGATCGGACTCAGCAACCAAGATTAATGGAACTCAGATGGCTTTTAATTAGTGCAGCTGTGCTCATTAATTATCCCCCCAACACAAATATTGTTATATTTAGGGAAACTCTTGATTTATTTTATTTGGTTGGCCAACGGATTTAGATGAATGAGCTATCGTCATAAGCCTTGTGGGGACACAAAGGCAAAGGGAGAAGAGGGAAGAGGGAAGTATTGCCCTAGGGCAGAGTATTAGGCCATAAAAACTTGATTCATTGTTTAACGGATTTAATTTTCAAAAAAGTGAGGTGAGAAAGCGAAAAACAGGATAAAAGGGTATCAAGTGTACAAAGCGGTGTTGGCATTGTGAAGAAACATGAAAATTATGAGATATATTATGCTACATTTCTACATTGTTATGCATCATGTCTGTCTTATTAAATAGAGTACTGAATTTGAGCTTTGGTCATTTGTGTTTTGGTGATGGAAAGGTGAGACAGTTGTAATTACCTCATTATGCTATTTCTAAATCGTATTTATGAAAGTCCAGGGGTAGGCCTACACAGTATTCATTATTTGAAATTACTGGGAAAATGACAGACTGTGGCGATCCAAACTTATAACTCTGCAATGTTATATTCCTTTTTCTTAGACTCGGGCAATATGGATAGAAGTGAAGCGATAGGGAGTGACGTGAAGATGAATCGCAGAAGTGGTGAAGTATCTCTCTCCAACAAAATGGTATAGAACATTGCAGATCGCCACCATTTGTAATGAACAACATCTAAAGACCTGCATCACTATACTAGGAACTTGGCAGTTTCAAAAAGGACATATTGAGCATTTTTGGACCTTTGTTCCCGGTTTTCAGTTTGCTATTTATTCCATTGTAGACTGATGAGAACGTCACTGGTGCCGGTAAGTTTCTCAAAACCAAGCACAATCACAAACAAGTGTCTGTACCCTTCCACATTACATTTACATCAAAAATATAGATTTGCTTAAAAACAAAATGGCCCCATCCTTTAAATGCCATGTACTTATTCAGCACAAGAGGAGAAGAGATGTGCATGAAGAGATGTGTTCAGAATATAAGATAATCAATAAAAGATAGATAGCTTCTCTCTCTCTTTCTCTCTTCCATTCCCTTCCTCTCTCTCCATATCTCTCTCAGAAAAAGAAGAAAGACAGAGATCAGTGATTCCCTTCCTTAGCATCTCAAACCAAGGTTCAGAATGTGGCATCAGGGATTCCGACCTAGCGTATTGCATGTAAATAACATGGAACCACAGAGTGGGGAGCCCAGTCATCCTTGGCAGGAAAACATTTATCAAAATGCATCATGGGAGTAACTTTCCTTCTTTTGAATTAAACCCCATGGTTTACCACCCCCCCCCCCCACACACACACATTACCACCCCCCCCCCCCCCCCCACACACACATTTTCATGTTTCTTCACCCCCCCCCCCCCCCCACCAATTTTCTCCACTATTTCTTTTGATTCTGTCTCTAAATCACTCTGTCTTTTAATCATGTCTTCTTTCTTTTTCCTCACACTCTCCTCTATCTCATGGTCCAACTCAGCCTCTTCCTCTCTCCCTTTTCCCGTGGCCGCAGTAAATTTCCTTGAAACATGCAGTTGCGCATGAGGGGGGAAATGCAATGGCGATAGAGCAGAAATTAAAATGTCATGATTTACTGCATTGGAGTTGTGGAGTGCAATTAGTATCCGCAATGTTCGGCTGCAGGGATATTTACTACTCCGGCCTTCTTTCTCTCTTTCTCTCTCTCTCTCTCTCTCTCTCTCTCTCTCTCTCTCTCTCTCTCTCTCTCCCCTCAGTCAACAAAAAAAACAAATCATCCTGAAAATCGAAACACTACTGGATACCGCCGTGTTGCTAACCCCTGAACACAAGCAGAGTGCAAATGTTTTAAATACAATCATTGTCAGCCCTGAACAATGTGATTTATCAAAGGTGCGTTTTGGACTATATAATACGTTTTGTATATTAATACAATTTCTCATCCAATGTCCGGTGGCTGAGATTTATGACCTGCAGGTGAGTCTTGGTGATCATTGAATTATAATGCTTGTAATAAGAGACAGGAGGAGAGAGTGTGTGTGAGAGAGAGAGAGAGAGATAGATAGAGAAATAACGCTTTAGCCTCTTTCTAGCCTCCTTGAATCAATAAATAATAAAATAAACTGTTTTGCCAAGCCAATTTCCCAAACATCCTAAGGGTTAAACACCGCCTGCTAATTCAAAGCGAAACCCCCATTAATTAATATTAGATATGGATTTCAAAATGGTATTACGAGGAGAGAGGATTGTGTTGAGTATTTTCCTTCTGTAGTAGATTAAAGGAATTCTGTAGGCCTACATGTGATTGTGTATCAACCTAAAAATGTCATAAGCTTGATGCAGCACCATAACACAAGCACATAGTTTTGCGCCATACCTCCAAATCATGTTGTTCTCACTCCTCCCTTGGAGGTCTGGAGCATTTTAGCCAATCTGGCTAGGATTGAACTGGACGGAGCGATGGGAGAATGTGCTCACAATTTCATTGGATGTGACATTCCAAGAACCCTCCCCCACATGTCTGTAGAATGGTTGCTTGTTGTTATGTGCGTCGTCTTTTCTGACCGGGTAGCTTTATTTTGAGTCCTTGCCTATACTAGCTTGTGACATTGAATGAAATGGAAGGTAACCTGCAAGAAAACCTGAATTCTGTTTTTTTTAGAGCTCCGCCCAAGGTATTTGATTGGTTTGATGCATTGAGAGGCGTCACTCATTTCAAAAGGGTTTCCACCCCTTTGTAGCTACTTTCTGCAAAGGATTTCCCCAGGCTTTCTGAACTAGGAAAATCACGTTGTTCTCATTCCGAACTAGGAAAGCCTGGTCTCAGCTGAAAATGTGAAAAAGTACATATACTACATTTATGGCATTTACATTTTCATTTATGGCATTTAGCAGACGCCTTTATCCAAAGCGACTTACAACAAATACATTTGTTTAAGTAAGTGAATCATCTATCCGACAGTCATCATAAGACAAAGTAATCAATGCTCACACCAGGAGCCATTGGCAGTCACAATGGCAGAAGCCTTTTTTTAATTTATTTTTTATATATTAACAGGAGAGAACTTGTACGGGGGGGTAGTGGGGGTGAAGAGGCCTTTAGGAGGGACTACGTGTTCTGATAGTGGCAAACATCTGCATAACCTTGAAAAAACCCCTGTAAAATAGCTACATAAAGGCCAGTACTCAACCTCGACACGACATTTTAAAAACCTCTTTGTTTGAACCAAAACAGCGCTCTTCACTGAACATTCTTTATCACGTGATCTCATTCCTTGAACGCTACCGATTTCTCATGGCCGTTGGCACTATTTCAAAGTTCAAAACTACACACCGGATCTTTAAAATACGGTAAGTATTGAATTAGGTTGAAGTGAACAGCGCTTAATCATGATAAGCGAGAGAAGTCAAGAGGTGCCTTTGAATAGATTACAACAAACAGTCAGCCTCATGTTTCCTCTTAGTTAGTGTAGTTTTTTTTATTAGATCTGTATCTTCTAGACTGGGTCAGTGAACGTCCTCACTCACGCTGTGACCTCTGAAACACACCCCTTGTCTGCGTTGTTTGGATCTACTTAGCTAAGAAAGAGTGTCATTGGCCTTGTTGTCAGGAAACAGTTATCGAAACCCAAGGCCTTTGACCATTTGTTACAAGCAGCACCTGATTGCATTTGCATTGAGTCTATTCCATTCGTAGCTCGTAGACCACATGTCTGTTGCTTGACTGAGTCTATCAATTTCAAAGCATTGTCAGGTCCAACATTAATCTGTCTGGCTGAGGCACTGTCCATTGTTTAATCTTCATTCGGCTCATTTAGTCTGGTGTGGAATTGATTAGCTGCCCTGAATGCAGGAGTTGTTGAGGTGTGCACCTCTCCTTTGCTCCTCTCCTTCACAACTTTCCTTCCTCGCTTCCACCTATCCTTCCTCCCATCATTCCTTCATATGGTGGAAGCAAGGGAGGCTGGTGGAGGTACAAATCGGAGGATGGGCTCATTGTAATGCATGGAATGGTATCAAACACACACACGTACAATTTGACCAAAGTGCTTTTGGTGGTTTTGTTTGCTAATTGTTGTTGCTAATGTTTGCTAATACCTTCCCCTGTCAATTTACCCTTACTGTAACCACTTCAAAGCTAGTCCCAACCCTAACCCTACTCAAAGTTAATGCCCAAACGTAATCCTTACCTTAACCACTCAAAGTTAATGCTGCCTAACTGCCACATAAATCGTAGCTAACGCAGTGTTCTTTTTGTTTTACCTACTGTAGATGTCTTCTATTTTGATGAAATAGGACATTGCCTAGACATAGAATAAGGATGTTTTTGCAATGATACCATGTTAATCCGATTTTTTCTTGACCATATGGCCTGACCAGAAAAACTCATGTGGTCAAGAAAGGTTCCTGGCACATAGTACTCTGCTGGTAGAGACTGACTAGAATTAGTGCTGAAATTTGCTGTTGTTGTTGTTGTTGTTTTAACTAGCACTGCTTATAAGAAGCAACAGGGCAGGGACAATGTTGTTTTCCCTCTCCCTGATCCCCTACTTCTTCCCTTCCTCTATATTTCTTATTCCAAGGTGTGATATTCACATGCACTTCGATACCTGTTAGACGGGAGAGATCAGACGTGCCATGGTAGTGGATCAAAGGCAGCCATTTGATCTCATAAAGTCATATTAAAACCTCCACTCATTTCAGCGTGCTATGTATCGATTGTCAGGAAGGAGACAAATGTTTTGTATCAACTGCAGACAAACTGTGTCGAATCAGGATATCCACTTGCACGGGGGTCATTAAAATTGCATGGCTTTCTGCGTTTTCCACAAACAATCGTCTGCTTAAGTCGAGGAGAACAAAAAACAATAGGTGTTGTGTATAATGTTAACAATGAACGATGGCATATCCTCCGTCCTTCCTCCCATCACTTCCCCCGCTATTTTATTTATTACCCTCTGTAGGAGGCGAGGTGCTCAATAAATACTCGGCAGGAGACAGGGGAGGCTGTTGGAGGTAGAAATCGGAGGACGGGCTCATTGTAATGCATGGAAAGGAATGAGGAATCAAACGTGTGTGTGTGTGTGTGTCCTCCAATTTCTACTTCCACCAGCCTCCCCTGGTTTCCAGATAGTCTAGTGTGGTTATCCCCTATATGAAAACCGTGTGTTTTGATACTGTTCCTCATTCCGTTCCATGCATTGTAATGAGCCCGTCCTCCAATTTCTACCTCCGCCAGCCTCCCCTGGCGAGAGGCCGGGACAGGAATATTGTGGCTGTCAGGGAGCTGAAAGGTGAACTCCGCGCAAAAAGAGTGTGTAGTGCGGTGATGTGATTACATTGTGTGTTGCCATTGTTACCCAGTTTGGTTAATAAGTACTTTTCAAACGTGTCCCTTCACTTCCTCCTCAGCTGGAGTTCACTTTACCTCTCCCTCCCTTTTCCGCTCCATCATTCTCATCACTCTTGCTCTTTGAGGGAAACTTGGCACAGATGGCTCACCTCCTGCTGTAGCTGGGATGTTGAAATTGAGCGCTTCTCCTTTGTTTTGTATGGCACTTCCCAAGTTCGCTCCCGGTTTTTAGTCATGGCACTTCAACGTGATCTCATCAATCGTTTGTACGATATCGCATGTAAATAGTGTTCCCAGAAAAAGTCACAATGTTTACATGTGACCGCCGTGTGAAATCGTTAAGATGTTTACATGTGACATACTTTACACAAAGCACTGTGTTAGTAACAACTGACGTGGTGGTTAGGCGGTATTTGGGATTCATTTTGAGTGGTTATGGTTAGTGTTAGGGTTAGGGATTAACTTCAAGTGGTTAGGATAAGGGTGACTTGTCAGGGGAAGGTATTAGCAAATATTAGCATCAGCAACAAGAATTATCTAACCAAAAACACTAGAACCACTTTTGTCAAAATTGGCCCAAAGCCGACTCATACCCACCAATTTTGGGTTGCAAGTCTTGGTTATACTCCCTCCCCCACCCACCCACCCACCCACCCACCCACCCACCAACTTTTAGTCAGTTGTTAACCGTTAAATTAGGCTGTTATCCATCTTAACTTGAAACACATCTCGTACTCGATGCATAAAATTCTAGCGTTATTAATGGCAACTGTTTTGGGGAAACCCATCAGCACCTAGCAATGTCTGACTGTCTGTCTTGAACCCCTCCTTCTCCCTCATCATCCTTCATCTCTTCCTCTCTCCTTCACTCTCTCCTTCGCCCACCACGTCCTTCCCTCTCTCTCACTTCACCATCTCTGCTCTCCCGCAGTCTCTTCTTCTCATATACCAGCTCTTTCGTTTTGTCTTATATCTCCTCTTTATGTTGGACAAATCTTTGGCAACGTTTGTTTTTTCATTGTAACACAATCTACCTACCAGGGTTTATTAGGCAATTTACAACAAC
The DNA here is from genome assembly GCF_951799395.1 of Argentina silus. Taxonomy (NCBI): domain Eukaryota; kingdom Metazoa; phylum Chordata; class Actinopteri; order Argentiniformes; family Argentinidae; genus Argentina; species Argentina silus. The sequence continues at coordinate 7,570,696 of NC_139665.1, forward strand.
AGTTTTGATCCCATTTGTCCTGTGAACATTTTATTTGGATAGCCCACAATGATAGCTTATAGATATTCAACTAACTACCATCCACTTAGGCCTACCCTAAACTACACCTATAGAACTGTCGCATGTAAACAGAGCTACAGTTGATATTTTGTCTGGGCACCTGAAGACCATCTGTTGGGTACTATCCAAATACAGTGGTGCCTTTTTCCCACCTCCCACCTCTTCCTTATCCCTCCATCACAGGGATGTTCTCTCCTTTGGAGGACATTTGTCATGGAGTTTCTGTGCTCTACTTCAATTGGCACTTTGTGCATATTTGCTTCTCGCTCTGCGGTGTATTTCACTTAGGACTTAAGCTTGTTAAGGTGCTATTGACAAGAGCGCATTGATTTTGTTGGCACTTTCTCCTTTTCACCCGCTGTCTGATTGATTCACTTGTTTTGATGGCTGACACCATTGTCTACAAAGTCCTCTCCACACTGCACTGTATTTTGTAAGATGTCAGTGTCAATTATAACGGTTGTCAAAATAAAGTATATATATATATTCAATAGTAGAAGAAATGTTTGTATTTTGAAGGACTTCGTAAAATATTCAGACGTATGTTGTGTTTCTGTAGCATACTGTAACTGTACTATAAAAACAATACCACAATTTACCACAAACTCATATCGCTGCCCAATGCGCAAAATAGAGAAACGTACAAATGATTATTATTATAACTTTTCTTTTAGTATTGTGAATAAGGGGGATGAAAATGTTGAGGGTGGGCTCAAGTGGTGGTGGTTACGGGTTCATTCATGAAATTCACCAGCCAGTGACGGACTGGGATGAAAAATCGACCCGTGGAAGTTCAGACACACTGGTCCACACACACATCTTACAGACAGCCAAGTGGGGGGAGGGTATAGGCAATCAGGATGTGTTTGGCTCTGTGGGGGGAGAGTAGAGACACTCAAAAGTGTGAATTTCTGGCTTGGGAGCTAGCCATCTTATCTTTTCTTATCAAATTGGATTTTGAACAGTTATCAAGGCGTGTGTTTTTATCCCCAAAATAAAAACAGAGACGGCTGATTACAGTGAGATAAGAGTTGGGCACGGGGGTACTGAAATTGGCACCCCCATGCCTGAAATAATTTAACACTATACAGTGCTTTCATTTACCATTTTACAAAATAAAATAAATTGAGAAAAGCATTGTTTCTGTTGAGTCATTCTTTGTTTGTTATTCTAGTCACTCATATTAATAACTGACATCACATTCATAGATTTATACGTGCTTCACAATAAAGTAATATATAATATGTAATTGTAAATAGACCATAATTCACTCCTACGGGACAAAGTCGTTACGTTATACGTTATCTTAACGTTATCCGATTCCCGATTGCGATACCACATTGTGAACCTGAAGTCCTCTACTTCCATACTAACCAGAAAGAATTTTCCGATCGCAACATATACAACTTTAATCTGCCATTTAAGATGATATATCGCAGCACACTCCTTGCATCTGAGTTCCTAAACATCCTGTACCCGTGTGCCTCCCAGGTACCTCCGCCCATAAAGGGTGGAGGTAATTAGTTTTGCAGGTCTGCAGCGCATCATCAATCCCAATCCCAATCGTTAAACTAATTTCCTCCACCTTTTGTGGGCGGAATTGGAGGTACCTGGAAGGTACATTTTCCCTCTCTCTCCCTCTGCCCCCCCCCCATCTCTCCAAATCTTCATTTTGTCTTCCTCTTTCTCCCCTCTCTATCTATCGCCCTATTTCCCTCCTCCCCCTCCCTCCTGCTTTCTCACTCTCTCTCTCTCTCTCTCCCCTTCTAACCACCCCTTCTCCGGTGACACAACCCTGCCCCTGTTAAGTGGCCCTGGCCTCCTTCCTCTTTTACAGGTGAAATCTTTTCTCACGTCGGCCCAGGGGCCAGACTGGATGGTAACACAGTTTCTCAACCCCGTTGGGCCCCGACCACAAAGCTGAGGATAAATGGCTGAGGTGCCAGTCCCGGACAGAAAAATCAATGCCTGTTTATACAGACATGACAGTCGCGGCGCCCTAGCAATTCACTGCTTGCTCTCCTTGGCTCCCTACGATGTACCACTTTTTTTTCTAACTCTCCTTCACCGTGCACTCTCCTCCACAGAGGTTACAATGCGTGCCCTCTCAAGAGGTTAGACCGGGAGGTGATTGGCTCTCAAGCCCTTCTGCATTACAGGAGTAGGCAGGTTGTGGTGTGTGCACCTGCTGTGCTGTGCATTGCTGTCAATGGCCACACACACACACACACACACACACACACCTCTCTCTCTCTCTCACAATATATTTATATATATATCTACAATAAATGTTCATTAATGTTTCATGTACCCTACGAAACACAGCCTTGAGCTCTTTGAGATATGTATCGTGTATCACCCAAAAGTCTGAACATATCGAGACATCATTTGAGGCCATATCGCCCAGCCCTAGTCTGCTCTACACAATATATTTATTTATTTATCTCCAGGAAATGTTCCTTAACGTTGAACCCAACAGAACACGGCTCTTCAACTCTCAGGATCCTGACAGTCGGCTTTGAGAAACAAATGAGTTGACCAAGCTGGAAACACTTGCAACATTATTGCAATTATGCCAGACTAACACCCATATATTATTATTAGGGAGGATGTTGTTGTTTGGAACTTTGAACTGAATTTCTCTGCGATGGCCAGATGTGGCAGATTTCCAACAAATTTGCGCCCTGCACCTTTCATACAGCCTAGGAGGAAAAAAATAAGGAATATCGAGATATGTGTTGTGTAACACCCAAAAGTCTGAGAATAACGCCCCAAAAGTCTGAAGATATCATTTGAGGCCATATTGTCTAGGCCTAGTCTGCTCTGTATATATATAGTAAATGTTCCTTAATGTTGAATCATACAAAACACAACCCTGAGCTCTTCTTCTCTTCTTGAATAGTGACAGTGGGCTTGAAGAAACAAATGGGTTGACCAAGCTGGAAACACTTGCAACATTATTGCAATTATGCCAGACAAATGGGCTGACACCCTTGAAATATTAGTCATGTGTGTTATCTATTTAAACGTTATGAATGAGCTCATTGAACGCACAGGGCAGGATGAATTTATCCTCTTGAATGAAAGTCAAATTATTTTCATATGCTTCAGTGTGGTGCTTAAATGATCATTATGAATGAAACAAACCAGACCCTTTCAAAACCAGGACCTTGGACTCCTGTGCATACCGGTTCTCAATCCAAACAACAACTATATCATTGAAATACTGAGATGGGATCAGCTTTTTCTGGTGTCATCTGAGAACGTCTCCAATGTAAGTCTAACCTAAGATAATGTTATAGATTTATACTGCTTTTTTACCTTATATTTTGTAATAACACTGATTGCTCAGCACTACTAATTCTCCAATGGGCATATGGAATACTCTTCCATAACTGCACTGAATACCAAAACAAAAAAGGGAAATTCACCTCAAATGCAGATGGGAAAAAATACTGTATCTAATAAGTCAATAATACAGCCAACACTCTAAAATAGAAATATAATCTTCCAATATACATGTATTTCCATGTCTATGTACAGTGTAGGTCTAGGTCTCCTTTCCCATAGCCGTGACTCCCCACCCCTCCTCAGGGTGCCATGTTCCTCCCACTCAGACCTCGGTGTGATTAGCTGTTACAGTTTCCAGTGAAGGAGATGACAGCCGTGGAATTTCCAGGACATCAGCACCTTAATAGAAGCCTGATGCTCCCTTCTGCTCTCATACAGGGTCACCAGGAAGAAGCTCATGGTTCTTTCTTTCTTTTTTTTCCTTCCTTCCTTACTAGCTTTCCAGCTTTCTTTATTTTCTACTTCACACAAAGCAGGCGAATTACAAAGACATCACAAACACATGTTATCTATGGTCTTTTTGTCCAGCTATTCAGTATTCTGGCTGTTATTCCACCGCTATTGATTTCACATGGGATGGAGTTGTTTATATCATCCTGTTTTGTATTGTGACAGGGTCAGGATGTGTGTGTGTGTGTGTGTGTGTGTGTGTGTGTGTGTGTGTGTGTGTGTGTGTGTGTGTGTGTGTGTGTGTGTGTGTGTGTGTGTGTGTGTGTGTGTGTGTGTCATTTCCCAAATACAAATGAATCACTGGTTACCGGAGACGTCACTCTCCCAAAACCAGTATTGTGGTGGGAATTGTGCCCTGACAGACAGGAGCACAATTGATTCCCTCATTGCTCCAGTTTGTCCCCTAATCTGGTGATATGATGATACATTTTGGGGCTTTGTGAAATATTTTTCCCGAAAAATTAGTAATTCAGTGACAAAATTAAGTGTTCAAATGAATTGTTCTCCATCGTTTCCTGTGAAAACATAACCAATAAGAGAGGCAACTATTGTTGCGTATGGTAGCCTTCTGGAAAGGAAAAAAGACCACTACGATGATTAGAAAAGGAGAAAGGGACCATAGGGACCGTCAAAAAGAACCCCAAAAAGAAAATAATTGTTTATCAGCTCGATGTAGCAATGGAGGGAGGGGCACAATGGAGCCCATTCTTTTATACATTTATAATTCAAACCAAATGGCACTTCTACATATCCTAGTCTCATTCCCAGACACTTCCGCCCAAATGCCAAATTCATTGTTATTCTAGGCTTGTATATGCTGTGCCCAATAGCCTGGGGATGAGGTTATACACACCCCTACAATCCATGATGTGGAAGAGGTTAACAGTCCCCTCCCCTCTCTTTTTCCTCTGATTACAGTGAGACGCCTGTGGGCCACCGGAGGGGCTCAGTGTGAGGTCCTCTCCCCCCTGTCCCCTGTCCCCTGTCCTCCGTACCCGCGACTTCCCTCGGCTTCCCTCGCCTGTCGTCCGCCCCCCAAGAGAAGCTCTGGCTTGTTGAAACGAATGACGTTTTTTTCAGTGTCATTGTTTCCTGGTGGAAGAATACAGTAACTATTGCGATTTACGGTCTGTAGATCGATGCGCATGGATTTTTGACGCCGGATGTTGTCGGGGTATGGTGTGAATGAGGGATGGGCCAGGGGAGGGTTTGACTGCTTTCTAATGAGAAGGAGAAGGTTCTAACATTATCATTCACACCGGGGTGGGGGGCTTTGGGGTGACGGGGGTGGTGCTCTTCTCTGGTGCTCTTCTCAACAGCAGGAGTGAAGCATCCAGATCCCCCTTTCCCGTTTTACACAGTACACCTTACCCCAAAAAGCTTATCAACTGTCAACTGTACTGTCTGTAAAACATATTCTATTACACACACACACACCCTCCCATGCACACCCACCCACACACACACATACGTACACACGCACACACACACACACTGCAATGCACTCTAATTCTGTTGTAAGGCCCAATGAATGCATTTACTGCAGATGTTTTCATTCAGGAGCCTCAGTCTTTCCAGGTTGTTTGTGTCCACCAGGGCCTCTTAAACCTAGTCGACTCCCTCCTGCCCTGGCTGCTCTGTTTAAATGTCCCCCAGTGTATAGTCATACCTTCATTTGAACCACTGAAGTTACTGCACATAATGGAGCATTGCCACTTCACAAAATCTTGCCGGTCACATGGGCACATTTTAGAGTTAGCTAATTGTACCCATTTTCCATATGATTGCACCCTTGGGCTGCCCAATGGCATTTACTTTACTCAATTATGGTTTTAATGATATGGTACTGTATGTCATTTATGCTGTGCAGTTAAACATTGTGTTAGGCTACTGCATAATGTATATACTGTCTTCAAATTGATAAGAAGTTGGCAAACATGGCGCACGGTTCCCAGGTGGTATCTGATTGATTGTCCTTTGTCTTTTAGAAGTCAGTGAAAATAATGTGGATAGTTTTTTCTAACTTGGAGGGTGCAAGAAAGTTCTCTTTCAGTTGGTTCATCAGATTCACAACATGACTATGGGGGATTGCTCTCATCGCGAGACTGGCTGAAGACCTTTTAACACGCCTGTAAAGGGCCAATGGTGTGCCAGTACCTGCGGAAACCCCGCCTCCCTCAGATATTTTACCTGGGTACTGGCCACCATTTTCTAAGTCCTTTTGCTCTTTCACCTCGCTGAGCTGACTTCGGGGGTGCGATCCAATGTGAATGAACAACAGACACCATCCAGGAGGGTACTTTGTTAGTGGGCAGGGTTTTTGCCCCATTGTGCCCCTCCCTGTGCACATCCCTGATGCTAACGCTACCATTACCAAGCTGGAATACGTCTTTCCGCATTTCCTTACCGGCTATTCGAGCCCCCACTCATGGAGAAAGAGAGAGAGAGACAGAGGGGGGAGAGAGAGAGAGGAGAAAGGGGGGAGAGAGAGAGGAGAGAGAGAGACAGGCAGAGAGACAGACAGACAGACAGACAGACAGTATCAAGAGTTATCTCCCCGAGGATTAAGTGAAAGCTGCCATTAAGCACAGGTGTCTGTTTTAAATATAAATCACTTCCCTTCGAGTCGAAGTTGTTATCTTAATAATTTAGCTACGTGGATGCATTATCGACTTGATATAAATGTGATATGAGTGGAAATCAAGATGTGCGACTGAGATGATAATTGATATGATAATGGGCTGGGGGAGGGACGGAACAATGGCAACAAATAATAATGAAATCGTAAATAAATGATGGCGGTAAAACTGTTAGTGCAGCTGGGTGACACGCCACCTGGGCTTCGAGTGAGGCAGCAGTGGCGTGTGGGTAAAATGAATCTTACACACCAGTAAACTCTTTCATTGTATACCACAATGTTGAAATAGAATACAATACATTGTGATATATAACACCACATTGTGAAGCTAATAGCCACTTGTATATTGCACCAAATTGCACCATATAATAGAACTTTTTCAGTGTCATTGTAAAAGTAGTACTGCACGTTAATACTGCACATACAGTAGTGAAACCCTGTTACAGTACACATTGATAACTAAATGGCTGTGTATACAGTTGACACAAACTACTTATATTCAGAAATACAGTACTTCTCTATTCGATAGATCACAACAGTATGTAGATGTTTACACACAATTGCATTTTAAGCACACTACATTACACCACATTTGGGCGGAAGTGTCTGGGAATGACACAACATACAAACTATACGTTGACCATCCGGACCCAAAACGAGAGGTTTAAATAAGACAGAAATAATCGTGATATCACAACTTCTGAGTTTGCAGCTCTTTAGGGTCTTTGGGGCTACTGTTATTCGTTATAAGTGAGTTTGAAAAAAACCCCTCCATTCTGACAGAGCTAATGTAGCCCTCAGCTCATCCCCTCTCTCCCCCCTCCTCTCCCTCCTCACCCTCCCTCCCTCCCTCCCTCCATCGAGCAGCCAGATACAGGAGGAGAAAGAAACACCCCGGATCTCCATAAAAACTGCTCATGTGCAGAAAGCGGCCCCATCTGGAAGACATCGAACTGAAATGAAGTTGTACAAAACCATTCCATTGATAGTAAAGCTAATTTTTATGGCTTTGACAAGTATGTAATTATGTTCAGTGGTGCTTTTCAGATTTTATCACAGTCAATAAACCGCTGTGCTAATTTCATTCCCGTTTGACATATTTACATGGAAACATTTGATTGGGGGAATTAGTAACCCTGAAAGCCTTGATAGATGGCCTTTAATGATCCGTGACCTCGATCTGCAGGCTCATCTATTTACTGCCTGTCGATCTCGGGGGCAGATGTACTTCCTGGGTGACCTCTTAAGACAGGATGTCAGCCAGACCATGTCGTCTAATAGCTCCTATGGCTTCTCTTTCTTGTCCCCTTTCTGCTGTGACCACTGATCTCTGAAAGGACTCGTTCGACAAAAGCAATATTGCGGGCACCCATCCACTTCTTTTATCTATCAGTGATCATTAAAGGGTAAGTTCATATTTTTTCGACCAAATCTCTAAATTGTAAAATTGTGATGATTAGTGCTGCCAATGTATTATCTTTCTATGTTATTTGTCTAATTTAATGATTACAAGAAATAAATGTAATAAACGCAAATAACGTAATAAATTACGTTGTAAAGATTACAACGTAAATAAAAACTGACGCCAAAAACCTTTAGAGGAGACCAGGAGCGATTGTAACATGTTTTGTTTGGTCGATCGTGATACAAACGTTGCTCTGACGCTCTCTGTCTTCCAACTCAGCCATTTTAAATTTCAGATTTTGCACCTCAGTGTTGCGGCCGTTGACGTCCTTTTTTATTTATCTTGCCTCTGTTTGAATAAAAGTCCACAAGACCTCATACCGCTGTTGTTTGCGCTTTCAAGTTGGCTTGGAATGACTGTAGAGAGTCGTTGATCTCCCCCATAACCACTCGTATTGCACTGCAAACTGCGGTCTGAACGGCCGTCTCCAGCATGTCTCCACAGGACTTAGGAAATGGCCTCTACGATGTAGGCCTCACTGCAGTTACTAGAAGACAGCTTCGATTTTCCTGCTCCTGTTCATCTTACGTTACATGCAGATAATGTTTTAAGTCATGTTGGGCAGTGAAGTAAGGGGCTGTAGCATCCGGTCACGTGACCACTGAGAGGATTCATTTTGATAAGAATAACTCCTATGAAAGATTCTTGATAATGTAGGGGCCGTTCATTGATTTTTTTTCAAAACTGAATTACGTAAACCTCATAATCTGTACCAGACCTGTACTTATTTATTTATATGACTATCATTCAGGCACTGATATCCAGGAAGCCTTTACCATTGCAATGGTGTGTATGTCTAGCAGCTATTTGTTTGTTTGTTTGTTTGTTGGCTTGTTTTTAATATCCCCAAAAAATAAAACAACCCTTTCTCCAGGTAGAGAGGCCTGTCCAACTGACCTCTGGTGCAGAACTGTGGCTCATTGCCTGCCCCCCCGCCTCCCTTCCATTCCTTTGGGGAGCGCTACAGGGGTTGATGGAAATGACAAGGTTCGTTTAGTGGAGGTGGGAATTGGTGGAAGCGATGGGATTCGTCCTCCATCCTCCTGCAGCTCTGCCTGGAGAGTGGGACGCAGGAGGGGGGTCCCCCATCGTAAAAAGCCCATCAGAAGCGCCAGTAATTACCCAGGAAATAGACGGTTAAATTATAAAACTTTGTAGCCACTATGGCACTTCTCTCCCCTTGTGACATTCCTCTTGTGTGACAGTAGCGCTTTAGCCCTGGTGATAAAAGAACAGTTACCCCTCAGTGCCCCAGTGAGTGCACAGCAAGGTATACTGATGTCATGCTGGCTTAATGGACGCTCCATTTCTCTGTCATTTCTATTGCCACTTATTGGCTTGTTTCATCAGCGTTGGTGTTTATAGACAACTGTACAGATGTACAGGTACAGTAAATGTCATTGTATTACAAAAAATATCTGAATAATTGACCGCATTACCATTTTTGGAGGGGCTGGACTTAAGTTGCACAATGGTGACACATTTCAGAAGCAATGGCTAAATCAGTTTTGAAGTTTTATGTTTTCCTTGCATGAAAATTAAGCAGTGATTAGGACTGACCCAAGGAGACCTAAAATAACACATTTCTGGAATGTAAATGTTAACACCCATATCAATAGTTGCAATGTTGCCTATATGCATGTCTCTGGCTCTTTTAAGGCAAAAAAATATTGTGATGAAAAAACCCCCCAAAAAAACAAAGTGATGAAGACTTGAAAACTTGAATAAATGAATATTCTTTTCAGAAAATGTACTCTGCATCTCTGGACATCCCTCGGCATGTTATGAGCATTTTAAATCCATTGAATTTCAGAAACTCACAATTTTGACCACATACAAGAGTCTTTCGTTCGAGCAGAATTTCCGTATTAACAGATTTGCCATTTTTCAGCAAAAACTTCAGGTAGTGTAATTACAACAATCGGCCACCAGAAAGTGCTAAAAAGTGTTTTGTTCAAGACAGTTGTTTCCTTTTGGGAATTGATCGCGTACAGGTATTTGACCAGGCACTGTATTTAAAGACATTGTTGCCTATATGCAACACCGGGAGTTAAAGGGTTTTGTTCAGACACCTTTGGGGCATACAGTAGTAGCTCTTACTGTGGCCTGGTTATTAAGTAAAACTGCAGTATTCCAAGGTTGAGGAAGGGGTGACCCTCTTTCAAGACATGGACATGATTGATTCTGCTGTTGTGATGTCATGCATGGCCTACAGTATGCAACTGTCCATTTGGCACATCCCTATCCAGTGAAGATGAAGACTCTTAAGTACATTAAATAATGCAGCATGTCAATAGTAATGAAGCTGTGACATGCTCAGGAACAACCATGTGCAAGGAGGAGCGCGCATTGTTCCCCCGATTTAACGGCAATCTCCATAATCAAAATGAAACCCTACACAATACAGCCAGCTCGCCGATGAGTGATTGATTGAATTTGAAGTAATGAGGGTTTTTCCGCTGCTCTCCTGGTCATCTAAAATTCAGCATACAAATCAAATGGAAATTTTATGCAATGAAATGTATTAATGGGATTGTGAGAGGCATTTTAATGTCTTAATGTACAGCAATAAGCAGCATAGGTTGTCTTAGTGAGATGAAAAGTTGTAGCTGTTGATAGGCCATTTCCGTGCATTACTGTCAAAATAATGCATGTCTCTCTGCATATTTTTTCCACAGCACAATTGAGCCTTAGTACAATTACAAGGCCGCTACCATGTTCCTAAGTATAAGGGTTGCCAGTCCAGATTGATAAGCCATCATTTTCTATTATATGCCATTATTGTCACCAGGATTGGAACAGCGCTGCTCTTAAATACTGCTGTATGCTCCTGACCTCTGTTTGACCCAAGCCTCAACCACTCTTACCCTGATTGAACACTGACCACTGAAATGCTACGTGCCTCTCTATTGTGTTAATGACATGGAAAATGGTACTGCATGTTTTGCACAACCGAGTGCCTGTTTAATCGTCTCTCCATCTGAAATGTGAGGTTTGAGTTTTTAATGTTATAGAGCCCCCCCCGCCTCCTCACCCCCCAACAATGCACATGTGGTGATATTACCTTACAATTTAAAACAGTTAACTGTTTCTTTGACTTTAAGAAAAAGAACATTGTTCATACATTACAGTTCCCTTTTTACTTAAAGGGGCAATCTGGGATTCAAATGACAACAAAGTGGTCACCTTTTTTGGGTAAACAGCAAGACAGACACATGGGACTGGAGAACTATAACCACTCTCAATTTCATAGACGGAGCTATGGATGCAATAACTGATCATCCATGAAATCAAAATGATAGTTTTAAGCATGTTTAGAAGCTATACAGTGTTTGTTTACAATGACATTGTTTACAAAAAATGGAGTAGAACAAGCTTATATCTGGGGTACTGATGGGGTAAGACATGAGGCATTTAAAAGTTATATTCTTCAAGAATCAATGGCTATATGTCATTAATTTAAAAGTATTAAAAAAATGATGAACCAATCCCAGATTACCCCTTTAAGTGCTAGACATGTATGTCACGTCACTGAATATAAATGCCAAAGGGACTGTCACAGCAGAGGATCTAGTACCCGGGTTGAGGAGCGGTGGACATAACACTTGGTCAATGGCTGCTTTTGTTCCTCTGTTGATGCAAAATTATATTTACAGATTGTGCCAAACGCAATACGCATATTAGAAGCTCAATTAACATTTTAGTTGCCCAGGGCATTGTGTAGACCTCAGCTGGTACTGTAGGACACTGTCAAGCTCCCGGGGCGTGAGGGACGAAGGGGGGGAGAGACAGCCCTGGTCACATGACCACCCTCCCTCATAATCTGCCTGCATTCATTTTAATCTAATTTAAAGGTCCATCTCAGCAATTAAATCAACTGAGGTGAATAATATTGGTATGATTTCGCAAATAGGGTGTCATTTGTTAACCAGCGTATGTCCTTCGGAAGCCCGGCCGCGCAATTTGCACGGCAATATAACTCAGAGGAGACCACAATAGGAAATCTTCGATGCAAATGGCAAATGGCAAATGGCAGGGGGAGGAAGCTGTGTATTCAGCAGTATGCATATTGTAATGAGTATTCTCACATTTCACTACCATTTGATACAAACATTGTGTTCTCTGATGTTTTCAGACATGAGAGGGTTGGAGCAAGATGAGGATTTGTGTAAATATCAGTTTTTGTCTGTGCCCTTACTGATAAAAGGGTGTGCCATACATTATGACTATTATATGCATGCCTGTGCTGTCAAAGAAGGCATAAGAGAGTTAGCTATAGACCTATTTTACATCACATTGTCTACTGTGTTTTATATCCATGCTCCTGTATTTTGTTAGACCTTTGGTATTACATTGACTACAATTGCTCCCCATCTCCGCCCCTGTTGTTGTTGACTGTACCTTTTGTTTAGCTTTTGCATTTTTTACTGAAATACATTGCTATGAATAATATATTACTAACAGCTGTTTGTGCTGTTTCCTGTCAGAACGTGCATAAAGGCCCATACTTACAGTATATGTTGTGTACGTTACAAACTGTTAACCTATACTGGTTGAGTGCAGTATGTTAGCTTGTTTACTTCGAAGATAAGCTACGTTCCCTGTGCTACTTTTCTCTCAGGTTTAGCTCCAAAGCATGGTCAAAACTATCATTTTGATCTCATGGATGGTCAGTCCTTGCATCCATAGCTCTGTCTATGAATTTGAGAGTGGTTACATTTCTCCAGGCCCATCCCTCAGCTGTTTACCAAAAAAAGTGGTGGGGTGACGGCTTTGTTGTTGTTTGAATCCCAAATTGCCCCTTTAAGCCAAGCTTTGAGGCAGATTCCCTGTTATGGATGTCAAAGATGTTTACAATGTTTTAATTATAGGATACAGTGGCAGTGCTTAACACTGACCTCATCACGATTTGACAACATGTAGAAGACAAACGCAAATGCCTTCCCAGTGTCACACATACAACCATTCGCAGAGTTTTGAAATTCAAAAATGTCCTAATTAGCTTTTGCATTTCCATTGAAACAATTATGGAAGGTAGAGTCAAAAGGTTCTACATTTCAGCTTTTTCTTGTTATCATATTATATTGAAGGACATTATGTATATGTTCTGCATATGTACCAAGATGTTCAAATGAACGTAAACTCTATAAATTCTATAAACTCTATTATTCATTAATGATGATAGCCATTTAGATGCCGTCTGTATCTTTAGGGCCAGTCATGCTAGCAGACACGCTTAGTTGGCCCAATTAATATTTCTAAGTGCATCTACTCTTTATGATACTGACGCGGGCTGACTCTTAAATACATTTTAATACATGTTTTATGACTGTGATAATTATGGCATTTCCATATCGGAGACATTGTGTGCTGATGTTCTCAGACGACTGTAACTCTTCAACGAGTTTTAGTTCCAGAAGTGAGGAGGAGATATTAAGTTCCATACATTCAACGATTTTTAAATAGACGTGTGTGTGCGTGTGTGTGTGTGTGCGTGTATGTATGTGATACAGTTCTCTAATAAACCTTGAGACCACCTTTAAATGAACCCATACTGGTACCTGGTGTTTCTACTGAGCACCTATTTTTTTCCTCTGAGGTTCAATGGAGCGTCGGTATGGACAGTACTGTCAAGTGCATTGTCACATTAGTGTTACACAGGAACGTCTGAAGAACCAAATGACAACATACAGAGAGGGTAGCAGCGTTTAGCCCGAAGGCGTATTTAATAATAAAGAATAGGGAGAGGGGTAGGGGAGGGAGAGGTAATCCAAGGGGGTTGTCGGCTCCGGTCCACGGGGTCGATAGCGGGAGGTCCAGCAGCTGAGAGGGGTCGGGGGCCGAAGTACAAGTAGGGGCTAGGTCCGTGGAATGGGTAGACGAGGGGGTCTGAGGAAGACCCTCAGGAGAACGAGGTAAGTCACAAGGGGAAGGCAAGACACAAGGAATTCGCAAGGATACTCTGGAGGGCTGAAGAGTCTGCGGGTCACGTGGAAAGAGTTACCATAAGACACAGTACATTCTGGCACTGGAGTGCAGTTCAGGCAGGGTTTATGTAGGCAGGTGATTGGCGATGGGTTGCAGATGCGCTGATTGGCGATAGGGAACAGGTGCACTGCCAACTGGGGGCTGGACGCTCCAGCGATGATCGGCAGGGCCTCAAGGTGGTGTCAGAGGGTTGGTTAGGAGGAGGGACCGTAACAATTAGAACTGTTGTTGTAAATTCAATTTGATGTCTTACTTTTTAGATCATCAAATGACTGTTGAACATGTAACTGATAGGCCTGCCTCTTTTTGTCAAGTTGGTTTAGTTAGTTAACCCACATAGTTTAAGTCCAGACATTCAACTCTGGCAATATCTTTTTTTTCAACCACTAATTTGACCTTGTGTCCCACCACCATTGCCTTTCCACAGTGGAGAGGAATATGTTGAGTGTTGACTAACCCTAACCCTAACCTCTCTCCTAGAGTTTAATTGATAGAGAAGAGGCCTGTGGCTGCCAACCCCACCATGATAGAAAACAACTAGTCAACTAGCCAGCCAGTCACGATGAACAGACAGTTATGCACACATTTTAGACCTGGAAAACCAGGCCAAATACCAATCCAAGCAATGTATTATGAACTGAAGCAACTTTTTGTTTCACAAATAAATTGGGCTTAGCAAACTTTAGGGTGATTGAATACAGTGGAACTTGCTGCAACGCACCACATGCTCTGCTCACAGAAAATCCCCCCCACTACAGCTCTTCATCATCGACAGCCCTAAACAGTGCCAAACGACACCCTCCCACCCTCAGAGTGAGTGCAGTAAAGCAGGGGAGGCTGGTGGAGGTGGAAATCGGAGGACGGGCTCACGTGTGTTTGATACTGTTCCTCATTCCATTCCATGCATTACAATTACAATGAGCCCGTACTCGTACACAATTTCTACCTCCACCAGCCTCCCCTGCAATAAAGAGATTTGTTACACAGGCAAAAGAGCCCAATGTTCATCAAAGCCGCACCTTCCTCACAGTCACCTCTGTCCTCTCTCGGCTCTGTCTCTGAAACGTTTCTCCAGAGTCTTGGACAGAGTTCAGCGGCAGGCACAGGGTGAGAGCGAATAGTTCATGATTTGGTGACGCCATTCCCTGCAAGCGGCTTCCTCGCAGTATTGCAACTCAGTTACCCATCATTGTGTTAGTCCATTCAGAGCTATCCCGGTCTTAAGAGATCAGCTAAATAACCTTTCGCTGGCTCTTTTTTAAAAGCCTCTCTAGCAACTTTCCTGTTCATTTGATTTCTGTATAGCTTTCATTGACACTTAGCCTTGCTGCAGCTTTTCCATACCGTCCGGCTGTCTCCCAGCGGTGCTCTCCCATCAGAAAGGTGTTAACAAAAGCCCCATGATAAGTGTGGTGTTGTTGCAAAGTACAAAACGAATTTTGCCTTGGTTCACATGAGCTATAGCAGCTATAGAAGCTTTATTGTCCCTGGCAAGGTGATAAGGGAGAGTAATTGTATATTATACTGTCCCAGGGCATCTGCCTCAACATGAGAGGGGAGATTCATCTATCATCGGCCCTACCACATGTGTGTGTGTGTGTGTATGTGTGTGTGTGTGTGTGTGTGTGTGTGTGTGTGTGTGTGTGTGTGCGTATGTGTGCGTGTGTATGTGAGTGTATGTGCGAGTGTATGAATATGAGAGTGCGTTATGTTGTTGTAGCTGTATGTGTACAGTGCTGGTTAAAGGTTTATGAACCCTACAGGGATGGTCATTATTTTTGTATCAAATATTAAAATGAATTTATAAAATCTTTATCTAAACCCCAATTCGTAATAAAGACATTCCAAATAAAGGACACAAACAAAAAATTTATATATTTTCATTGTTTATTTAACGAAAGTGGTTTATTTAACAAAAACTCAGATTTCATGTGTGCAAAAATATGTGAACTTCTTCAGTCAATAGTGTAACGTTCTTCCCTGTTCCTTTGTTTGTCTTTGTTTCATGTTATTTCATTTATTGTTTCCTGTTTATTTTTGTGTTACTCACCTTGTCTCTCGTTTCAGACACTTCACCACCCTTGTGTGTTGTTTGCCCTTGTGTGTTTCCCGCCTGTGTGATTGTCTACCCCGCCCTGATTGGCTTCACCTGTTCCTCAGCAACCTTCCCTGTGTATTTAGTCTGTGTTCCCCTGTCTCTGTGCCAGTTCGTCTTTGTACCTTGTGTCAAGTGTATTCTTGGTTATTTTGATCTCTGACTTTGATTTTTGCCTACCCCTTTTCGGATTATCTGCCTACCCATTGACTGCCTACCTGTGTACCAAACCCTGCTTTG
The DNA here is from genome assembly GCF_951799395.1 of Argentina silus. NCBI lineage: Eukaryota > Metazoa > Chordata > Actinopteri > Argentiniformes > Argentinidae > Argentina > Argentina silus. The sequence continues at coordinate 7,586,983 of NC_139665.1, forward strand.
CTGACCCCCTTCCTGGATTATCTGCCTACCCATTAACTGCCTACCGAACCTTTTTTGATAGTAAAGACTATTCTATTGGATTTAAGTTTTTGTCTCAGAGTTGTGCATTTGAGTCCTCTGCCTAAGTACTCCAGTCATTCCAAATAGCTTGTGGCACCTCCATTAGCAGCGATAACTTGGCAATTAGTAAATGTCTCGTATAGCCACTAATCAGTCTCTGACATCTGTTTTGAGGGATTTTTGGCCACTCCTCCTTCTCCTGGTATAGCCCCAGATCTTGACATTCCCACCACTACGCTTCACTGTTGGGATAAGGTTCTTTTGGGTTTTCGCCAAACATAGTGGTTTTGATTGTGACCAAAAAGGTAAATTTTGGACTCATCTGTCCAGAGAACGGACTTCCAGACCGTCCAGGTGGTCTCTGTCCAGGTGGTCTCTGGCAAAGTTAAAACGGTCAGTTTGGTTCTTTTTTGGCAGCAGAGTCTTCTTCCTAGCAACCCTCCCATGAATGCCATTTTCGATTCAGTGTTCTTCTTGTTGTTGAAGCACGCACAGTTATCTGAGATGCAGCGAGGGAGGTCTGCAAATCTCTAGATGTTATGTTTGGGTTGGCTTTTACCTGATTCATTATTTTTCTTGGGGATATTTTGGAAGGGCGTCCACTTCTAGGCTGAGTTGCTGTCATGTTAAATGATCTCCATTTGTAAATTATTTGCCTCACAGTGGACTGATGGAGTTCAAATCTTGATTTTATAGCCTTCCCCAGACTGATGTGCTCTCACTGCCCTCTTCCTGAGGTCCTCTGAGATCTCCTTTCCTCTCGGCATGGTGTGTTTTGCATTCGTATGGGTAACACAAAACTGACCAGGTTTCTTATCTCTATTGATCAGAGTTCCGCCCAAACTCTTTCCTAAAGATCTCTCCTTTGATTAGTTTATTTGGTACCCAATTATTTACCCACCTGATTCTACTTATCTACTTAATTTAACCAATGCAACTTGGGGTCCACTTATTTTTGCACCTGCACTAATTTCTTTATAATTTAGTTGTTTGTACTACACACATGATTTCCTCTAAACCAACATATGGAAATGGTAAATATAAACCTGTTATATCAGATAAAAAAGACTGGTTCTGATTAAATAAGGATTTCATGGTCAAAAAAATCAATAATTGCACAAGGGGTTCACATACTTTCAGGCAGCACTGTATGTTATTATTTTCTATGTTTATGTGAGAGATGGCACTATCTATGCACGTGTCACACTCAACCATACCCTACCTTCCATAGACCCCACGTTTACTGAGGGGGAGCGTGTGTGTGTGTGTGGACGGGGGGGTTATAGTCTGGACCAGTCCCCCTATTAATCAGCAGCCCATGTTGGGCAGCCCAGCTGACATAATTACAACCTACACAGGGCACTTACTCAAGGCCAGTGCCTGTCACAGACGCAGCAAAACTCCACTGCTCAGATCCCCAGAGAGATAGTCTTATCACGGCGAATAAGGGCTCATACCACTGCAGTAGAGAATAGGAATGGGAGAATGTCTCAGCCTACTGCTCTCTACTCCTCCTGAAATAAGATGTACTAGGAGTACGATAAAGCGTGGTTGTGTTTGTTTTTTTTCTGAATTGTTTGGAAAGGGCTGGGTTTACTTTTTCTTCCAACACTCTTAGAACACTCCAACCTCGATAATGCAACACAAAGAACGGAAATTCACAATTACCCACAATTCCCTAGTAACAGGAGGGAGCAATGTCGCGGGTTTTCTGGGGAATTGTGGGTAATTGTGAATTTCGGTTCTTTGTATTGTAATATCTCACTAACCGATGTACCTGTGATGTTGTTTCTTGTTTGACACTAACTGTGTCTGTGCTCATGTTCATGTGACAGCCCAACTTCGAACAGGGTCTTTGCGAGGATCGAGTTCCAAATATCACCTTTTCTGTGAAACAGGTTTCAAGTAGCACCCCCTTGATGACATGATTCTATAAATGTACTTTGTTGTACCTCAATGATGCCATGAAGAACCCCTAACAACTATTTTTTCTAAGAGTGTTCTGTAGTAGAGGACACAACAGACATTTATTTTTACGCTTCTAAACGCTTAAATGAACTAGTTTTTGTCTCAGGGGTGGATGGAGACAGCCAACTCTAACCGTTACAAAGTACCCGTGAATCACTTTAAAACTGTATAGAACATTGAAAAGAACATATTGTCAAAGCCCAGCTTAACATATCCTACTTTCTCCTATGTAAAGTCAAATTCATATTTTCAACTCAATAATAAAAGTTCAAACATCAAATCAAAGTTAGCTCTAATAGTAATGATAAAAAAAGATTAACAAGACAGATATTGCATTAAGAGCGTATGATTGTGCAGTGTCAGCATAGCACTTGGACTACTGCGAAGCAAATTATTTCCGATGGCCATCCTGGCTCTTTCCCTTTGAAAGCCCCAGATCAAATAGGCTCACTCTTGTCAGCATCTAAGCAGCAGGGCTTTCCGAACGAGCGGTGGATTGATTGACAGGCAGACGCGTGCTGGCTTTTTAATTTCCATCGCTCGTTTTGAATTAAACCTCCACCTGGGATGAAAGCCCAGGCTTCCCGGTATGCAGGAAGAGTCAGAACTCCCAAATTATAGGAAATTGAAATTTGATTAGGAGAGAGAAGTGATATTCATTCTCCTGGATCCCCAATACTGCTGATGGTTGACATTTTTTCAGGAAGATAAAGTAGTGATGACAATTGTCTTTTTTGGGGGATTTTATTTTTTATTTTTTTAAGTTTGAGGTGGGATTGATAGAACCACTATGATGATGGGTCTAACATGATTAACTTGTGAAATTACTATTTCTTGGTGAGAGTATTGAGGAGTACGGCAACATTGGTCTACTGCATAGTGTCAGAAGGACAGGGACTGAAGATCAGGCTCATGCCCAGAATCACACTGCAGAAAAAGTTTGTAACTTAAATTTGTAAGACAAAAACATTTATTTGAGACATTCCATGCCATGGAGTCTCTTCAATCCAGTCACATGTCCATACAAATTGCTATGGCACTGTGACATTGGACATTGAAGTTCATTGGATGTCGGAGAATTGATATTAAATATTTTTGGATGCTGTTTTGGTCCTGTGAGAGCGTTTTCTAAAATGGAGTATCCTACCCGAAAACTTGGTTTATAAACAAACATGTTTTTACCGGCCAGGGGTGTCCTTTTGGTGGCTGACTCTTAGAATCGTGCACGCACACAGATACACAAAAGCTAATGTCGGACATTGTAAATCCATTTCGGGGGGGTTATATCATTATTAGGGGGTTATATCAATCATTATTGTTGTTGTCCAAGATGTCCACCCTTAAGACACTGGGGGCTTTCTTTTATCTGCATTTCTCATTTTCGTTCCATTCTGGCTCTGCTCCAACAGAGTAGATTAATTTGTGTACAAGCTCCCCTGTTATGAGTAAGCAATACCTGGAGAAAGTGTTGAAGTAGCATTATTAGATTGTTCCTGCATTTCTTAGACTGTCTCCAATTGGCCAATTACAATGTTTAATTGCACCGCTTTGAGGCTTTGTATGCTGATGTGTAATTAGGGTTTGAGCAGTACCCATCATGCAGGGTATTGTGTTGCCACGATGGAGTATGATCCACGAGACATCCTGTAATCTCACTCCACCAATAACAGGAGATTGATATGTTTGATTGTGTGGAGGAGGCTGAGGGGGTATGAAGCTTTAAATGATGATTATGATTTGGTCGAGTTGAACCACAGGCAACAACATGACAACACATTGAGTAAAGAGTTTCTATAAAAACATATCATGTATTTGTGTTTTTAACTTGGCTTATACTGTAGTTGTGAGCATGGTATTGAGTGCCTGGAATGAATTGGAACAGAAAAAATATTTTTTTTTAGATATGTTCTTATGAAGTATTCAGTGTGTCCTTCCACATGGAAGGTGCTGGTACTGGAACTATACATTAGAGCTCTTCATGGGTCCAAAAATGTGGACCTGTTCCAAAATGGACCCATGGATTTCCTACCCGAACCTGAACAGACCCGTTCTTCTTTTTAATTAAAGAGACCTCAATCTGAACGGACCCTTGGACAGTTATAGTATTAACAAGTATTCATCATTAGCGAGGGGGGATTTCATTATTTGAAAATAATTACTGAATGTATCACTGACAGTGGCCTTAACGATCAAAACAGGATGAAAACACCCAGGTGGTGTTTTCAAGGTTTTAAAGAGGAAATATTTTAAACAGTTATAATTCTCTCGAAAAATCATACTTTTTGTAATAAAAAGTATATTTGGCTGCTGTATGTTTGTTTGACATGTAGGACATATTGACTGTGTTCTGCCAACAAACAGGCTCTCCCTCTCGCTGTGTGTGTGTGTGTGTGTGTGTGTTTGTGTGTGTGTGTGTGAGAGAGAGAAAGTGAGAATGAGAGAGAGTTAGAGAGAGAAAAGAAAGGGGCGTACCTCCGGGCATAGACTACATGATTTTGGCTCCTATTTAGCCGCCCCAGACTAGTTTTAGCCGTCCCAGACTAGTTTTAGCTGTTCCAGACTAGTTTTAGCTGTCGCAGACTAGTTTTAGCTGCCCCAGACTAGTTTTAGCTGTCCCAGACTAGTTATCGGCCAAGTGAATAATCTTGTAGTGTGTGAATCCCCCGTCTGCACCACATCGTTAAGTGTGTGCACCACTACGTACTGTAAGCAAGACAAAAAAACGTCAGGAAAGACAGTCGTTTAATGGGAGAGACTCAGTGATGTCAGGATGAATGAATGTCGTGTTCTGTAATGTACGCCCGGCATTAAAGCACATGTATGATGGATGCAGTCTATAGGCCCACCTTTAGCTCTGCCGTGACTGGTACATGATAGGATGGTCGTTTCTCCTTTTTCCGCTATGAATGTACAGCAGGGGAGGCTGGCGGAGGTAGAAATCGGAGGACGGGCTCATTGTAATGCATGGAATGAGGAATGATATGAAACTCTCATTCCATTTCATGCATTGCAATGAGCCCCTCCTCCGATTTCTACCTCCTGATGTACAGTACAGGATAGTGGGTATGCGGCATGAGCTGTTTTGAAAGTTTTCTTTACTTTAAGTGATAGGAGCATTCAAAAACCTCTCTCGCGTAAAAGCAACCGACTCGTAATGTACTGTTGACCCAAACTGACGTTCATTGACCATCTACTTAGCTTTTGAAACACGCTTCCAGAAAGTTTCTCATTTTGAGTTGAGATCAAGGCATTTAAATGATGATCTATTTTTCATTGCGTTTTCAGCAGCACACTCACATTTACACATTGACGTTGAAACGACAGCCAGCTCTGTGATTCCTTCTAGGGATCACGTTTCATTACGTTTGGCAAAGGGGCATCGCCATTTCCATGAGCAGCATCATAAGTTATGAATGAGGCAAACAGCAAATGGCAAAACTGATCTACGGCAGTGGCATCAGTGCTCATTTGAAGCCGTTTGAGTGTCACAGAACACGGCATGGGGCCAGACAGCGGGAGACAGAAAGCAAAACGAGGCTGACGTTCTGTACAGCATGACTCAATTTTCCAATACGACAAGGCACTGATGCAACCGAACCAGAATGCCAAGCGGCTAAGGGCTTCAACACACACCCGCCCCAACAAACAGCGGAAACATTGACGCGGCCCCCGTCAGATGTTTTGTTTCTCTCAAACATGTTTAAGGGATTATCGTATGAAAGCAATTGAGGGCCATCGTCCGTCATGGTGGTTGAGGATTTGGAGAGCACTATGGCAGAGGCGAGCCGGGGGATGGCGGGCCCCTCTGTGCGGAGGCTTAGTCAAAGAGGGGCGCGCCGTGGTTTTGTCATTTCATGGTTTACATTTGGTAATTACCGCTTCTCCGCAGTGCTTTGAATACATCAGACAGCCAGCTTCATTCAACTCCCTGACTCACACTGGTCACCGATAGGCCACCAATAGAAACTGTCATGCAAGTGTTCGCAGTGTGATGTGACAATACGATTGGATAGTAGGTTGAGGTGGAAAAGGACAACAAAACAAGACAAGACAATGTTTTCTCTTTCTTGTACTAGTAAATACCGTAACTATGTACCAGTACAGGTCCTGAAAAAGTAAAAAAGAAGCGTGCGGATATTGTTTTTTTGAGAGGATTCCCCCTGAGACTTTTTTGCTGTTAAAAGTTGACTCCTCAAACAACCGGTAGAGTGTAGATGTCCTTGTTCATGCACATCCAGTGTTCTACACACCCTACAACACCTTGGAATTCTGCAGTGTTTTCTTTCTTTTTTTTTCAGTAGAAATAGAATGGTGATGTACTGTGGGACTATCACCAGACTACCATTAGGGCTGTCATTTACAACTATCCTCTCCAAAGCAGCCTGTGTGGGAGGTTTAAAGGTGCTCTGTTACAGGATGGTTATTTTCATTTGAATTCCCAATGAACTCATGAAATAAAGCAAAGCTAATGTTATGAATTTCAAAACACTGATAGATTATTCCAAATATTCAAGGAGGAATTTCATTTCTAATTAATTTCACCTGAGCTTGATTGTTATGCATATGGTAGAAAGCAGGGGAGGTTGGTGCAGGTAGAAATCGGAAGACGGGCTCATTGCAATGCATGGAATGGAATGAGGAATGGTATCAAACATGTGCTTGATACCACGTGCTTGATACCATTTCTTATTACATTCCATGCATTACAATGAGCCTATCCTCCGATTTCCACCTCCGCTAGCCTCCACTGGTAGAAAGACAGTACAGTACATGATGTTGAAAACAGATTCTCCCTCAGCCCTTTTCCCTCTAGAGTGCGATGCCAGTTAGCTCTACATTTTCATCATTTTATTTGCACTGCTTCTCTCTCCAAAGGCCTTTAAATGCCTACCACCCCCAAGCCACTGAGTTTGTTTTCATACCTCATGCAGTTAACGTGAAGTTTAATGACGCAGGCTGTGGCTCCGAGTGATTTATCAAGGCCTATTAAGTTACAGAGAAAAAGGCTGGAAAAGCAGTTTTTACGTTTGTTTCTAAAAACACCGCCATGGGCCAAGCTGCTGGCAGGTGGAGCATTTTGTGTGTTTCTCCCAGGCAGGACAAGAGGTTGTTACAGTATAAAGGTACATTAATGTTTAGGAGTCCCCCGACTGGTAATTACCATGTTTATTACCATGTTATTACCCATATATTCCGAGCTGTAAGGTAAAGTACTGCCGAAAGTTCTGTGCTTAACTACAGGGGATAGGTTGTGATGATAAAGTTAAGTTTGGGTTGTCTTAGATCCACAGATTAATGGAACAAGGTGTGTGTGTTCACCATGAAGACAGTGAGAGTTCACACTCACACACACACACACACCTGATCAGGCACCTTTGTACCTCGGGT
>NC_139665.1:7599398-7664398 GCF_951799395.1 Argentina silus
TTTGCACAAGCAGAGATCCTTAATCCCCTCCCAGGCTGTCTACTGGGGTCAAAGGTCAGAACAGGAGAAACAGCAGTGTTTGGTCAACAGTCTTACAATAGCATCAGGGGCTATTGATTGTGATGGACCATAGTGGGAGCGAGAGAAAACATACCATTTGCTGCTCATGAATTTTAAAGGGAATTTTTTTTCTCTCCCTTTACAGACAGGCACGCACGCACGCATGCACGCACGCACACACACACACACACACACACACACAAAGCTTAGGGAGTCAATTGTGTCTGTATCAGACCTTATTTGAGAGTTTGTGTTTTTACTGACCTGAGTGGATATTTCTTTAGCCACACACACACACACACACACACACACACACACACACACACATACACACACACACACACACACACAGAGAGGAGAGGATCATGATATCATACGCCGTCGGTGCATTTGCAGTGGTGATTTAGTTTAGTTCCTTAGTTGATGCACATTCAGTTCCGTTCTCATTGTCTCTTTCTCGAGTTTCGAAGCACGGATGCAAAACACATCACAAAAGTGACAATATCCCAATTCACAATACATGAATAAAACACATCCAGAAAAAGGCTGTGTCCCCACATGTCATTCTGAATTCAGTCGGCCCTCGTGAGATTTGACTGCTTGTCAAAGAGCTGTTCACATGCACCAGTGAAAGCACCAGCCCCCACACAATTTCCAGAGATCTGTATATCATATGGATGTGTCAGCTCAATTATCCATCTAACGAACCTGGCCAATCAGATGTGATAAGGATCGGTGATTCTGAGCAGGCCTCCTACTGTACGAAGCTGATGTTTGTGAACCGGCCTGAACCACAGAGCGTGTCATGGAGGACGCCGAGACCCTCTCATCCATTACGCATTTGTTCCAATCAATTATTTAAGTAGACAGCCAAATACAAATGAGAGTATTTGAGTGCCTGGTTCCAACTCTCGAAAGACTTGCATTAGACAACTCTTACTGGGTGAATAATTGGTGCGATTAATTTAGCGTCGGGCGTCGAGCACGAGAGGTGTTTTCATTTGTCAATGCTGACCAACATTTGATTTGAAGTATTATGATCTGGCTCGTCAGAAACTCGTCAGTGAGATTTAACAGGTTAAAAGGGAGCTTTTAATTGTGTTTTTGATCCATATAATTACTTGTGATACTCTTCTTTTAATCTTCAATTATTCCTTCCTTTGTCCCTCTAATTGGGACAGTCGAGTGCCTTTACGTTCAAACGACGACGCAGGGAAGGAGTTAATGGCAAAAATCCGTTTGGGTTTGATGTATTCACGCCATGGCAACGAAAGGGGAATTATAGTGGATTTTATTTTCCATTGATCAATCCCACAATCCCTTTCATTGGGTGGTCAGATTGACAGCTGAGTAATTTCTCTGTCTCCCATGACTGACAGGTCATAATGGGAAGTCATTCCGTCTTGACGTTCAGACTCAGGATAAATCCCAATTTACCACTCATCAGTGGTAGTAGTACCCTGCAAAGATGGAGTAAAAGGAGAGGGAGGAAAAACACAGTAGATTTAAGGAGACATGTTTTTGTAATGTGACAGGCGGTGCAGATTCGGAAACCTCTTGAAACCTCTTTTATTTTCAAAGCCTTTCTATCAAAATGATGACGGGGGGGGGGGGGGGGTGGAGGTGGTGGTGGTGGGGGGAGGGTTGTAATTGGTACAATTATTGAAATATCTTATGGGATGTTTCAGAAAATGAGTATTCCAACATGCACACAAGAAGGAGAGAGGTGTGAAATAATGCAAAGAGAGTATGTAACAATCAGACTTGTTGATTTTTCACATTTTCACAACGTACTGCCGTAAATCATTTCTTAAAAACATTACATCTCTCTCCCGCCCTAAACGCTTCAGCGGATAAACCAATCATGACGACCGTAGTATCTCAGTCCAATCAGAAACTCGATTGAGACTTCAGAGATCATGTGAACGGATTTACGATCCAACCACTACTAAACCAAACCAACTACAAACAGACACTATGACCCCCCCCCCCCCCGAGGAGCGGTCTAGTGCACCCCCGTATTAAGCATTTGATGTTTTGTGTTGTCTCCTTCCTCACGAGCAGATGAGCACAGGTGGGGAGGGTCATGACCTGTCTCCTCAGGGTCCTCCTTTAGAGCCCTGTGTGTCTATGATGGAGTACACGCTGCAGACAGAGCAGACGGGACAACTAGCAGAGCCCTGCGGCACTCAATCACTCCACTAGTCTGCTGCGTAGACGCTCCATCTTCTCCATCTCCCACAAGACTGCCATGTGTGGTGAATGCGGTCTCGTTCAAAATGGCCGCCGCGCCTCACCGGTTCGGGTGAGATGTTGTACAGTATGTTAGGTGGACGAGTTGCACTTAGCTTAGCAGAATACAGTGCTTTGTTATGTGGACAGGGTGCACCTGCAAAAGAGGCCTTGGCCTCAGTGTGTTCCCTCTGTATGAATAAAGGTTGGATCAAGTTATCGTCAGGTGACAGGTGTAACTGCCACAGTCGCTGCTATCAGTGACAAGATGCTGGACGATGGTTGGTCTTTACTGGTGAACTTGAGGACAATCAAAGCCATTTAAACACCTTTTACATGTCATAGTCAAGCTTGCATTTCGCGGAGAAGATAAATCCATATCTGTCCATTTGTACACAATTTGTATCTATGGACCAGGGGAGGCTGGTGGAGGTAGAATTCGGAGGACGGGCTTATTTTAATGAATGGAATGGAATGAGGACTGGTATCAATACCATTGTGTTTGATAGCATTCCTCATTCCATTCCATGTATTACAATCAGCCCATCCTCCAATTTCTACCTCCACCAGTCTCCCCCGGTGTGGACAGACGGCCAGGCCCAACTCCGCCTCCATATCCCATAATGCACAGAAGCCAAAAGTGCCGCTGATTTGCCTTCAAGCCTCTGATTTGCCTTCATGTCAGTCTGGCTAACAGGTTGAAAAACGTGATACACTCCACATCTGTTAGGCTAAACATGCAGATGTGCAGCCATATGTCTCCATTTGACGGAGGATTGACTCACCATCACATCTGAAAAACATTCATTTGAAATTGTGCTTTTCTGCATGTAGTATAAGCACAGCCTGTGGTAGATGGAGGAATGGAATCAGACATTGCTTTTTTGTATGCATATCCTGTGCATAGTTGGGACTTGGAGCACCCCCTTCCTCACATTGACCTCAATCCACTTGTTTTTCTTCCCATCCCTGAATCTAACCTGCTGGTATTCAATCATTTTGATTAAAAGACCGATTTCTCCCAGAACTGAGCAGGAGTTGGGAGCAGAGCAGCCAATGACGTTTGAGGATTCATATATTTTCATAAACTTTTAACAATGTCAACGGGACATGTCTTCAATCTTAGCCTTTCGCCACAGCGAGGCACTCAATCTTTCTTTAGCTTTCGACAGAACATTTGAATATGAGTGTAGGATTATTAATGTGACAGTGCATATGGGAGGCTTCATGGGGAGATTCACAAGGATTTTATTGCAGAACAGTAGGTGGTTTTTTTTATAGTGGAAGTTTTAGAAAAGCATCAGGCAATAGAGTAGAATCACCATGGTTGCTCAGAATGTATATTTAACTGAGTTGTAAATTCCTTCCGAAGACTGAGCCTAGATAATTAATTTCAACGGGAGATATTTGCTTGACCAACTGGTTATTAAAGGGATGGTTCAGACTATTTTCATGTTTAGGTGAAATATAATTTTACCCTGAGTTGCCCTAGCAGCGCCCTCTCCAATAGACAGGATTCCAACTGCACTGAAGTTAGAATTGTTGAAATTACATGCTAAAATCTCCACAGCATGTCATTTCAATATTTACACAACTATAGTTAATCTACTTTTCCCCCCAATCATACAATTGACTGGAAACGATTTGTGTGGTTCCAGATGAAACATTCAACATAGTTTTATCTTGGTTCTGCATGAAAGCAGGACAGACAGACAGACAGACAGGCAGGCAGACAGGCAGGCAGACAGGCAGGCAGGCAGGCAGGCAGGCAGGCAGGCAGGCAGGCAGGCAGGCAGACAGACAGACAGACAGAAGATGGTCATTATTTTTGTATAAAATATTAAAATTAACTTATAAAATCTTTATCTAAACCCCAATTTGTAATAAAGACATTCCAAATAAAGGACACAAACAAACAAATATGCAATATTTTCATTGTTTATTTAACGAAAGTGGTTTATTTAAAAAAAACTCAGATTTCATGTGTGCAAAAATATGTGAACCTCTTCAGTCAATAGCTTGTGGCACCTCCATTAGCAGGGATAACTTGGAGTAAACATCTTGTATAGCCACTAATCAGTCTCTGACATCTGTTTTGAGGGATTTTTGCCCACTCCTCCTTACAGAACTCAGCCAATTGAGTGAGGTTTGAGGGGTGTCTGGCATGAGCTGCCCGCTTCAGGTCCTGCCACAGCATTTAGTTTGGATTTAGGTCAGAACTTTGACTTGGCCAATTCAAAGCACACATCTACTTTCTCCTGAGCCATTCTTTGGTAGATTTGCTTGAATGCTTTGGGTCGTTGTCTTGCTGGAAGACCCATTTTCAGCCCAGCTTTAGCTCCTTGACTGATGTTCCAGTCAAGAATCTCTTGGTATACCTCAGAATTCATGGTTCCATTAATGATGTGGAGTCGTCCAGGTCCAGAGGAGGAAAAGCAGCCCCAGATCTTGACATTCCCACCACCAGGCTTGACTGTTGGGATAAGGTTCTTTTGGTGGTAGGCGGTGTTGGGTTTTCGCCAAACATAGTGGTTTTGATTGTGATCAAATTTGGACTCATCTGTCCAGAGAACGGACTTCCAGAAACCTTCAGGCTTGGTCTCTCGCAAAGTTAAGACGGGCAGCTTGGTTCTTTTTTGACAGCAGAGTCTTCTTCCTAGCAACCCTCCCATGTATGCCATTTCAATTCAGTGTTCTTCTTATTGTTGAAGCATGCAGTTACCTGAGATGCAGCAAGGGAGGTCTACACATCTCTAGATGTTATGTTTGGGTTATTAATGATTTATTATTTTTCTTGTGGCTCTTGGGGATATTTTGGAAGGGCGTGCACTTCTAGGCTGAGTTGCTGTCATGTTAAATGCTCTCCATTTGTAAATGATTTGCCTCACAGTGGACTGATGGAGCTCAAATCTTGTTTAGATGATGTTATAGCCTTCCCCAGACTGATGTGCTCTCACTACCCTCTTCCTGATGTCCTCTGAGATCTCCTTTCCTCTCGGCATGGTGTGTTTTGCATTCACCTGTATGGGTAACACAAAACTGACCAGGTTTCTTATCTCTATTTATCAGAGTCCTGCCCTACCTACTTGATTTAACCAACACAACTTGGGGTTCACTTATTTTTGCACCTGCACTAATTTCTTGTTTTAGTTTAGTTTTTGTACGACACATGATTTCCTCTAAACCAACATATGGAATTGGCAAATATAACCCTGTTATGTCAGATAAAAAAAGACTGGTTCTGATTAAATAAGGATTTCATGGTAAAAACAAAAAAAATCCATAATTGCACAATGGGATCCACAGACTTTCAAGCAGCACTGTACAGACAGACAGACAGACAGACAAGGTAAATAAAAGTAATACACCTGATTTCAAAGTATGTGTATTCAAGAGTGAAAGTTGCATTAAGGAGGGGAAGCAGCTGCAGCCTAGTGTAAACAACTCCCACGAGTTCAATCGACTGAGCAAGTACTCTGGCATTGTGCTTCCCTTCTTGGTATACTTCATATTCAGCAACTCTTTTGTGTCTTTCTTTCCTTTTTTCCCCTTTTCTTCTCTTGCCTGTTTGTGTCCTCTGGGGCAGTCACATCCCCTCATCCCCCCTTCCCCCCTTCCTCCCTCTTTCCATCTTTTCTTTATTTGCTTGTATCAGTGCTTTCTTGTCATAAGAATGAATTGAATTTGTCCCCTTTAGTGCAAACAACAATAGACAGAGTAGGGACCTGCAGGAAAACAAATCGCCACCCTCTGTACCTGTTGGGGATTGTAGTGTGTGTGTGTGTGTGTGTGTGTGTGTGTGTTTATTGGATGGCAGGGGTTGAGAGAGAAGAGAGTGACGAGGGTGAGGTGGCTGATGAAGAGAGGCCAGAGAGGCACCCACGGTCATTTATTAACATGCCATCTTCATAGCGTCCGCTGAACCGGCCGACGATTCAGACAAATGATGTTAATAATAATAGCCAGCCCTGTGGCGAAAGTGGAGTAGATACCTATCTGCTTCGACAGCAGAGCAGAAGCTTGCACCTGATACATACCCCCCCCCCCCCCCCCTAACCCCCCCCCCCCCCCCCACCCCCCCTCGCCCCACCCCCTATTCCCATACCTGGAAAAACACACATCTCTTTCAGGGGACAGTGGTGTTTGTTTGATCTGTTTGTATTGAGACACAATATTACAAATACAAAGGTAGTACAATACAGTACATGTATGTTTAAATGAATCTGAACCTCCTAAATGATTATAATAAGATGTTGCAATTGTACTATGCTAGTAAATGAACATCTGTTTTTGCTTTTTAGCAGCTCGCCTACACACACAACACGAATGTGAAATCCCTTGTAAAGATGCTCAAGGACAAATACTTTCACACACACTTAATTCCAGTTGACTTTATTCCGTGTAGAACAGACACGCCATCGCTTTATTGTTTATCCTGCATCTTTACTACTTTATTAAATATTGTCATGTGACCACTCTCAAACGCATTAAACAGAGCTCTGGGTGCATCTTTGATTCCATTGGAGAGAAATAAACCAACAACAACAACAACAACATGAAACAGACAAGAAAAACAACGGTATGGATCTTCTGCAGCGGTTCATCTATATGCAGAGGCACTGAGCCTGATAGAGGTGAGCTGGGGTCACGAAATGGACACCTCTAGTTTTGTCATGAAATCAATTTGTTTGCAGTCAAGACGTCTCTCCTGTTTCTCTCCAGTCACTTCTGGGCTCTGGCTATTGTAACATAGAGGGGAGGGGATTGATCATCTGCCCTGGTGGTTACAGTCCGGTGTTAAAAGCTTTGCAACACTATCTCTGAGTGGCTCCTGCAATAACAACTGACAGAGGAAAGACATAGCACCTGTCATTTGTGTCAAACATCCAAGGTACACCAAAGTCAGTGGGGGGGAGGGGGGTTTTGGGGGGGGGGGGGGGGGGCGATGTTGTTGAATTATAGTTGTGCATGTTACCAATTTTCCAACAGGATTTTGTTGGTGTTCTCTTATGATCTGTACTCTGTTGTGTCTTGTTTTGACCATTAGCCTATGATTAATTTTGACATACAGTGATTATGATGTACAGTAGATTATGCAGTATATATTACATAGGCATTTTGATGAGACGTTTAGACGGGGACTTGATGAATTGAGAAGACGTGGTCACATCATCCTGATCAGGGATTTTATTTATTAACAAGGTGGCGCTGGATTGCATTGTCAAAACTGACTGACGTTTGTTCATGTCAAAATGTGCAAACAATACAGCTAAAACGCTGAATGAACTGAGGAACAAAACAACGCTTTCCATTTCGCTTTCGCTTTTAACGACAATGTCATTGCCGATCAAAGATAGTTACTCTATCATTACTAAGTATCTGTTTAATCTGTTTTGTTTGAAATGTTTACATCGTGGTGGAGTGCCAACCCTGCTGATGATAGTCATTAATTTTTAAATAGAAGTCCAATAAGCGCATTTGCGAGTCTATTAGATGACATGGCTTTACCAGTGGGCTTTACACCATCCTCACAAATTCTTATCCATTTCTGCGTTATTAATCTCCTTCCCAGACACTTCTGCCCAATATGCTTGGGAGGTCTGGGAGACCCAACCTGTCAAACTTACCCAGTACAAAGATTGTTTACCTCCAGTGCTTTCACACCGCACGTTTCTGATTCAAAACCACACCTCGCATGCGTGCGATTCTCTAAAATCAATTCATGACAAATACTTACTTAGTGAACTCACTCCTGCAAAGGACAAGTTTGAGTGGTTGTTATTCTAGGCTTATATGCGCTGTGGGCAAGCCTGGGGATGAGGTTAAGAGTTACTTCACTGTCATCTCTTCTCTGCACTGGATACAGCAGGCTTTCGCCCATTTGATCTGATGTGAGTTGTTTTCGTCTATAATGTCTGTGTTATTTTGACCCCAGCGGGGTCAGGGTCATGTGGCCCTGCTCTGGCGCCTTCCTCCCTTCCTCCCTCCCTTCCTCCATCTATCCATCCTTCCATTGATTAGAGCTGATATTTCATCGCTTGGCCTCCCTGAGAGTTCGGCATGAAAGATAGGATGGTTGGATGTTACCCCCATGCACTGATGTAGGGACAGTCTTGTTACTCCACAAGTTTTAAGGTTGGCATTAAGGTTAAAAGTAGATGATTCTAGACCAATTAAGTGGAGGTTACTGTGACACTTATGGGGGGGCTTACCAACTCAGGGGGAGCTGACTTGAGGTCAGGCCTAGGCATCAGTTCAGTGCAGGTACGGTCTGGTGCCTCTTAACTGCAACCTTGGCCTTTGTCCCTGCCGTGCGTGCGTGCCGTGTGTCTCTATTTAAGGAGTTTTACTGCTCTATTTGGGTTAGGGTTAGGGTCAATGTGTTCTACAATACACCAATAGGAGTTAAGCAGTTAGATTAAGCTCAATAGTACTATTAGGATTTACACACATAGAGACAGACAGTAAAAGCAAATGTCTACACACCCAACCCTCCTCCAGCACACAGGCACATTTCACTGTCGAGCTTCACTCATTTCTTCATCCATACCTCAGGCTAAACATTACTTTTCTCCTCATTTGCCATTTAATCAGAGGGTTAAGTGTAGTTGCCGGCTGTTATACATCATTAGAGTGAGTAAAACTGTGAGCAGTGAGAGGAAGATGGAGGTGTTTCACTTGTGGCTGCCAAGGCATTTCATCTTTCACTGCCAGCTGTGCTGCAGAAATTAGAAACGGCATCCATAGGAATAATGTACAGCCTTGACACACTCCTTTGGCTGTTTGTGCATACTGTATATGTTTTAGACATATTTCATGAAACAATGTTGCTAATGGGATGTTCGAGAAATACTGTATATATAATGTATATATCATTAGGATGATTGAGACACATGATTGATGAGTTTGCATATCGTACTGTGAGTGTGTGTGTGTGTGTGTGTGTGTGTGTGTGTGTGTGTGTGTGTGTGTGTGTGTGTGTGTGTGTGTGTGTGTGTGTGCGCGCGTGCCCGTGCGCATGTGTGTGGTACTGTAGGATGAAATGATGATGGTTCTGATACCTGTTGTCAGAGAAGAGATTATTTATTGATAAGGATTATTTATTGATCGGATGTCTCGCACTGCTGGAGAGTCTGGCCACAGGATGTTGTTTTGGCTCTGGAAAGCACTTTGTTCTAAGAATATAACTCTTGTAGCTTTCAGCTCAGGGTAGTCTGAGGTACTAGGAGAACGTGCTGTGTGTGTGTGTGTGTGTGTGTGTGTGTGTGTGTGTGTGTGTGTGTGCGTGCGTGCGTGCATGTGTCTGTTCCTTTCAGTCGGTTCTCCAGGTACAACATTGACCAGCTGAAGATCTTTTTTTTTTAACACACCTGTAAAGGCCAATGGTGTGCCAGTATCAGAAAAGCCCCGCCTTCTGATACTGGACACCATTTTTGGAGTCCTCCTCACCTCACTAAGCTGACCTCTCAAGAGCCGAAGAGTACAAATATTTTTTTTTACAAAACTCTGTTACTGCAGACCTTTGCCTTTCGACTTAACTGTCCTCGTCCTGGAGCTTAGGACAGCGCAGTAGGTGGAAGACTACAACTCACAGTACGCCCCCATGCGCTCGACAGTGTTATTACATCCTTGTTCAGGGAGAATTTCAGACCAGTGCTCTGAAGAGTACCCTCAGAGGAGGTTTTCTGGTATCTACTTTCTCGTCCCCAAAAAGGACGTGGGACTGCGCCCCAAGCAAAGTTGTATCTGCTCTCCCTCCTTCAGGGAACAGTGGTTACATTTGTAACTTTATGTTTTGGTGGCCATTCGGTGGCCATTTTTTACAAATTATCTGATTGCGTGTGTGTATTCTGACAGCAATTCTTGAAGGATGTCCACTGTGGAACTTAGGCAGCATGGGTGAAGCCAGACAGCGACCAACCATTCTAGCTTGCCTGACTAAGTACAATGAGGACCTTGGTTAAACTATAATGAACACTATGTCAGAAGAGCTACTAAATGGGTTTTAAATTCCATTCCAGCATTGTCCAACAATGAGACAGACAGAAAGGGTGTAGTGTAGCCCTGAACTGATTAATGAGACCATGGAATGGGCTTATTCAAGGATGTATGGCGGCATTGCCATTTGAATAGAAAGAAAACAGAAGGAATAAAATACTAGGTCTCAAAAGACACCACAGTAATTGCATTTGAAACCAGAGACAATGACTTCTCGAGTCAGTCATTTGTGTGTTCCTGCAATAATTCTATGCCACACAATGGCATTTTGTGCAGAGTCAACCTCGAGACCTAATTCGAATATAATACCTTGACTAAGTGTAGAGACGTGGGCCAATTCTTTTTGAGCTCTCTGTTAAGGCCATTCAGAATGTATAAATATAGTATTCCTTTTGAAGCATCAGTGCAATAGAGAAAAGGCACAAGGAACAAGACAAAATGGCTCATGGTTAATTGGTTTAACTGAGCATTTTAATGAAGTTGAGGATGTATTTTACTGACACAATCGCAGACTATAATACATCCAGAGCTTGTTCTTTTCAACCACTAATAGGCACACAGTGCAGGGCCGTAACCAGGGTACATTTCTTGCCAAGGTCACATGCGTATCCCATGTTGGGGTTCAGGAGGAATCCTTCCCCAGAAGATTCCAGCTCAACAGCTAGAAACTGCATTTTCACACACTCTGAACTACATGGACTGAATGGGTACATTTTCTGGGCAACTTTGCTAATGCCTCTCCCCAAAAATATGCAAGCTGTCTCAATGCAATTCAGTCATATCATATGAATAATCTGATAGATTTGATCAGAATTCATTCATCTTATTGTCAGCGATTCCTAGAGAGCAGCACACACTAGGGTTAGGGTTAGGGTTAGCTGTTCAACTGACGGTGGGTGGTAAATTCATGATCTTCTGAATTGAGGGAAAGGGGATTCTTGGGAGTTGTAGGAATTGACTCAGATGGGCGATTTGGAATACAAGGACTGATCAGGGCATTCAAAGTGACATATCTTGACTGTTTTGGAAAGAGATTTTATTGTGAATATGTCTATGGATATATGGACTACTGAAAACAACAAAAACCAGTGGATAGCAGGGTCAAATCCCACTTAACGCTATTAGAACGCCATCTAAAACACCCCTTACAAGGTGTTATTATCACCTAAATTAATTTGGAATTTATTTTTCCAGAACATCATGAATAAAACCTCCGGTAGTATACAGTAGTCATATGGTGGTTTGAAAAAGTATACATTTTGTCTGTGAGAATATAAATACCTTAGAAGGCTATCAGTTGTATGATTCTTCATCTCCTGAGGCATGTGATGGTTTTTGCTGTGGTTATGATTCAATGTATCTCACTTCAGCATAATCCTGAGGCTGTGGGTGTTGCCATCTCAGAGTCTTAGATATTTATGGTGATTATGATAAGTAAGATTATCTTCTTCATCTCGTCACAGTATCTTTGGAGACTGAAATGTGAGGAATGTGCAATGAAATGTATTTCATATAGATGTTAATTATAAGACTGTAACAAACACACCAATTTCTCTCATGTACTTCATGTAATATTTATATTCTAAGGCATTTTTGGTAAAGAATATGCTTGAATTAAACATTTCCAAGTGGGGCTAAAATCATAAGCTCAATGTTGGTTCTGTGAGTTAAAGTACAATTATAATTGCATATCAACAAATGGTTAAGCTAAATGAGCCCACTGTTTACGCATAAAGCTCAGTGAAGTGCAATTACTGTAGATGTATTACCAGAGGAAATTACCCTATTATTACCCTATTAATAAATCAAATCTTAGTGAGATTTCCCCCACTAGCCTTTTCCATCAGCTCCCTCCTACAGTGGTTACCAGTCTAGGAGAGTCAGTACTGTACAGACTTTATGGAAGTTTCCGGATTGTCTTTGGCAGGACTTGGTGTACAGGCAGGCATCAATCTATCCATCTATGGGGTTGGGATCCTTGGCCAACTTTGAGCTAAATATTTATTTTATACTGTCCAACCCACCCTTACCACAAGGATGAAAGAGGCATTCACTAGACATTCTTCTGGTCCCAGGCTTCAAGATGGGCAGCCAAGTCCTAACACCTCCCACCTTGAGTCAGGGAGCACTCCCAAACAGCAATATTTAGCTATTAATAGTTATTAATAACAATATACTTTATATTTTATATTGTGAAAATATAGTTTTGAGTAATGACTAGGTCATATCTAAACTGGTCTATGATAGGTGGTGTACTGTATGAATTAGGTAAAGTTTAAGACTTGCTCTTTTTTTTTAAATTGTATTTTTATTTACATTCAATTTTCTATAATAATAATTCCCAATAACTATTTCTTTATATAAAAAGTAACAATCAATATACACAATTGTAATTGTTGATATAAAAATAAAAATGTTCCTTATCAATAATTGTATTTTTTGATCGCAACAAAATCAATTTTCGACACCAAAAGTTTTACTTTTTGATAAATAAAAATAAAAATACAAATATTGAAATCGAAAATGTAATTATTCATATAAAATTATCTATTGTATATTGTACCACTTTGTATATATACTATATAAAAGAGGAAGTAATATATGTTAAAACGGCTTTCTATAGTACTGTGTCAACGCATATGGACCGAAAAGTTCAACTCACTAAAAAGTAGGATACTTCAGCACTCTGACGACCTTGCCACACACTTATCTGCTGATGAAGCAAAGTCCTCTTAGCAATCTGAGCAAGGACATTGGCTAGCACAGCCAGAGAGTGGCAGGCACCATAAATAACATTTAAGGACCCAACGTGTCAACAATAAATGCCAATAAATGACATTACCTCACTTCACCACTATAAAGCCATAAACCAGTGACAAATATGGCCTTATGATGCATCACATCTAGGAGCTCATTGCTTCTGGATTTGTGGGTAGGGTAACTTCAAGCATTTACCTGCCATGCTGACAATAAAATAAACACTTTTAACCTAAATCCATTTTGATGTGTATTTCTGATCAATCCACGATGTATAGTGTTTCGAATGATTTTTAATAATTGCATGCAGTAGTATCAGAACTATCGAAACACGAGGTCTGTGTTACTTCATAAAGAAACTCTCATACCGCGTTAAAATGCGTCAGACGAGAGTTTTTGCACTCTGACCCTGCTCTACTATGCCAGTGATTCCCAGAGAGCAGCATGCGTTAGCTCTTGCACTCAACAAAAGGCCCTCGCGTGGGAGGGAGAGGGGAATCTTTTACTGTTCTCCCTCTATACCAAATCTCTTGGCTCTGTAATTTCCTCACATGGTTTCTCCTACCACAGCTACGCGGACGACACTCAACTCTTTCTCTCTTGCCCCCCTTCTGACTCACAGGTGGCAACATGTGTATCTGCGTGTCTTGCAGACATTTCTGCTTGGATGTCAGCCCACCACCTCAAGCTCAACCTTAACAAGACTGAGCTGCTCTTCCTCCCTGAGAAAGCCTGCCCTCTCCAAGACTTCTCCATCACAGAAAATAACTCTCCTGTGACCTCCTCCCAGACAGCCAAGAATCTTGGGGGGTGATCCTTGACAACCACTTATCCTGTGCGGCGAACATCACAGCGACGGCAGGCTCTTGTAGATTCTTCCTCTAGAACATCAAAAGGATGCGTCCATTCCTCATGAGAGAAGCAGCACAACTCCTGATCCAGACACTTGTGATCTCCACCTTGACTACTGCAACACACTCTTGGCCAGGCTCCCCGCCTCCACCATCAGACCTCTGCAGCATTCACTAGCAGCTTGCATCAGATTCAAGACCCTGGTGCTCGCCTACCTGGCGGCATTGGGAACAGCCCCTCCCGACTTGCAAGCAATGGTCAGCCCCCAAACCCCTGCCGATCACTCTGCTCTTCCACCTAGGCTGGAAATAAAAAAATAAAAATAAAAAAGTAATTCCTTCCTTCTTCTAGCATTGTGACTGCCAATGGCCCCTGGTCCTAGCATAGATTTTTCTTATGATGACTGATGTATAGCTGATTCACTTACTTAGACAAATGTACTTGTTTTAAGTCGCTTTGGATAAAGGCGTCTGCTAAATGTCTAAAATGTAAATGTAAAATGTTGTAGGAATTGACTCAAATGCGCTATTTGGAAAATCAGGACTGATCAGGATGTTCAAAGCGAGATATCTGGACTCAAGATTGTTTTAAAACGTGATATTTCGTGAATGTGTCTACTATTGACTAATCAAAACAACAAATCCACTTATTTTACAGGGTACAGGGTAAAATTCTGTGACCTTTTAACACCGTTTAACATACTGTACACCAAGGTCACATACAGTATGCATCATCTGGCTGTCTCTTTCTTTCTGTCACAGATCAGCCCCACTATGACTATGAACACATCACAAGAGGGGGAAAAAGGGGAACTTTGTGGTTAATTACACCACATAATTCAATTTTGATTAATAATTAACGTCTGGTTTCCTAACTAAATATCCATAATTAATCAACAAAACACAGTGAGAGAGTAGGCTAATTGGCTTCAAAACCCAAACCTGACCACTTAATCCAAAGAGCGAGTTGACATCCGCTAATTGCAGGAGTAATCGAAGCTCCACCCTTTGGGAGTTGATGGAGGGATTTGTAAATGGAGGGAAGCGTGCACCTCCATCCTGTTACCGTGATGGCTCCGCACGCTATTGTACCAAGGGGAGGATTGCCGCTGTCACGGACAGAGTGAATAGAACAAATACTCAAATACCAATACTAAAGGTTTCAGGATGAGGAATCTTGGGCCCACTGCACATTATACACTACCTCCACCAGCCTCCTCTGGTTACGGTGTCAAAGAGATGTGTTATTATATGTTAGTAACAGTGACAAGAGTGATAGAGTTGTTATTGATGACAACAAACATGAGTAAACTATCTGATCAATTCATATGTGGATTAGTTGTAAGAGCACATCATTTTGAAGGTTAGCTTTAGGATTTTTTTCTTCCTAAAACAACATTTCACATACTTGATAGAGTCAATACCTGCTATATGAACATTAGTCTGATGATGTCACAATCATAGCCACTTTAATATAGGATTCTGTTCTGACTGAATGAAAGACTTATCACTGTTTTGGGCATATCAGAGTAAGTAAGTGAAGTAAGTAAAAAACATACTTAAGTGTACATAAGTAAAAAATAAAATATGTGGAAAACAATAATTTATGTGTGGAATTTGGGATTTCGATTGGGATTGTCCATGCTTGAGTCTCATGCTTGCTCTACCTTTTTGGCAAAAGTCCGGCTGTATAGTTTTGTTTGTTTCCCTCCTAAGGAAACAACTTTCGTGCTCTCAAAAGATTATTATAACCCACACTCATTTATTGTCTTCATTACCAAACACCTTGTCCTTGAGGTGGCATTCCTGTCCTTTTCTCCTATTTTTTTTTTACACACCCTTCTTTTGTGTCAATTCCTATTTTAATTGGACATTTTGTCACCATACAAGATTTATTACCAGCATACAGGTGAGAGTGAACCTGGCTGAAATTAGAATACATTTTGTCAGTGACACGGGCATATCCATGGAGGGCTGTGACCTTGTAGGCAGTTCCCCACTGGAGGACCAGGGGTGTGTGTATGTGTGTGTGTGTGTGTGTGTGTGTGTGTGTGTGTGTGTGTGTGTGTGTGTGTGTATGTGTGTATGTGTGTATGTGTGTGTGTGTGTGTGTGTGTGTGTGTGTGTGTGTGTGTGTGTGTGTGTGTGTGTGTGTGTGTATGTGTGTGTGTGTGTGTGTATGTGTGTGTGTGTGTGGCAGAGGGGTTCATAGGGTTGGTAGGGCCCAGAGGACCCTTCACTACTGGCCTGGATACTGAGTTTGGGCGCTTTATCTACTTAGCAGTGTCACCTTCAAACCCCCGACGAAGCACTAACACCCTTTCCTCCCCTACTGTCCTTAAAGTGCTATTATACTAACATGTTAATGTGACATGCTAGTGTGGTGTGCCAAGCTAACAGATTAGGGCCCTGTTCAGAAACAACCTCTAGCCCCTTAGCCCTAGTCACTAGCCCCTTAGCCCTAGACACTAGCCCCTTAGCTCTAGACACTAGCCCCTTAGCCCCTTAGCCCTAGACACTAGCCCCTTAGCCCTAGACACTAGCCCCTTAGCCCTAGTCACTAGCCCCTTAGCCCTAGACACTAGCCCCTTAGCTCTAGACACTAGCCCCTTAGCTCTAGACACTAGCCCCTTAGCCCTAGACACTAGCCCCTTAGCCCTAGACACTAGCCCCTTAGCTCTAGACACTAGCCCCTTAGCCCTAGACACTAGCCCCTTAGCCCTAGACACTAGCCCCTTAGCTCTAGACACTAGCCCCTTAGCTCTAGACGCTAGCCCCTTAGCCCCTTAGTTCTAAACACCAGCCCCTTAGCTCCTTAGCCCCAGACACTAGCCCCTTAGCCCTAGACACTAGCCCCTTAGCTCTAGACACTAGCCCCTTAGCCTCTTAGGCCTAGACACTAGCCCCTTAGCCTCTTAGGCCTAGACACTAGCCCCTTAGCCCCTTAGCCCCAGACACTAGCCCCTTAGCCCTAGACACTAGCCCCTTAGCCAGAGACACTTGTGTACATCTGAGAGGATTTGATAGGTATAAGCAAGATGGTAGTAGCTCCGTCCTATCCTCCGCTTGGCTAGGTAGAATTATCATCATCTTATTTGTACCTATCCAATCCTCTCAGATCTCCACACGTGGTAACTTTTCAATCCTTTGAGATCACCACGAGATCACCACAGGGGACTTGGGGTTGTTTCAGCAGGCTAGCCCCAGGGAGTTGAACCTACCCCTACAGAATGCTGCAATATCTTTGATGAGTCTTTCTTACCCACAAACAGACTGGCAGCTAAAAACAAAAAATGTTTACAAAACAGGAAGACGAAAGACAAATCACATACAACAATGTTGCTTAGGCATTTATTCATTCCTACAAACATCTTTTATGTGGTTTTGATATACTGTATCACAAATTGTAATTAAAAAAGTAGCTGTTACAAACAATATTTATATGTATATTAGAAATATTACTACTATATCAGTTTTCTGGAGAGAGAAGCTAAGGACCAGTATGGGGTCAAAGAGGTGTCCGGGTCTTGCCTGTTTCTTCTGGAAAAATGCAATAAATGTCTCAATCCACAGGAAATTATAGCTTTCAAAGTCCCCCCCCCCCTCCACACACCTTCTAAATGAAATATTCAACACAAAACTGCCCTTAATGAAACCAAGCCATGAATGCCCTGACCAAGTTATTTATGTGTTTCATTAAGTTTAATTCATTTATGGGTGTCTGGGTTTGGGTTGTTGTTTTTTCTTGTGAAGGACCTGCTCCATAGGTACCTATGCAGCTGCCTGTACATATGTTGATTTAGAGTTGTGTTCTCCTTTAAGACCTCGCTGCTTGGGTTGTTTGGTGTTTGGTGTTTGGTGCCTGTCCAAATGTCCCTCCCACTGCCGGCACACACAAACACACACACTCACACATATGTGCATGTGCACACACACACATGCGCACACACACATACACACACACACACACACACACACACACACACACACACATACACACACACACACACACACACACACACACACACACACACACACACGCACGCACGCACACACTTTCCTGACGTCACTCTGAGCAGCTGTTCAGGAGTCCGAAGCCCTCCCCTCCCTGCGTCCATCATCCCTGGATTTGATGAATAAAGTCTGGGAGGGGTTAAGGGCTAATTTCGGTAATTGATTCTAAGTGCTGCCTGACAGCTCCCTTGATGCTGGTGTACAAGTGTGACACAGGCACTTAAAGCGCGCTCACCAGCACAGTGATTGATCCAGCCAATCGATAACTTGGCCCGTATTTAAAGCGAGGGGCCTCTTAGCAAAAGTTCACGTTCGGTGCTTATGGGGAGCGACATGGGTGTGGGGTTGCTCGGGTCGTAATTATTATTTATGCAAATGTTTCCCGTTGTAGCTCAATGTAGAGCAATGCTAGCAGTCTCTGGTGGTGTTTCACATTCAGTCAAACTGATCAAGAGCATATTCCCGGCCTCTTTGTGCCTCATTGTGTGCATACTGATGAGAACAAGCCCACAGAGGTGCTGTTGATAATACTGACAGACTGATATGACAGTGAGACTGAAAGTTGTGGACTGCTTTTTGTGTAGGTGTCTGTGTGGGTGTCTGTGTGGGTGTCTGTGTGGGTGTGGGTGTGTCTGTGTGTGTGTGTGTGTCTGTGTGGGTGTCTGTGTGTGTGTGTGTGTGTGTGTGTGTGTGTGTGTGTGCGTGTGCGTGTGCATGTGCGCCATAGTTGCAGAGCAACAGTCATTGCAAACTGTCCCACACTCTCACCCTCAATAGTAACCACTCAGCGGAACGTAACTCCCTTCCCTCACTCTCTCCTCGCTCTCTCTCTCTCTCTCTCTCTCTCTCTCTCTCCTCCCTCCCTTCCATCACCCTCTCCTCCCTCTCTCTACTCCCCTGTTCTCCCATCAACGCCACCGCCATCTTAATGAGCATCAGATTACAAACAGAAATCAACAGTCGTCACAGCCTCCGTAGGCGAGCTCGGCGTTGGCAGGCTTTGGCAGGCGACGTCCGGAAGTGTCCGCTTTGATATTTCCTCTCTATCTCCCCGGCCCTGATAATGTTAACCCCTCTAATGAAGCTATTGTGAGCCTGTCCAAAGCCATTGTCTTCCAGGGAACCTTCTCTTCTCTCCCGGCTCTCGCCTCAGTCGCCCAGGCCCGTGACAAACATAGCGTTGATGGCCACTTTCTCTCTTTCTCTCTCTCTCGCTTTCTCTCCCTTTCTTCACCTCCCCTTTTGTGCAGATGATGTGTAGTTGCACCCTCGTTCGCCCTAAGGCGTGCTATTTGAATTCAAACCGGGGGCTCAAACCCGAGGAACTGACTCTATATCCACTCCCTGCGGAAATGTCATCCTGCATGGAACAGCGGTATAATTTAATAGCAATTAACAGTTAACAATGGTGCGGGGTTGGTTCATAAATCTCTGGGTTGCGGAAAGAGGGGAGTGTCGAGTGTGTGTTTTTTTTTCCTCCTTTTATCCATTGGATAGGGAGATTAGCCTGGATTAGTTTCAAAGACGTGTGTACACCTGAACACATGTGGGCTGTGGGCTGTCTGTGTCGTTGATACTGTATCTAGTCTACTGTCTTGTCTTTTACTGCCTTTTACCCAAAGATACTTATATTATGTGTAGTATAGTGCGTACAGTATGATGTATACAATAGTTTTTATGATAGTGTCAGTATGTAGTATGTCTGTATGTCTCTTCATTTCTTCTATATTCTCTTCTTCACTTCCTTTTCCCAGAAAGAGACTTATATTAGGAACTTAAGCAAGGAGAGTAAATCTGTATGGCTTTGTACAGTAAATACTGTAGTTGAAATTTAATATTGCTTGATATTCCAAAAGCAGTTGACATTGAATGTTGATTGTAACCTTATTCTACTGCAGTATAGGCCTATTGCACTGTTAACCAGTAGAACCAGTAGAACCAGTAACTGTCTGGTCAACCGCCCACCTCCCAGTGTGTAAACAAAGAAATGTTGTTGTGAAGAAAACACTGCCGCTCGATGACACTTTCTCTTTGTGGGAAGATTTCCTGAAATGCAGTTAAAGTGACACGCTAGTCGTGCTGTAGCAAACAGTGGAAGCTAAGAAACGAAGACACCTTTGATGAAGCAAACGAAGACCCTTTGATGTTGAAGTAGTTCACGGTGCTGTATCCAGCTGTTGTCTGCTCTTTAAGGGAACCCCTGCCGTGCCTCCTCACACCAAATGAGAAATGGCAACCAAACACAAGTATTTTTCCTCAAGCAATCAACGTTTACTATTTGCCTCTGCTTTGCTACCCCACTACACATTTGTTCCATGTTGGGTTCTTTTACAGTAAGGGCTAGATTTAGGGCTTAATACAATACAGGAGAACAGCAGCAGACAAAATAATTGATATGTAGTTGTTGTTGACAAGCCAAAAGCAAATTGCTGTATTTTTGAGATAGCAGCTTGTGTTTTGTGCATAATTAGGCAAAGAAATGATTCATTGCATTATATGATTTTTCACTTTTTTTTTAAAATTAGGATATTCCAATTACACTAAAATCCTCCAAACTCGTTGTCTATCCTCTTAGACATGTGTGTGTGTAGTTTGTCTCTATCTTGTCAGGTAATAGCTTGGAATATATGAATAGATAAACATGCCATATTCCGTTAATGTAAGCTGGCTGCACAGCGACAGAGGCTCTTTGATAGGCTGTGAGTCCCAGCACGTCTGCTGGAGGCCTACAGGCGGTACCTCAGGCTAACAGACTGTCACAGTCTTTCAGTCAAGTGTGGTAGACTTGCACACCAGCAATGGAAATGGCCACATTTCACTAATGTTTGTATAACCACCAGGGTGTAAAATGTATCAAAAGGCAAAGAGCTATTATTGGGACAAGAGTTGCATGTTGACAACAGCAGGAGACATAAAGCCATCAAATAAAACATATACTTTAGCTATTTTGCAGTCCAACTCAGAAGGATAAATTGACACACTATTGCCACACTATTGATGGATTTAAAAAACAACAACAACAATGTATTTTGGCATTAAAATTTGTACAGTTATCATTTGCATAGTATCCTATTCAGAAAGTGCAATAAGAGAAAAACGATTTAATTTTAACAGAAACATATGTCACAAATGACACTGACTCGTTGCTACTAGAGATTGCCTGCCCCACCCTCTCATGGCCCCTGAGTCAGACTTCCGGTGGGACAGCCAGGGCAGGCCCCTTTGTAGAGACTGTGGGGGCACAGGGCACATCCAACACTTATCATCCCCTGCTTTCAATTGGCTCATTCATCTCCTCTTCTCTCCCCTGCAACTCTTCCCCAGGTCGTTGCCGCAGAAAAGAACATGTTCTCAGTCAACTTACCTGGTAAAATAAGGGATAAATTAAATAAATAATTACATTCGGTCCTTCCTTGGGTTTTCTTTCTGGTTACGACCGGTTACTACCGGTTCATACAGGCCTTCTTGCTGCTCCACTCAGCGCTCTGTTACAGGGCACGGCAGCCACCGCGAAGAATGCCCCAGTCACCTGGACACAAGAATGCCAACAGGCCTCCGACAGGTTGAAGAAAGTGTTGTTGAGCGCCCCCATTTTGGCCAATGCAGACTTCTCGCTCCACTTCTTGTACATGGTGCCAGCCTTGAAAAAATCTGATTTGACCCTTGTTGTTACAAACAAAGAGCCTTTTTCTGATTCAACCGCCTGTCTTGTAGTTTCGTGGGATCCTTTTGACCTGTAGGGTCAAGTTGTGTTAGTATACCCTACCTACTTGGTTACCCAGACCTTTGACAGATACACACATTCTCGGACAACATTTCTTGACTGTTACTATTATGAACACCTTCAGCTTTGTGGACGAACCTTGTAGACATTGTAGTCCTGCTTATGATACACCTACTACAGAAGCCCTTTGCTACGGGAGGAGCACTGTCCACCCATAATCTTTTTAAGAGCGATTTGCTGTTTTTAATGGAAACCCCTGCAGCCATCCACAATCAGCCAGCCACATCTGAGCCATATTTCATCCAGGTATAGTGATGTCATCGTCAGGCACCGGCACAATACATAATTCCCCTCTTTTATGACAAACAGTGGCCCCTGGCCAGGGAGCTCAAAGAACGCTTTAATGCTTATGTCGAGTCTTAAGCGTTTGTGTTGGAATAATCACGTGAAGCTGGTTCCCGACTCCAACGGAATGGGCACTGACATTACCTGTACTGTATATAGAACAGACTTGGCCTGCAAAAAAGGGGTGTCATTTTATTATGTTAGGGTAATCATTTGTTAATAGTGAGTGCATTATCTATAAATGGTTTAGAAATGGCTCATAATCGAAAGGAATAAGTGTGACCAAATTGTCTCCCGGGAGGGGGGCAAATAACAGCGATGACATGCCCCAGCCAGTCTCTGGGCAAGGAGCACTTCAATGTTGAATGTTTGAGTTTGGGTTGTAAAAGTCATTGTGGGGATCCTGTCTTCCCATGACAGGTCCAGGATGCGTTGAAGACATCTGATATGGACTGCCTTCAGGGTTGTGGTGTGTAGGTCTGTAGGGTGTCCAGGCTTCAGAGCCACACAGCAGGATGGGTATCCAGTACACTGCTGCTTCGGTTGCTGTGGTTACAGTAGGTTCAGGTTCTGGAACACTCTGGACCTGAGGCAGCCAATGGCTGCTGAGACACAACACAGACTTGGATGTCTTAGATGGGGATGGGGCTGACGATGAAGTAGGTGACACATGGGTGATACGAGTATGGCAGGAAGAGTGATGACCCAAATGGAATTATCTCACAGACTAGAGGACTCCCCCCCCCCCCCTCCCTTTCAGAAACATGGGCCCTTGCTGCTTCTCCCAGTCAGCCCTCCTCTCCCGCCGCTCACAGACAAAAAATCTTTATCTGCTACATGATGCATGAAAATATACTGCCTTCTTATGGAACTGTGTGTGACCCTTGACCCCGCTGGCGCGGATGCAATGTGACCTGGCCACCGTCATCCATTTTAGTACGGAGAGCAGATTCTATGAATTTGTATTACTTTTGTATTATTCTATTTTTTTTTCTCTCTCTCTCTCTCTCTCTCTCTCTCTCTCTCACTCTCTCTCTCTCTCGGAAGCCCTGAAGCGTAAAGCCAAACAATTACAAGTGTAGTACCACTAAGTTTGTCGTTTGGAACCCTTACTCTCTCATTTGGAGAATCGCTACCTCGTTATTTAGTAACGTTAGTTAGCTCTCTTATTGTCTTGTTATAACGGCATAGCTAGGTCGTTATACAAGATAGCTAACTCGTTCAAATTAGACACTAAATCAATAAATAATAAATAGTAAATAATTGTGTCTCGTTCATTGATATGCAGAGCACGCTATGGTCCTGTCGTGATTAGCAAACTGTGTAATGATGGCTTTATTAGTTGTAGTTTTTAAGATGGGTTGGCAGTAACATGTTTAATAAAGTCGACAGAAGACCAACAGGTCTGTGTTTACTAATGTGCATCTTAGCTAAGACATGCCTCTGTTTCTAGCTGAGAGTAGCAAGGCACTATGGACCTTGTAGGATTTCATAATTAGGACAAATTATTTCCTCGTCCGATAAAAGGCTATTTTCTCGCTTATTTCCGCACGTTTGTATTATGTTTCCTGGCTATTTAAACTTGCTGTTGAGTAGTGGTGACCATCTGTGAAATGTTCCTTTAACTTTCCAAAACTATGTATGTATCGTCATAGCATTTCTCCTGTACTTTAAAGGCAGGTCTACCTATCTCCTTTCTAGCCTTACACACACACACACACGCACACACACACCTGGTAAGACAGCAACACTGACGCAAGGCTTTGAAAGCATCAATTAGCACCCCTGGTGGTCCGTACATTTTTACCCTCCCCATTTTCCTC
This sequence comes from Argentina silus, assembly GCF_951799395.1. Lineage (NCBI taxonomy): Eukaryota > Metazoa > Chordata > Actinopteri > Argentiniformes > Argentinidae > Argentina > Argentina silus. The sequence continues at coordinate 7,623,203 of NC_139665.1, forward strand.
TTCCTTTATATCTCCTGGGAAAAGCTGCTAAGGGATACAATTAATTTTTTGACACAAAAATGAGAGCGTTAATTCACCTGTGATAATGAGTGCTATTCTTAACGCATGTTGATGAACGTAAAGTAGTGTTTATTTATTTATTAATTTCCTGTCGCCAGATTTAAGGCTCTCGTAATTGTGTGATCTCAAGTTGAAGAGGAAGTCTCAAAGGAAAAAAGATTATAGCCCTGTTTGGCAGTAATGGAGCTTTGTCAAAAAAAGTTACAGTTTGTACACTTTGACGTTCTGTTCCATGTTTTGTTGGTTGCTTCACAATTGGTTGAGTTAGGGCCCGCATACCTTTTTAAAAGACTGAACCCTCGTATTTTATCAAATGTTTGGAACGATTGTGTGGATAAGAGAGTTGGTAGGCTACAGACGTCCTGTAAAGCAGACCTGTCTGAGAGAAACACACCCCCTGTTGTAGAGAAATCTAAGTAGCAAAGCTACACAAAGAACACAACGAATAAAAGAGAATGAAATAGCAGCCATGGTCAAAAGAAATACAAGTGAACAGAGACTGAAACATGAGCCATTGTCAAACCTATTTCAAAGCCAAACGAAAGTGAAATGCAAGATGTCGTCCTTGTACCTATGGCGGGACGTAATAGGACAAACGTCAACATGTTACAGCAGCTTGGCTGCAAGGTCTGCACCGATCTGATGCATCCTCCACTGATGTTGCAGAGTTAAGAAATAAAACACTATTGTCACTGTGTGTTGGCTTACCATCACAACCGCGGTACCCAACCTGTGGGAAGAAATAAACGAGGGGAAGAAATGAGATGCTTGTCACGGAAAGAACGAGATATTTCCCATTCTGATGGACTATAAGCATATACAGCCCAGGGGCTCAAACGAGTCTGTATGTTGAATGGAACTGGCTTCATCTCAGCTTCCTGGTTGTCCTGTTCTGCTTGCTGTCTATTCAAATGCCCATTTTCTGCTTGAAACCTGGACTCTTACAACCTAAGATGGATCTGTGCCCCCATCACTTTGCTGAGGAGACTCCTGGGTAACACATCACATAGAGGATCTCTACCCTAATAAAACACTCATTCCTTTACTGTAAATCAAGGGATGTGGGATTGCCCCAAAGGTGTCCGGGGGAGGCTGGTGGAGGTAGAAATCGGAGGACGGGCTCATTGTAATGCATGGAACGGAATCAGGCGCGTTTGATGCCATCCCTTATTCCGTTCCATGCATTACAATGAGCCCCGTCCTCCGATCTCTACCTCCACCAGCCTCCAAAGTTGTTTGAACGCCTTGTACGTCTGGTAAACAGGCACAACTGTTTCACTCTCAGGCAAATCAAGACACTTCCAGCCCTTCGTATCCCAGCCCAGCCCAGTCTATCTTGTCTGTCATGACATATAAAAGAAGCCATCGGAAATCATGTCTGGTGGTGCTAATCTAATGACTACTGAGCTACTGCATATTTCAACATTAATTCATTAGAGGCCGGGATTGGGGGAGATCAGTGGCGGTCGGCGGGCGAATCGTGGCGCTCTGATTGAGGCTGTTATGTTTTATAGGAGCCATTTTTCAATGCAGCTTCTGACAGCACTTGAGGTTATTAAATTGCTGGATTCCAAAAAAGAGGAAGTGAGAGGGACGGAGGGGAGAGACAGAGGGAGGGTGGGAGAGAGGGAAAGAGAGAGGGAGAGGGAATGAGAGAGGGGGGGTGGGAGAGAGGGAAAGAGAGAGGGAGGGTGGGAGAGAGGGAAAGAGAGAGGGAGGGTAGGAGAGAGGGAATGAGAGAGGGAGGGTGGGAGAGAGGGAATGAGAGAGGGGGGGTGGGAGAGATGGAAAGAGAAAGGGAGGGTGGGAGAGAGGGAAAGAGAGATGGAGGGTGGGAGAGAGGGAAAGAGAGAGAGTTAAATAGAAGTCGTGGTAAGTTCTGGACCTGAGAGTTGCCTGGTATCGTTGAGATTAGGATGTGTGTGCGTGTGTGCGTGGGTGCGTGCGTGCGTGCGTGCGTTCTCTGTCAGTTCTGACACAATGATTGAAGGAAGCTATACAGCAGGGGATACAGAAGGACACCCCCATAGCCACTCTGAGCTTCAACTACAGACCCCTACAGCCAAACAGACATGTTAATACACAACAGTAACACACCCTAATCCCTAATGTCCTGCAGCAAAGGTGTTATATGTATGTCATAAGTTCACTCCCTCTTTTATGTTCAAATATGATTATTTTCCTATCTCTCTGACTCCGGCTCCTTCCCTCAAAACTAATTTTGGCTCACCTTTGCCTTTCCCTCTCTACTTAACTCAGGATTGTTCTTATTAAGGTCATGTGGTGAGGGAAAACTCAAAAAAGCTATGCACACACGCACACACACGCACAAACACACGCACACACGCACAAACGCACACACGCACACACCCACACACACACACACACACACACACACACACACACACGCACATATGTGCACACAACACTTAAACTCGGTGCGTTTTCCTTGTGCCCTCTCCTTGCTCCAATTAGAACACAGTGCCAGTTTCTCATCAGCAAGCATCTCCCTCAGTCTCCAAATGACTGCTCAGTGCCAGGCCTGTCAAGAAATTAAGTCATCACACACTGACAGCTGCTCTCTCTCTCTCTCTCTCTCTCTCTCTCTCTCTCTCTCTCTCTCTCTCTCACTCTGTCTCCCTTTCTTACTCCATCTCTCTTGCTCTCAATCAGTGGCCCAATAGTAAACAAACTGTGTCATGCATGTACATACGCGCGCACACACACACACACACACACACACACACACACACACAGTGGCGCACACACAGAGGTGCACGCCCGTACGCACGTACGTACGCACAGGCATACACACACACACACGGTTACACATGCACGCACATATGCACACACACAGGCACACACACACACACACACACACAGACATGTTTATAGTATGTATGTGTGAAGTGTGTGTATTGATTCAATGAATGAATGAATGAATGAATGAATATACTTCATAATCCACTGCTCTTTTCTGATCTATCTCTCCTTCCTTCTCTCTGTCTCTCTCTGTCTCTCTCTCTCTCTCTCTCTCTCTCTCTCTCTCTCTCTCTCTCTCTCTCTCTCCCTCTCTGCGCCTTGTGTGAAACATCAATGACTGTAAATGCAGCTTTGGCTCCTCTCCACCATTTTACAATGCCCTTTGGATTTCACTGAGTGGTTTGTTATTTCAGTCAAGTCTCACTCTCTCTCTGACTCTCTCTCTCTCTCTCTCTCTCTCTCTCTCTCTCTGTGACTGACTGTAATCCACTCCAGCACCCAGAGCCACAACACACAGTCGCTGGCTGGCTGGTGGGGCCTCTCCTTGTCTAACTCCTCTCCAGGGAAGAGCCTCGCTGAGCTCCGGGCGCCCGATGTTACAGTCCTCTTTATCCCCCCCCCCCTCCCCGCCGTTATCCAGGACTATCTCACACTGCGTCTGTTTTTATGCCCACTAGAGAGGAGGAGATAGACAGAGAGAGAGAGGGGGGGGGATGTTTGTTTGGAAGATAGAGAGAGAGAGATTTGAAAGTGTGCACGAGAGCGCAATAGAGAGAGAGAGAGAGAGAGAGAGAGAGAGAGGGAGGGAGGGTATGTGCCGAGAGGATAGGGATATGATGGGGAGAGAAGATAGAGTGAGTGAGTATGAAAGAGAAGAGAGGGATATAAGAGGAGGGGTAGAGAGGAGAGGGAGGAAGAGAGACGGGGTGAGACGTTGCGAGAGAAAGGGAAGGGGAGGGGATGAAAGGGATGGGAACAGGGAGAGGGACGGGGGAGAGCAAGGGATGGGGAGGAAGAGAGGGAGGCTGCGGCAAATGGTGGAATCGGCCAGGAGGGAAACGGAGTGAGACCGAGACAGTGTTTGTCTGGAGAGGACAGACAGAGAGAGAGAGAGAAAAACAAAGAAAGAAAGAAAGAAAGAAAGAAAGAAAGAAAGAAAGAAAGAGAGGCTCTTAAGGGCTAAATGAAGGCTGATTCCTCTGATGTTTGGTTCCCCCCTGGGGAGCTAACAGTGGTTGCCTGGCACTGACGATTTGAGATAGGCTCCTGAGGGACAATAAGCTGGGAAGAACACACACACATGATGCTTTCCCTCTCTGATTGATGCTGATTCCATCAAGTACATCACCACTATACCATAATCCCTTAAAAGGTTCAGTTGTTGTTGTTGTTGTTGTTGTTGTTGTTGTTGTTGTTGTTCTTCTTCTTCTTCTTCTTCTTCTTCTTCTTCTTCTTCTTCTTCTTCTTCTTCTTCTTCTTCTTCTTCTTCTTCTTCTTCTTCTTCTTCTTCTCCATCCTGGGTACCTAGGGAGAGCAGGATGTCGTATCAGTGTGGAGGGTTAGTTTTTGTGTCGATAGTATAACTTCCTGAAGTACTGCGGTCATCTTTTTTAGGCTTCCTATTCAAAAACAATAAATGAGAAAAAGGCTTGGGCCAGGTATCAGAATTCTCAAACCGGTATACCTTCCTGTCCAAATACCTGCTACATCGGTAATACCTTTAAAAAAAAAAAAAAAAAAAAAACTTAGTTATCTTCGTGCCACCCAGCCCAGCAGCACACACACAGCACACGCACCCAGACTGAACACGCCAGGTGACAGCAGAGGTTGTGCTCCGGTACTTTACTGTTCACAAGCTAAATCTTGAAGTGGCGTAGCACACTAAGGCGCATGCCATCTAATCGCAGGTTCCCTGGTTCGATTCCGGCCATCGACATATCCTGCATGCCATCCTTCCTGTCACTCTCTACTGTCTCTATCCAGAAATGTCCTACAAACATATTTTTTGTGGTCCTCTGTGGCTCAGTGTGGTCCTCTGTGGCTCAGTGTGGTCCTCTGTGGCTCAGTTGGTAGAGCATGGCGCTAACAACGCTTAGGTTGTGGGTTTGATTCCTGCTGGGACCATATATACTGAAATGTATGCACTCACTGTAAGCAATGTAAGTCGCTTTGGATAAAAGCGTCAGCTAAATGGCATATATTATATTAAATCTAGTGGCCTATTCACTGAAGTTTTTGAGGTTGTATTGTGTCATGTGCTTGGCAGCTCATGAAGCTTTTTCTTTTTGTACCTATATAAGACTAGCCTCTACATCTGCTGACATTTGCTACATGAAGCCAGCTCTGTAGTCGGTGTACAACACACACATACACACATTTTCGCATCGAAAATGACAGGGCCCTAACTTTGTCGTCTAGTTGCCATGCTGGGGCAAGTGACAGAATCCCCTATTAATATCAAACTGGTTTGATCTGATTTGACTCTCCTCTTTAGGAGTACAGTAGGGTCCCGTTGGTCCGAGGCCCTGGTATTCCCCACTGCCACACAGTCAAGCATTACTGTCACCTGGTATGTCACTCCCGTCCATCAGGGGTGGTGCCTAAGTGGAGGGGGTGGAGGAGAGGGGAAGGGACCCATATGTGTCACTTACACTCCCATGTTACAGTGAGCAAATGTGTGCTAATGGGCTAGCTAATGCAACGGGTATTCACTGGTGGGTATAGACCACAGTCAGGCAGACAGGCAGGCAGGCAGACAGGCAGGCAGACAGACAGGCAGGCAACAGACAGACAGTTAGACAGATAGAACGATAGACAGGCAGACAGGCAGGCAGGCAGGCAGGCAGGCAGGCAGACAGACAGACAGACAGACAGGCAGGCAGGCAGCAGGCAGGCAGGCAGGCAGGCAGGCAGGCAGGCAGGCAGGCAGGCAGGCAGGCAGGCAGGCAGGCAGGCAGACAGACAGACTATGGATGGTTTGTTGAATGGAAATAGGAAAATAAATATAAAAACACATATTTTCTCTTCTAGCAGTAAAATACACAATTTAAAAATAGTATTTGTCCCGGTGAAGGTCTCTTGGACAAAAGACGATGACGCAACAGACAACCTAAGCGCGTGGGCGAATGTGGCAGGCGTCCGTAGTCCATAATGTGCTCACCAAGGCCGTGTCTGAATGCTCACACTGGGACCTATTCTGTCGCTGTTTTAGTAGGTGTGCAAGATTAGAAAGTTTTGCAGTGTGGAAAATGAATGAGTATAAAGAGAAGTATGAATTCACTAGACACTATTCAGGAAGTGCTTTCCGATTTTAGTCCCACAATTCAATGGGGCAGGTAGGGAGGCGGGCAGTAGCGAAACTGAACCGATGACCATGAACAACATGGTTGAGCTGCAGATGACGGTTTCTCAGTATGAATGAGGTGTAGTATGTTGAAATGTGTCGCTTACTGCATACAGTGTACTCAACATTAGGGTCTAAGTAGCATGTAGTATGGTTAGTGTATAATAGTCGATGCTTGTAGTAAACAGTAGGCCGTATGAGCTTTCGGACGTGACCCACGTGTCAGTTTGATTCAAGAAACCTTGTCTTACTTACACTCATGCAAGGAACTATGGTCGGAATGTCAGAGGAAGTATAGAATTGGACCAGCATCCATCTACGGGCCTGGAGAAAGATACGGAATATGAAAACCAGGGGAGGCTGGTGGAGATAGAAATCATCCTCTGATTTCTATCTCCACCAGTATCCACTGATGAAAACAGCGAGAACGATGGAAAGGGGGAGAGAGAGAGAGAGAGAGAGAGAGAGAGAGAGAGCAAGAGAGAGAGAGAGAGAGAGCAAGAGAGAGAGAGAGCAAGAGAGCGAGAGAGAGAGAGAGAGAGACAGATTGTTCTCAATCACCAATTCCTCCAGAATGTTATCTGCTGCAGTTACGTACAGAGCAAAATGTTTGTTTGTTTTTCGCAATATTGCACCTTGCCACAGGTCTCGCTGTTGTTCACGTCATTGAATGTAAGAGAGCCACTCCTGGCATAAGGAACAACCAAACACTGCAAAGGCGTTGTTGTCAGTTGTTTGGACTGTTGATTATGTTGTGTGCAATAGTTCCTGCATCAGACAGAAGTCGCTCTGGCTGGTGATTAAATCACACATACGTTGCTATATAAACATCCTTAGATTCTTACTTCTACACACACACACACACACACACACACACACACACACACACACACACACACACACACACACACACACACACACACACACACAAACACGCAAAACAACACACACAAACGCACACGCTCACACATACACGCACACACAGACAATGACACGCACACACAGAGGCAGGTTTCACTGTTAGCGACAAGCTTGATCAAAGCAGCCCAGCCTGTCCTGACAAGGCGGAGTACACTGGGACGGTGAGGAGTTCTTGAGCAGAAGGTAACACACACACACCTAATCATTGACAATGTCTGCGACAACACCATTTACATATTCATAAAATCCATGCTTGACACATGCATATACAGCCCAAGGCATATGTGTTCATTTTTTAATTCATTCATTTAGGAAAAGTGAAATATTTATCTAGTGTGACAATAGATTTGTGTCAGGTAAACTCAAACCAAGACACACTGGTGTCAAGATTCAGTGCTCACCACTGTGTGTGTGTGTGAAGTGTGAAGTGTGATGTGCATAGGAAGGTGGTGGTGTGAGCATGAATCTGTGTCTGTCCCTGTGTTAGTGCTAGAGGGTTATGGCTGTTTTGAAGGATTAGGGAGAACTGTTGCGACACTAAACTACTGCTATTTTCTTTTCTTGCTCTCTCTCTCTCTCACTCTCTCTTCATCCCTCTCTCAATCTCTCTCTCTCGCTCCCTCCCCCTTGCTCTCTCTCCCCCCTCCTCTCTCTCTCTCTCTCTCTCCCTCTCTCTCTCTCCCTCCCTCCCCCCCCCTCTCTTTCTCTCCCTCTCTCTCTCTCTCTTCCTCCCTCTCTATCTCGCTCTCCCTCCCTCCCTCCTTCCCTCTTGTCTCTCCTCCTCTTTCCTCACAATTTATTACACAAGCATCCAGACAAGAGAGAAACCTCCCAGTATAGAACGATCAGTCATCTCTACATTATCAGCGTAACACACCGCCTTCCATATTGTGCTTACAAGGGCTCCGGCAAATTGCTATTTTTATGGGACATGATAAAGGAAATGCTACCTTATGTTCAAATTCTTTACCGCCTGATGTTGGGCAGACATGCCATGATTCAGCGGTGGAAACCAGTTTGTGCAGTGGATTGTGCGGCAACTGTGTTTGTGTGTGTGTCTGTGTGTGTGTGTGTGTGTGTGGGGGGGGGGGGGGGGGGGGGGGGGGGGGTCTGTGTGTGTGTGTGTGTTTGTGTGTGTGTGTGCACGCATGTGTGTGTTTTGAGAGCGGGACACTATACTACAGAGAGTGACGCAAACAGAGAGAGATCTATATTTATGATATAATCAGTCTGTTTTATACCATATGCCACCTCAAAAGGTTCAAATGTTGTCCATGAAAATATTGTATCAATTGATCATCGACTAAATGTTGCTTACTTGATTTGACAAGAAAATCACTTTGATTTTGACTGCATTCATAACAACAACAATCCTCCACCAAGAATTCGGCAATCAAGTTTCTGAAGTGGCTCAGTGAAACTCAGGCTGAGTCTCAGTGTATATCCTGCAAGTCATTCCATGCCCTAGGGTCACAGTAACTAAAGGCGGTTCTACCCAGACAAAGACTACATACAACAGACCTAGGTCAAAGACATACTTGACATTTGAGATGTGCTTGATTCAATTAGAGATTGCACTTTAAGTTTATTCAGTTGGTTCTATTATACAAATTAAACTAAATCCAGAGCAGCTCAAGTATTTGAAGGTATTTGAATTATGTATTTGACCCAGGTCTCATATATCAAATTATCCTTTTCATGTCCCTCTGGATTGAGGCCACTTCTATTTCAGTTCATTTCAGTTCTAATAGTAGAAGGAATTAATCAAAACTTAAATGAAAAAAATATATACTAATTGAAAATAAAGCAAAAATGTGTTTAAAAATTCATTCTGAATTGAAATGGAATTGATGGAAACTGTGAAGGTCAAAAAGACAAAAAGGAAAAAAAAACAGGAACTCAGAATAGGACATCAGAGAGAGAGAGAGAGAGAGAGAGAGAGAGATGGAGAGAGAGAGGGAGGGAGAGAGAGAGAGAGAGAGGGTAAGTAATGGTAAATATATCAGTTGGAGGAAAAATGCATGGCCTTGTTCTGCGGGCAGGATGAGTGTATGTAGTCCTCTCCTCCTCCTCCCCCTCTCCTCCTCCTCCTCCTCCTCCTCCTCCTCCTCTCCTCTCCTCTCCTCTCCCTCAATCCTCTCCCCAAGCCTTGTCTGACAGCCCAACGCAGCACCAAACTGACAGGTCCTCAAACCCCGGCCAAGAAAGCGAGCATTAATTAAGTCATTGCCGGACTGTAATTTCCTTGAGAAGTAAAAATTCTCACACGCGAAAAGGTTACCGAGACCTTTTCTGTGTCAAAATTACCATGCCTCATGAATATTAATGTGCTTAATGAAGACAACCTTTGCTTCATCAAGAATGTTCTGGAGCAGGTGCCAAGCTGATAAACTCACTCGGTGAAGGCTTCTTTTTTCTTTCTTTCTCTCTCTCTCTCTCTCTTTTCTTTTTGGCATCACGTCAACCCACTGAAAATAGACACTGAGATGTACTTGTTTAAATCAACATCTCCCAATGGAGTTTACTCCCTTCTTTCAACTACCCCCCTCCCCACACACACCTACACACCCTCCCGCCACTATATATTTTTTTCCTCATTTTCTTTCATAATATTTTTTTTTTTTTTTTTTTTAAATCAATGTCTTTTTATTTGCCTTAAAAATCTTGCTGACTGGAAGGGAATCTTCAAAAGGCTGTGGGAAACATTACGTGAGTTTTATGTTGAGAAATGGTTTCTTCTCTTTCCAGATGTGTGCAGCTGGTGTGATGGTAATCTCGGGACCCAGAATGTCATCTCTTGATTGAGATTCTGGGACCACAGGAAGTGGGTGGGGATAGGAAATGCAGGAAGTCAGCAAGTGTCTTAATAGACTAAATTGTATATAATGTTACCTGCTACACCAGCGCATGCTACATATAACAGCAACGTCAACTTAGACTTAGGAGTTTATTTTTTTCATCACGTGCCTGAAATGATCTGTTTCAATGCTTTTTGGACACTTAAAAACATATTACATATATACTGAAAACAATGATTCTGCAATGTAAGTCGCTTTGGATAAAAGCGTCAGTTAAATGGCTCATATATATATATATATTCACTCAGCTTTATAGTATGGTAATGTGATATAAACATTGATATTAGCAGTACATGCACACAATAGCTGTACCAAGCGGTATCAATGAGCTGATAAACCTGAATACAGTCCTTTGACACTGAATATAGGAGTGGTGGGGGAGGTGTCGTCAAACACACCCATTTGCACCAGTGGAGGCTGGTGGAGGTAGAAATTGGAGGACGGGCTCATTGTAATGCATGGAATGGCATGAGGAATGGTTCTGATACCATTCCACAGTGTGGGTGAGGAGTCGTCAAAACACACATACGCACATACATTTCTACACAGAATAATAGTGATACTCGGGTTTTATATAAGTGAGAGGGTGTGAGCAAGATGGACGATCATACCCAGTGGCTTTGACGCATTGGCAGTGACGACCCCCCCCCCCCCCCCCCCCCCCCCCTTCACTGCCACTGCTGCCTATTGTCTCATTTACCAGGAGTGAGAACTGTGTTACGTGGAGGGGAACACGGATTATTACTTACACACACACACACACACACACACACACACACACACACACACACACACACACACACACACACACACACACAGCAATCTTCCCTGCTCCAAATTACAGTTGTAATTTGCTGTATTGTTTGACGTGCCTATTCAGTTGTTCTAGCATGGTTTTCACTTGGTCTTATTTACTCCGGGTGGCGTGGTGAGCAGAGGCGAGACCATCCCTCCTGATTGGTTCGTGTGCACCGCCCTAGTCTGCATGGCGTAGAGCTCAGGCATTGTGATGTAGTTGGAACCCAACTGATGAGACGGGGTGGACGTGATCCATCTGTCAATATAGAATCTGCCAGTATCCCTGAAGCTCCTAACAGCCAATCGGAAGTCGGTCCTTGGACTAGTGCCTGGACTGTGCCATTTTGTTTTCTGTCTTCTTGTGAAAAATAGGTGTCTTCTCTTTCTGAGAGACAACGTGTTTCTGTTCTCTTTCTCCGTCCTCCTCTTGTTGTAGCAGGCCAATGGCTCTATCCTCTCGAGACAAATATATACACACACACACACACACACACACACACCTATACAAACACACACACACACATGCATGCATGCACGCACAGACGCACGTACAAACACACCTACACACACACACACACACACACACACACACACACACAAACACAAACACCCTCCCAGCCCCAGGGTCCCCTGTCATACACCTCTCATTAATTCCTACTTGTCAGCTCAGTCCCCTACCGTATCAGCCCCCCAAAAGGTGACAGCTTTCCAATGACTGACAAAAGCTCTTTAGGTGATACAGAAGATCTCTGCCTGCCGCCAGCTCTGTAAAGTGCCCCTCAAATGTCACTTTGCTCTCCCCCCTCCCCAAACCCCCCATCCCCATCCCCATCCCCCCTACGCCCACCCCCCCCCCCTTCAGTGCTTTGACATGAGCCGGCGTGTGGACGTCACAATGGTGCGGCCCCCACAATGCTTTTAACACCTGAGCGGTGGACGTGCTTGCCTGACAGAGGTGTCGGTGGAGAGTATTTTTGCTGTGGTCTGTTTAATGTGTTGGTTTTATTCGAAGAACGGAGAAGGAGAGGGGAGCATTGCACTCTGTAAGTATCAGGGAATAATCAGGCCAGGTCTTGTGGGTGAGATCAAATGCTCTTTTGGTACAGTAACATCCATAATCTCTGGCTCTTTGTAGTGGACTTCTGGTCCAATGACCAATGGAGATCACTAGAGGAGCAAAAGGGAAATGATGGAAACTGTCCTTGTGTTTGCTTACAAGGCTCCATTTTGCTCCAGCCCCCCCCCTGTACACACCTGGGTCAAGAAATGAAATCCTTGGTGAAAAAAACATGTATCGTATCTCAGAAGTTTTACAAATATTGACATTATTCCAGAGCAGCAGGGTGGGAGAGATGGACGGACGGATAAAATACAATAAAAGTAAACTTCAGAGACAAATGTCATTTCTGTTGAGCTGAAAGATAAAGGCGGCCTCGGTGGCGACGGTAGCTTTGTCCTGGTAGTCGCTGTACAAAATAGTAGCAAAGTTGCGTGTGTACACTGATCTAATTAACAAGTGATACACACTGTGAGTCAAATGAAAGTCACAGCGGGGTACTGCTGCTAAGAGAGAACAAAGACTTTTACCCCTCCTGAACACACACCCATACACACACACACACACACACACACACACGTATGCACACACATGTATGCACACACATGCATGCATGCACACACGGACACATACACACACACACACACACACACACACACACAACTTGGAGGAAAAGTATAGTTAGATCATATGATGCTGCAACCTCTGATGTTATTGTTGTTGTGATGTTAATAGATAGGTGTGAATACATGAGAGACATACAGTACAGTACAGTGCAATACCCACATAGAAAAAGTCTACATCAATGTCAGTTTTCAACACAAAATCACACTGTATAGTTTTTTTTAACTGCTTTGTAATATGTGTGAATTGTGAGCTCGTTAGACTAATCAAAAGACCTCTGGGATGGAAAGTCAGCCTTTCTAGGGAAGAGAGGATAGTGATAGAATGAAAAAAAAGGAGAGATGGATACATTTAAAAAACAAAAAAAAACACGCATCAGGAACCAATTATCACAGGAAGCAGAGCAAAACTATTTCATGTTTTCACACACAATGAGAACGTCAGGCAGGTTTCACTAATTACGCCTTCAATTATCAAGACTTGTGCCTTCAACAAACGCTTTACGCCCCATTTAAACGGTGCATTAACATGCAACATATATCTGATTTATTACATATCCGATATACTGTGTGTCGCATGTTAATGCACAGTGTAGATGCAACAAAACTTTAAAAATCTGATCGTTTTTATATCCCGTATAGGTCGCATTTGAAGGTGATCTAGATTGGATGTCTTTCATATCCGATTTGTTTGTAAATTGTACATGCTGCATATATCCAATATATGATGGAACATCATAGTCATCAGAACTCATTGTTTACCCACCTAGCGATAACTTGCTTAATGCATAGGCTACCATTACCAAATACATTAAATTGTAGTGTTGTGAACCTGTATGGCCAGATCGAGGCATTTTTTGGGAGGATCTCAACCTCAGAATGCCGTATAAGGATAACAGGTGTTGTGTCTGAGATACATCGGCTGTGAATAGAGGCTACCTTGGAGACGCACGAACCTTTCAAGTTGCCAGGTATACCATGAGACAAACAACGGTAATCACCCCTCTGGAGGGGTTCTTCAAAACCTAGATACCACATTCACTCGTTCCCGTTCAGTCTCATTCACTGTCATTTCCACTGAGGCTGTGCTGCCACACTGGGGCAAAACAATCATTTAGAAAACCTTCCCTGTTTGGCGATCATGCCTTTCTCTCATGCCCTCTTCATGTACACCTAAACTGATGAATAAAACATCAAAGCTCTACTTAAGCCCCTCATAAAGCTGAGTTATCACTGTCATAAGCCTGACATAACTTCAGTCAAAAGCAGTCTTATATGAGGTTATATGAGTCAACTGACTGATTTGTATCCCCAAAATACCTATAGCTCAGTGAGTGCTTATGAGGAAACCTCAGTGTTATTATTAAATGGTACTACTATTTGGTACAGCTTCTCCCTTCAAAGGCTCTCGTCTTGTTGGGACTCCTGCTGAAGAATAATCCCTGGACCAAATGAACGGGTTTAGGGCTATTGGCAAACATTACCAGTGTGTTTCTTTGTCTCTGGAGTCCTGGTCCAGTGTCCATCTTCAGATTGACTCGTATTCAGACCACACTTACTGTAGAGACTGTCTCTGAATGGACAGAGATTTACACAGACAGAGAAACTTTATTTAGAGTTTGTCAGTCCGGTTGTGTATGCCTGTTGACTTCCTAGCCAGGTCCGCCATCAGCATTGACTATGGGTTTCTAAATCAGTCCATGGGTTTCTAAATCACTCCATGGGTTTCTAAATCACTCCATGGGTTTCTAAATCACACCATGGGTTTTTAAATCAAGTGTCAGCTCCCATTACCTGGGACACACCTGCTGTGTTGGTGTTATGCACCAATGAATGCTCAGTACACAAAACGATTGTCTACAATGGATTGTATTCTGGTCATGCAGTGTAGTCTTGCACACAGTTCCTTCCTGCATTACACAGCCCTTAGTATTCTATATCTCTACTCACCACGGGAGGCTGGTGGAGGTAGAAATTGGAGGACGGGCAGTAATTGTAATGCAACAGAATCCTCCAATTTCTATCTCGACCAGCCTCCCCTGCTACTCACTGTACGTTTGACTTCCCCATCTAGACCCTCATTTAATAGCCTGTACAGAGAAGAGAAACAAAGAAGTCAATGTGCAGTCTAAGTCTTTCAACTTCTCTGATATGAGCAGAGCATTGCACAGCCTGGGGCTCCATACCCCCCCACTGGTCAGACTTCTGGAGTGGTTGTTGATCCCCATTTGATTTGGTTGCCTTTGCCTCCTCATGGATGGAAAATGCACAGAAATGTCAATTAATAAAATATCTCATATATCCATCTTATTAGATCCATCGTATCCATAGATGTTTGAGTGGGACCGGTCTATAGTGTATTAGCGTAATTTGCAAGGCAGTCTCCATGTGAATGTACAATACCAGTCAAAAGTTTGGACACACCTTCTCATCCAATGGTTTTTCTTTATTTTTATTATTTTCTACATTGTAGATTCATATTGAAGTCATCAAAACTATGAAGGAACACATATGGAATTATGTAGTAAACAAAAAAGTGTTAAACAAACCAGAATATGTTTTATATTTTAGATTCTTCAAAGTAGCCACCTTTTGCTTTGATGACAGCTTTGCACACTTTTGGCAAGGTGTGTCCAAACTTTTGACTGGTACTGTACATAAGTGAAACAGGGAAGCTTCATGGCTTCATCGGGAAGCATTGAGAATACTATTTTGGTTTGTGCTTCTGTACCACTGTGAGGCCTTTATACCTAGATGTATATACAGGTCATTCATTATATGGCAACATGCAAGCGTCAGTATGACAATCATAGGCTTCGGAAAAAAGTTTGGATCGCCACCATTTTTTATGTACAACATCACTATACTGGGAGCTTTGTTTTTTGAGCCTTTGAACAAGGCGAAATCACAACAGTGTTTATATATATATAACATATAACAAGTGTTTATATATAACATGCCATTTACATCAAAAATAGAGATTTAGTTAAAACAATCCGTTAAAGGTATCCCTTAACCTCATCTTGCGGAGGTTAACAAAGAGGGACTCTCCCTCATAAGAGGGAAAAGGCTGAAACAGATAACTCTGGGTTCGCAGGAGGCGGAAATTTATGACGTAACCTATTGCTGCTCGTCCTAAAAGTTCACGGTGCGTGAAAAAATATACATGTGCTGCCTTCACCTTTACGGGGTCATAAAAATTATATAGTTCTACTAAAATTCGTTCAGAAAGTGAAACAGAACATTTATTAAGACTGGCATATGCTAATATTATGTGAAGGCTGAAGTCTTAAAAACCCAAGGAAGGCCAGTGCTAAACGTCCACTAGTACAGCACCTCAAAGGTCAATCATATTTGTTATAAAACTGCTCTAATAGTCTTTCACTTTCTCTGGGAGTGCCTTTAAATTGAACTCTGGTGTTAGGAACCCGAAATTAAACGAAATAGATCAAAAACGTTTCAAAGTGTAAAATATGGCCTAGATGTTCTGCATGTTTCTTTAATTTCAAAGCAAGCCCAGTCAAAAAAAGGCAAGCTGAAATTACCTCAAAAGAATATGTGGAGGACACTGATGGATGTTTGATACCAATCCTCATTCCGTTCCATGCATTACAATGAGCCCGTCCTCCGATTTCTACCTCCGCCAGCCTCCCCTGGTTGTTCTCTGTGGTGAGTTCTAAGATATGATATTCAGGTTGGGTAGAGTCCAAAGCTCAACTATAGCCTTCTTTATAGAAACTACAAAATACTGCTTTCTCAGTGTGTGATTTAGATGTTTCCCGGCCGCCATGACGTCACCAGAACTTCCTTGACAATAACATGCATATCATGGCATTTTTATGGAACGTGTGGTGCCAAGTTGACGGATGCTTTAGTTTGCTCTTACTCTGTGTATCAACATAGCTGTGTTTGAGCTCTAGCATCCTTGGGAGGCTGACGCAGGCTAGGCCAATCTTTCTCTGCCTTTGACAACCTAGCAGTCTGGTAAGGTCAAGCCCTACAGAATGTCAGAGAGGTGCATGATGATGTATTTTTCTGATGCCTTTATTTTTCACCCCTCGACTTTTTGTTTTTCTCCTCGTGTCAGTAGTGTCAACACTCCCAGCTGGCTGAGGACGAGACTCCATCCAGAGCAGACTCGGTCAAACTGTTAACCCTTCACGTGACTCAGAGGCTGCAGACACCATATGCCTTCAGAATGCTTTTTGGGATCATTTAAGAAGTCAGCCCACACTGACAGAAATTGATGGCGAAGAAGGTGGGGGTTTATCATTTTAAAGTTCCACTGTCCAACATCCAAAACACTTGGTGTTTTCATACATATATGATTGTTATATTGTAGGTACTATGGAATGTATTGATGCTTATCTTATGCTTATGAATGGTAGTGTTATCTGTAAGAATACCATTTCAGTAGATAGTACTTTTGTAAAAACAAAACCATTCATCTTCTTTATTGGCTCTGGATCCAGTAACATCGCTCATGTTATTATTATTATTATTATTGTTATTATTATTATTATTATTATTATTATTGTAACATTTCAATTCAGATTAAAACCCTATAGACAGCTGTATACAGACAGCTGTGTACCCCAATATAAAAAAACAAAACATCCACACATATACAGGTGTTAACCACAGTATTTATTCACGATTCCATAGTTGTTCATATTGAGCCAGTTTGCCTCCAACCAGCTGAAGACACAGTAGTATATTCTTGACAAAAATAAGAACAAGGAAACTGTAGCGGTAAACAAACACCTTCTCCAGATGACTGTAAGCGTTGTGGAATCGACGCCTTAGGGTGACAAGCGTCCCTGTGATTTCGATGTTGTGCCCCAAGCTAACTGCCTAGAGTCCCCCTAGCTCCATGAAGGTTCTCCTCTCCTGTCACCCAAGGGTGGGAGTTTTCCACCGATGTTAATGACAACAGTGGTTTTGTTCTCAGCATGACTCAATCTTCTGTCATTGTTCAAACACACCGTGTATCCACTGTAGATGATGTTGAGACAAAGGAAGACGGCTCACGACGACAAGCAAGCAATGTCATGTGATACTCAGAGAGTGCGGGTTTTGTTCGCCAGGCTCCTGTGGGATATTTCGCGTTGTGAGGGCCGATGAAAAATGATTCGAATGTCAAATCAATCAAATACAATGATTTACACAATTCTTACCAAGCACTAATATATGACAGGAAAAACAAAAACAAGCAGCTGTTTTCAACAAAAACATAATTAAAAAGCTTGTCGGGCACTTGGTACTATTCAACCATGTCAACAACAATCCATAACTGAGAGAGATGATTTCATGTATTAATATAGTTTTTAAAGCTAAACTGATATAACAGTATACGCAAGAATATGAATAATAATATACAGGTTGTTATAACCTCTTTATGTCTCTCTTGTTTGGATCCATGTCACTTTTTGGTCCTGGCCTTGCCGTGTCAAATGAGCTTTCACATAGCAGCGCCTGGGCCTGTTCTTGTGTGCCGGTGGCAGACACCAGACAATAGCTGCATTTCAGATCCACTTACTCTTGTGGGCGACACCTGCGCAATGCATCCAAGAAGTGTCACAGTGTCAGTGACAACTTTAGGGACTACATTTGGAACTCTGACCCTCTGGCTAGAGTGTGTGTGTGTGTGTGTGTGTGTGTGTGTGTGTGTGTGTGTGTGTGTGTGTGTGTGTGTGTGTGTGTGTGTGTGTTCATTTTTGGAAAATTGTCTCCCTGTCAAAGTGACATAAGTAACAGCTACAAGTGACAGACAGGTGGGGAAATGATGTCACTGGGGATGGTGACATGGGTTCTCGCTAAATCTATGGGATTTTCAATAGGATTAAGGAAAAGTAGCACCAGCACACCAAGGGAGGTAAAACATCAGAGGACAGGCTCATTGTAATGCTGGAATGGAACGAGGAAAGGTATCAAACACCTACGTTTGATACCATTC
Organism: Argentina silus; assembly: GCF_951799395.1. Lineage (NCBI taxonomy): Eukaryota > Metazoa > Chordata > Actinopteri > Argentiniformes > Argentinidae > Argentina > Argentina silus. The sequence goes on from NC_139665.1 coordinate 7,641,582, forward strand.
CTCATTCCATTCCATGCATTACAATGATCCCGTCCAAACACGTGTTTGATACCATTCCTCATTCTGTTCCATGCATTACAATGAGCCTCTCCTCAGATTTCTGCCCATGTAGTGGTGTTTTTTTTGTGTAGTTCAGTGAGCATTTTTGTTTTCTATAACCATGCCTTGTTTAAAACCGAAATAGAAATATTGAGCAGAAACCGATTAGAACATTTTAAATGAGCATATCTTATTATTATTCTTATTTGATCTCAAACAGACAACTGTTTTGATTGAATAGTGCTCTCAACATTTACTTTTATTTTCTGTATCAAATTAAGGTTTTTAAATGTGCCTTTGAGTGTCCTTTATAGATGACAGCTGTCTCAGCTTGTCTTTGTCTTGGCATGTACAATATGTGCATGTTTGTATGTATCAATTTTACAAATGACAGTTGGTTGTGACAGCGATAAATGTTCTAGCTTTGGACACTCAAGGAAAGCGAGCCGACAGATTCCCTGACTGTGATGTCTGTGTGTCAAATTACTTATCTCACTAAGCATATGCCGGCACTTCAGAATCATACACTTCAAAACTCACAGCCTTCAAAGCATCAAAACGTGCTCGTCCCATTTCAACACATCAATCATGTAGCCACGAGCGAAATGAGGGAAATGTCATTTGCGCTTAACAACAGCGTCCAAAAGCATTTGATGCTCTTAATGGTTGTCTTAATTTGAAGAGACTATTAATGATATCTTCTTTTCTGCAGTCCTTTTGCTTTGGCTCTAAAGCTAGATCTGAACGACAAAAGATAAAACGTCAAAAACACACACTTGATCTAAAACCAGTGATTCATTTTTTTCCTTCTTCCTGAAGACAATTATTTCACACAAAGATTTCAAGAGCTTTCCAGAGAACAATCGATGGACACATTTTCCTGTTAGCAACATGTAACGTATATAGTATAAAAGCTAATAAATTAATAGCAATACAAAGCAAAAATGCCATCTTCCTATACTGTACATCCAACACAATTAATTAGTATCTGCTACTATTTTATGCTTGCTTTTAGTCAGAGACAAAAAATGTAAATCTGTGAAAAAATGACCCAAGTGTTTTCTTATCTTTTCTTTTTCCCTCTTTTTTTTTGCCAAGACAACACCCCCTCTTGTGCTCTGAGCAAATATCCCACTGGGTTCTTCCCCGTGCAGAGCACAGCGGAAGCTAAACTATTTCACTGTACTAATTGCCCAATATCATTCCTGACGTCTGAATAAACAGAGGGACCGAGGGAAAGCTGAGACAAATGTTGGCTAATTAAACTGATAGAAGGGGGGGAAAACAGCAGACCCAAAAATTAGAGCCCCCAAAAATGACGATGACGACGACAACAACAGCTCTACCCCTGCAAAGACTTCTTACTTTGAAATCTTCAGCTCCTCCTAATTAGGCATCATTCACTGATTAGAAAAAAAACGGCTGCCAAGTTTTTTGGTTGCTGGGGAGGAAAGAAGACATTTGTTTTTCATTTTGTTTGAAAATCATGGCGATTGGCCAGTTCAGAAAGAATTTTTTTTTTTTAAAAGGAAGTAATTATTCTTCCTTTCTTAAAGCATTCTATGTGCACCAGCATCTGCCTTTCTCCATATTTCTCTCTGTCTCTGCCTGGTTACTCCCCTACTCCCTCTCTCTTTCTCTCTGACTCTTTCATACACAGACATGCATACACCCTCCACCCCCCCCCCCCCCAGCCCCCCTGCGCTTCCATTCCTCTCCCCCACCCTCCCTCTCCGTTGACCACTTGTCAGAGGATGTTTATGGGCCATTGTTTGGGGTGTTGATGATCATTGTCACTGGGTGTTTCCATTACCGATACTCCCTGATGGATGGGGCCTCCCCTGGCGCCTGCTGATATGGGTGTCCTTGACCACTGGGGCAGACACACACCACGGGGGGAGCGGGGGACTGGGGGACGGTACGGGGGCTAGATAATGGATGGATGGATGGATGGATGGATGGATGGATGGATGGACAGATCGATAGATAGATAGATTCAGCTAAGCTAAGGCTATAATTTACAGCAATCAATATAGCTCTATTGATAAGGCTCTATGAATGTGGATAAGTCCATATGAGACGATACAACGTCTCATAATAGGGTTTGTAAAGCTGTGTGTCACAGAATAGGGCCCTAGGCATTTAACTAGACTGATACATGTAACATGCAGTTTGAACTTGGGACCTTTCGCATGGATGCCAGAAACGTAAATCTTTATACCAAGACGACATCCGCATGATACGAGTGCTGGTATCACCCCCACTACTCAATTTTGGCTGTTGGAACATGATATTGGTATCGCTAAAACTATTGTTTCTACACAATTGCACACTGCATTTCCCTTGGATTTATTTATGGGTTTTTTTGTTGTTGTTTTTTTTACAATCCTGCACTGAACTAGCTCAATCTGTGGTTTTAACTCTGATTGGCCTGTGCTGAGTGGTTTGACACTGGGATAGTACACACTCAACTGATGCTAAGATGGCCCACACTGAAATAGACCACATGCTGAAATAGATTTGCGCGGTTATGGGGTGGAACCACATCTGGAACATACAGTAGACTGGTCGACATACAGAAGTCTGGGTTATATACAGAAGTCTGGGTTATATACAGAAGTCTGGGTTACATACAGAAGTCTGGGCTACATACAGAAGTCTGGGCTACATCCAGAAGTCTGGGTTACATACAGAAGTCTGGGCTACATACAGAAGTCCGGGCTACATACAGAAGTCTGGGTTACATACAGAAGTCTGGGCTACATACAGAAGTCTGGGTTACATACAGAAGTCTGGGCTACATACAGAAGTCTGGGTTACATACAGAAGTCTGGGCTACATACAGAAGACTGGTCTACAGACAGAAGTCGCAGGCAGGGCTCCTCATCACAAGAACGTGATTCCAAACCACCTCCACTTTATTCACTCCCCTTTGAACCCCCCCAAGGAGAGAACAACAACATGTTGGGCACCATTGTTACTGGTGGGGTTTGAACTGGGATCCTCTTGTTTGGATGCCATAGACATAAAACATTATACCAAGGATACATCCTTATGGTACGAGGGCTATATCTGGTCTTAGATCTACGCGCTTTTGGGGGAGGGTTCTTGGAATGTAACATCCAATGGAAATGCGAGCACATTCTCCCATCGCTCCGTCCAGGTTCAATCCAAGCCAGATCGGCTAATCTAAAGGTCTCCAGACCTCGAGGCGTGAGAACAATGTGATTTGGAGGTATGGCTATGCAAGACTCAACCTGAAATCAACCACGTAAGCCTTTAGCTATGCTGAGGGGCAACTCCAGTCTGTGTGAGTGAAACAGTATTGCTTCCTCGCACTCCAAGCTCACACAAGTCTCGAACCTGCATCCTCTGTATTGTATCCTTACCGAAATAACCAGCTACGCCACCGAAAAGCTAACAATGCCATGGCGCCATGGATGGGGGTATTTAAACTTGAGTTTATCATCTCAACTCATGAGTTGCTGCTTTTTGCAAACACACGTGTTTGATACTATTCTTCATTCCATTCCATGCATTACCACGAACCCGAATTCTACCTCCAACAGCCGCCACTGATACACACATATAATCCACATCTATGTATCGTGATATGAGCAAGCTGATAATTACATGCAAACTGTCAACCCACATACTGTAGCAGCAAGATTCAACACATTTCAAAATATGTAACCGTAATTACGTGGCAATTGATTGAAGACATTTGTGTTTTATTATTTTGTTACCACAAGATCTGACAGAACGTGGCACAATTCGATGACAGTATATTTCCCACGCATGGCAAAATGAACTACTATTACTGACCTTAATGGAAACCAAAGAAATACATTTCAAACAGACTCCGCCATCACCGTGATTTGCATTCACTGTGTCATTTGCTGTCTTCTCTGAATTAGCAAGTGATTTATGCTTTAACATAGTGTGCGGAATCCCTATATACATACCGGAACAGCAACTTAACAAGCCTGCAACAAAAAAATGTATATTTTAAGGACTAGGCAGGAGGGCGGAGGGGGTGGTGGTGGAGGGGTATTATCAGTTAATACTTTGTAGGTACCATTTATTTCTTCTTCTTCTGTTCTGCTCGGAAGGCAGGGTGCTGCTGATGAACACTTAAGCAGATCTCACTGATAATTGTATTTCATAACTGTCACATGGACTGTCCGCTGAGAAGCTATTTGTGTCACTGCTCCCCCCCCCCCTCCTCCCACCCCACCCCTGCACACAGCCCCTCAATAAAACTCAAATCACAGCGGAGAGATTGTTAAGACTTCCTCTAAGATTATTAAATCCAAAGGAGAATTTATGGATGACACTTCATAACAATTAATCTAAATGCTTGATTAATAAAGGTGCCCCCCCCCCCCCCCCCCCCGCCCTCTCTCCCACCCTCCCCCCTCCGCCACCTCCTCACACGTCCTCACTCAGCCCCTCCTATTGGAGATGAACAGGGGGGAGACAGACGTATGTTGTCAGGGATGACGTGGTGTCATTCTTTTTGATTAATGGAGCAGTCTGACCCCGCCCCTAACCTAACCCCCCCCCCCCCCCCCACCCCACCACGACCAGCACAGCATGCCCAGTCTCACCTCTGGGAAGAGAGTTTTCACGGCCTTCAATAACAGGTAAAAGTAGATATGAAGAGTTTCGTTCCAAAACGCTATACTGTATATAACCATTTGCAGCATTCATGGATGGGCTCATATCATTCCAAATTTTTTTTTTTACGGTTTTTATATATTCTTTCAATAGTTTATATTGTTGATACCTCATAGCAAAGACATGGCGGATCAAGGGATAGAGGGAGGGAGAAGAAGTAAGAACAGCTTGGAGGGAAATAAATACATAAATAAATAAAGGCTGTTTGATGCTCTTTATTGAGACATCATCAGTTAAAAAGGACACACTTAATATGTAGAGTACAAACACATTATCCCAGCCAATCCCCGACTCCAAACAACCTTTTGAGTATACCAGTACAATAGCACAACATCCAATCGCAAACACAGTAGGGTAACAGCCCCAAACCCCACAAAACATATTTCACAAACAAACATTCAACCCCTCCTTATCAGCTATACACACAGCCCCTCCAGACACCACACATTCTGAAGAGACCCAATATTATTGAGCAGAATACAATAAGTATGTTCTACCCTGAGGCGCTCAGAGACAAACCTCTGACAATCCCTCCGAACATCAGCTCTGGCTCGGAAAGAAAGAGAAAGAAAGAGAGAAAGAAAGAAAACAAGAAAGAAAGAAAAAAGAAAAACAAGTGGGAGAGAAGGAAAGATAGAAAGCCTGCCACAGAGCAAAGAGAAATGTAGAGACAGACAGACAGACAGACAGACAGACAGACAGACAGAGAGACAGACAGACAGGCACAGATAGACAGACAGACAGACAGACAGACAGTGAGAGAAAGTGCAAGTGGGAGAGGAGGAAATCTAGAAATATACAGAAAGCCTGCCAGAGAGGAAAGAGAGATGCAGAGGGATTTAAGAAAGCATTGGAGATTTGGGAGAATGTCACCCACCTAACCTTGTCACTGTGATTAGGCTACTGTGATTAATTAGTTTAGTAAGATTGAGCAATTAGGTCAGGAGCGTGTGTGTGTGTGTGTGTGTGTGTGTGTGTGTGTGTTTTGTGTGTGTGTGGGGGGGTGGCATGGGCATTCAAGACCACTGAGAAATTACTTCAAAATATGACCTGCAGACTGACATTTGCAGACAGAAAAAAAGTACAGATGAAAAGAGTGATTATTTTTAGGTTGAACATAGTGTGGACAGTCTTCAGATGTATACCGTGCAGCTGTTAGGCAATGACAATGCCAGAGTGTGTTCTTGTTCTAGATGAGGGGAAAGGTGAAACAAATACAACTGACACAATGGTGCCTGAAGATGGACTTTATTTTAAAGGGGCAATCTGCGATTGGACTTTGAAATGAATTATATACCCTCACCAAACACTTTATTAGGAACACCTGTACACCTTCTCGTGGTGGAGGTGGTGTAATGGTGTGGGGAATGTTTTCTTGGCACACTTTGGGCCCGTTAATACCAATCAATCATCGCTTGAATGCCACAGCCTATTTGAGTATTGTTGCTGACCATGTGCATCCCTTCATGGCCACAATTTACCCATCTTCTAATGGCTACTTCCAGCATGATAATGCACCATGTCACAAAGCAAAAGTCATCTCAAACCTGTTTCATGAACACCTTTGGGATGTGGTAGAACAGGAGATTCACAGCTTGAAAGTGCACCTGAAAAATCTGCAGGAATTGCGTGATGCAATCATGTCATCATGGACCAGAATCTCAAAGGAATGTTTCCAACATCTTGTGGAATCAATGCCACAAATAATTGAGACTGTTTTGAGAGCAAAGGGAGGCTCTACCCAGTATTAGTATAGTGTTCCTAATAAAGTCCTCAGTGAGTGTACATTGATTCTTGAAGAATATAACTTATAAATTTCCAAACAACAACATGTCTCTAATGTCCATCAGAAAACAACAGGCAGAAACCGTCTTTAAACCTGCAGAATGCCCTGTTTGATTCTTAAACTTGACTTTTTCCCCTGAAACTCCCTGGAGCAACATACGAGAGGTTTGATGTGTGAACAGAGCATGATGTGTGAACAGTCCATGATGTCTAATGCTGCCATGGTGTCCACCATACTGCACACCAATTGAGCAGCAGAGGCTGGTGGTGGCAGAAATCAGAGGATGGGCTCATTGTAATGCATGTAATGTACACACGTGTTTGATACCATTCCTCATTCCATTCCATGCATCGCAATGACCCGTCCTCCGATTTCTACTTCCACCAGCCTCCCCTGCATTCGAGGTAGTACATTTCCCTCCATGGAAGTGTTGGAAGGGGTTAGTTTGGTTTTCGCAACACCTGGAAGTACTTTGTTTGGTTTCTGCTGTACACTATAGGTCTGGGTAGAGGTATAACAGAGAAATCTAGTATACAGAATTCTCTGTAAAGCATATATCATGCTAGCTGTGTAGCTACTTGATTTCAATCTGCAACGTTCTTGGAACGTTTTACAGTTTCAGGGTTTTACCCTACACTTTGATATTCAAATTAAACTTAATAGGATTGTACTCAGGGATCAAGGGAAAACAGTTTAAAGTTACAGTAAGAATTGTATACAAATCCTCAAGGAATGCTTTTTAAAGGTTTTTAAATGAACTCGTTAGAGCAGTGGCTGGTATACTTTTGCAATTAAGAATCCCTCTGTGTAATGTACTGCTACTTCTCAAGTGTCAGGTCCTCTGAGACTCAGCCCGCAGCAACTCGATCGCTCTTGGTGATTATCATTAATGAACAACGGTGATGACCATCCCTCAACATGACTACAGAGCTGTGCAGAAACACAAGGCCTAATTAAGAGGTTCCCATTCACAAATACGGTCCTTGCATTACACAGGCCAACTCATACTGTGCACAGTAGCCATTTTAATCTGGCTTCCCCCTTTTTTTGTACATACCAGTGATCGTAGTAACATACATTTTTCAAACAAATCCTCAGGCAATAGGATACTGTATGTATATTGTAGGGAGTGTTCAGGTGGAAAGAGCGTAGTCTATTGTCATTGAAGTTAAAACATTACAATGTTTTGACAGGTTTCCATCACTAATTTCAATATACAAGTTTAGCCATTTAATGTGACTGGCTTACTGCACGGTTGTTGTATTGTGCCACAATAGATAAAACAATCTTTCAGAGAACCACAAAATCTTTTTTTTGTATTTCGTCATCAGATTTGGAAATATGCCCTACACTCCAAATGGCTGAATGGTTCAGCAAGATCATGGTTCTGATGGTTATATAATGGCTGGTCTTGTACACTAAATGTGGCCTGTAAACTGTATCCAAAGCCAGTTTAAAGCCAAAAGTTATGGACATTTGAATCAGATAGTTCCCCTAAGCTGTTGTTGATTGTGCATCAACCTATTTAACATTGTGACAAGATATAAAGCAAGTAACTATAAACATATAATTAAAACAATTATTTCCATGTATTTTGTCTACGATACCGAATAATGTAAAATTGTATTTAAATAAAAGGTTTTACAGATTACCATGGTACTGATACCTGCCCACACCAGTGGGAGAGATAAACATGAATGGAAGAAATAGTCACATAGTAGTCACATTTACCCTTTTATAAAATCACAACCCATGCAGACATTAATTGCTGTAAATGCAAGAAACCTTGCCACCTAATTACATTTGGTTGCATAACAATATCAATTTCCCAACAAAAATGTCAAAATTACAGAAACGACCATTGTGTTGGCAGGATTATTTTATACTGCGTTTCCTGCAAAATGCAATCTAACAGAATTGGGGGAGGCAAACATTTCAATGCTTTGGTTTTCAATGGATGAATAAATGCTAATTGGAGGGTGTGTGTCAAAGACTAACAAAAGGAGAGGGAGGACGAGAGGGAAGTATTCTTCATGTCAGAGGCTGGTATTTTGAAATGTGAAATATGTCACTTAATTCGGCTGCCCTGTAAAGGTTTTCCGAAGGTTGTTCCAGAGCCCAAATCTGTCCTGAAACACAGCTGTTATTCTTGAGACACAGGGAAAGTGTGTGTGCGTATATGTGAGAGAGAGAGAAAGAAAGAAAGAAGAGAAGGACTAGAGCTGGCAGAGAGAGAGAGAGAGAGAGAGAGAGAGAGAGAGAGAGAGAGAGAGAGAGAGAGAGAGAGAGAGAGAGAGAGAGAGAGAGAGAGAGAGAGAGAGAGAGAGAGAGAGAGAGAGAGAGAGAGAGAGAGAGAGAGAGAGAGATGCTATCCAACCCCATAACAGAGTCAGAATGAGACAGTCCTGTAGACTTCTGAGTTATTGATGACTCACCCCAGGACTGTCTGAATCCTGTGTCTCGGTGAACTAAGATTTACTAACACATCAGTCTCATTCTTTCCTTCGGTTTCAAGCATTTTTCCCCATTGCTTGTGACCTTGTGAATAGAACATTCTTTTTTACATTGACATCACTGCATACTTTGCATGGAATATTGAGTCATGTGTGTGTTTCTCAAATGAGGATGCGGCTCACAGCTAAATTATTTACCAGAGTAAGTTAATGTTTTTAACTTTTGGATAGATGATTCACATACTTAAACAAATGTATTTGTTGTAAGTCGCTTTGGATAAAGGCGTCTGGAAAATGCCATAAATGTAAATGCAACAATACTGTCTCTAAACTGTTTTTATATAATCTGGCCCTTTATATTCAGTCATTATGTATCTACTCTTTGTACCCCTTGAAAGCAATTATGATAAATGTTATATGTTAAATCATAATGTGTCTAATTGGGTGTTGAGTGTATACATCTTATTATGCTAACAGTAAACAAATGTCAATGGCGTGCCTAGTGCTAGGCTAACTAGTAGACAACACAACATACTGTACATGAAGAGGTAAGAAGCTGCCATGAAATAATGACAGTCAATTTGTTGCTATTCCTGTGTAATTGTTTCTAATCAACGCATCCATTTAATCAGCCCAACGATTTGACGATGGATGAGCAATTACCATAGATTACATTTTGTTTGTATTCTCTCCATGTGAATTTGTTCAGATGAGTTCAACTTATCTTCACACAAGGATAACATTGTTCTAATCTTAGTTTAAAAAGTGAAAGGTTTTAATAATATGGGAGGGGGTGTATTTGGGGCTGGGAGAGGGGGGGGGGGGTAAAATCACGACTTGCAACCTGAACGTTGCAGGTTAAAGTCGGCTTTTGGACAATTTTGACAAAAGTGCTTTTGGTTTGGTAACGCCTTCCAATGACAGCTTACCTTTACCTTAAACACTCAAAGTTAATGAGTGCCTGCCTAACCGCCAATTAAGTCAAAGTACTATGTAGTTGTGTTGCTAACGTAGTGCTTGTTATTTATTTAATAAAAAAAATGTAAACGTACTGTTTTGTGGAAGCGTGGAGATTTTACGCTACAGGAACGTGCAGATGTGGACATTACGTGGCCTTGTACTCTCATTTCTGCATGCATGTTTTGCTAGGAGACTGTTGCTATAGATAAAAAAAAAAAACATCTACATTTTGTATCCATATCTTTCTCAACACAATTTGAGCCTCCCACTAGTATCTCTCTTATTGAACTTTCTATGCATCTGTCATGATCACATACTACACCATTCCGGTGACTTTTCATAATCTTGTGAGTCCAAGTTGACAGAATTGAAAGTCTCACACAGAGATTATGAACCTTTAATTGCATTGTCAAAATTACGCCGGTATATCATCTCATGCCTGAACTTCAGATACGTTTCTTCATCAACATTTTTTGAAAACTACAGAAGTAATGAGTTGTGGGCAAAGCTCTATGAAAGCCCTCCTTCCTCTATGTGAGATGACATTTTAATTATACAGCCTTATCTGATAGATGTGAAGATATATCGCATGTCAAAGTAAGAGCCACTTCTTTATTATTTTTTATCATATATTCTTATATTCAGGCTGTCAATGAATGTCTGGGATTTCATTTGACCCATCATTGATTGAAGATTAGTAACTATATAGAGTAGTTTTATCTTAAGCTGCAAATCTCTCTGATTCAAAATGTCCGCTTATTTCAATGACAATGAGAGCAGAAAACTTAACGTAACGTTATATATTTCTTTGCTCAAGAAGAAAATAAGTATGTTTAGAAGTATCTACGCTGTTTTAGCAATGAGCTAGTGCAAGTTTCTCATCTCAGACACAAGCACAGTTACAGTTTGGGCCTGGAACAAATAAATGGTTGAATTTTTTATTGATTGACTAGTTTACTAATCATTGTACAATGTCTCAATCAGGTGTGTCACAATGGATAATCCCCCACAAAGCAAATAAAGTGTCTTAGCAACAGTGTGTAGAATGCAGGGTACCCTTTAGAACCATCGTACTGTTATTATAGTAATGAGTAGGGTCAAGGGGTCAAGCAACACTGAATTTAAATTGCATGTCTGATTCACCTCCTGAATGGAGAGAACCTTGAAAATGGGCTTCTAGTGATGATGACGATGGTGATGATGATGATGATGATGATGATGGTGATAATGATGATGTTGATGAGAGAACACATTAACAAAACAGTCGAAGCTCACAATATGTATCGTGTCGACATGAATGCAGTGATGAAAAGACAAAAAACACAATATAGAGGAAAAACGGTGTGTGTCCTTAAGACAGTTTACACATTTTGGGTGTATTGCGTAACAAACAGGTGAGATATGAGGTTGACTTTATTAGTGGACAGCCCATAAGGGGTGTTCCCTCACCTGCTATGGCATAGCACTGGGCAATTAGTCTGCGTAGTATCACCCAAGAAAAATGAAATGGCGGCTCCGTCCATCTCTGTATCCCATCCATACCTTGTTAACATATCTGAAAAGAAGAGAAGAAAACAGAACCTAATTTATGCAAATATACACGACATGAGGATTGGATGTTCACATGTACATATTCACATGTACAGATGGAGTGTATTTTAACATGAAAAAAGACCGTTGAAGCTCACACTTGTCATCGCGGTGCCATTCTGACAGTATGAAAAGGTACTTCAACTGTGTTTCTGTGTGTGTGTGTGTGTGTGTGTGTGTGTTTGTTTGTGTGTGTGCAGCCTTGTATCATTACCTGGATGTGCAACTGTTGACGTTCAAGCACTTTTCCTGTACACCAGATTAAAAGACATGATTTTAATAGCAGGGACACAAAAGGAAGAATGCTTTGGTTTGGTAGGTGGAGGGTGTTATAACCACGACTTCCAACCCAAACGTTGCGGATTTGAGTCCACTTTTGGGACAAAAAAAGTGCTTGTGGAGGTTTTGTTTATTTGGGGGGGGGGGGGGGGGGGGTGTACTGTGTACATGTTTGTGGATGTATGACGGCGGACTCGATTGTGTAGCTTGCAAACAATTTGGATCATAATGTGTTTGATTGAATAGGACTCGCTGTAAGAAAATGGATACAAAGGCTGCACTGCCACTCTCATTCTGTATGTCCCTTCCAGTCTCGTCAGTGGATAAGCACTGCCAGTCCTCACGACACTTCAAGGGAACGGCAATATGATTTCTCGAAACACATCCAGAGAGTGAGGAGTGTGTAGGGAGGAGAGCAGAGTGAGTTACGGCCTTGCCACACACACACACACACACACACACACACACGCGCACGCTATGCTGTTACTGACAATGCTACTCAATGCTCCACTCATGTCATAACATGGTGGGTCTGCCTCTTCATGTGATAAAAATGGCAGCTTTTGTGTTTACCACGTTGTTCTTTCTTAAACAACACCAGCTATTTGGATAATTTTACAGTTAATAGCATGGTGTAGTGCAGGGGAGGCTGGTGGAGGTAGAAATCGGAGGACGGGCTCATTATAATGAATGGAAGGAGGAATGGCATCAAACGTGTGCTATCGTCGATAGCATTCCTCATTCTGTTCCATGCATTACAATGAGCCCGTCCTCCGACTTCTACCTCCACCAGCCTCCCCTGGTGTGGTGTAAAGTAGAACCGACATGGACCATTAGTGTTATTGTACGATTCAAGGCAGCGTGTTCATAACTGAGCTGGTTTCATAAAGCTCTTATTTTGTATCCAACTGTACAATTAAAACCATGGAACCACAGTTGGTGCTGCAAAATGTGCATTGTACTACCTTGCAAGTTAATTATCATTAATTATTCATAACGTATTATGCAGTCTTCACCACTGTTTCTGTTTTCTTAATTATACGCAAAATAAAACGCCAGTAGAGTGAACAGTTGTAGACACTCCCTAAAACATGAAAACTGTTCAGAGGATAACACACAAGCAGCCATCTTGTTTGACAGTTTAACATGGGATAGAGTTAATGAGTTACCATGGGGCCTTTAAGTTAAATGTAGAGAATTAGTTCAACACAACACTGTGAGTGAGTGAGTGAGTGAGTGAGAGTGTGTGTGTGTGTGTGTGTGTGTGTGTGTGTGTGTGTGTGTGTGTGTGTGTGTGTTTGCGTGCATGCATGCGTGTGTGTGTGTGTGTGTGTGTGTGTGGCGCTTACTAGAAGGCAAGCAATATGATGACCTTCCCTTGATGTACTATACAAAGAACATATCTGTTTGTTTATCCAGCAACTGTATTTTCCAAAAATACTTTAAACAACCCTGCAATTAGAATATTAGCCCACATTATTCCCTTCATTCTGGGTTAGACTTCAGTTGTGAACTCATAGGTATCACTTGTTGTGAAAATGTGGTAGAGCATTAACAACAACAGATTCATTTAAAATAATATAGAATATGTTATTCTAGTTAGAGAACAGAGCATGTTGACAAACAAAAGCATCTGAACACCTCCGCTCATTTAAAAAGTACAAGTATCTCGAATAATTTAGGCCTTTAGGCTACAGTATGATGAAAAAAGAGTTGTACTGTATCTTTCTTGAATATTATGAGGAAACGTCAAGCCTATTCATGAACGTTTAGAAGCCGATAAAAGTTGTAGCTGCATAAAACATGCTTTAAATCATCATTGACTTGGTTCCGCAACACTCGCATTAACAATGATGGACAATAGAGGACAACTTTATTATCAAATAACCTAACGCAACCCTCTTGACGGACCGCCTTCTCTCTGCAGACTTCGAACGATTTACAGTGAATCCCGATGTATTCAATAGCCTACTGTTGAATGTGTTCAGGTATCAGCAATGCATAAAACCCCGTCTATTTACGTGTGAATCTCTACTGTGTCCAAGTAAATTCTGAAGTGTCCGCATAACAACTTCCACGTAAATTCCAGCTTACATACGAAATATGTAAAAATAGGCTACTTTACAAAACAGACAGAAAGAAAGAAAGAAAGAAGGAAAGAAAGAAAGAGAGTAAGAAAGAAAGAAAGAAAGAGATATCAGACCACACTGGAGAAATGACGCGCAACTCAGGATTGAAGGATCAAGATCTCAGTGGCTCACCGTCGGATCTACTGTATGTAATTAAGGTAAACTAGGCCTATTCCTCTACAAAACATTTTCTCAGGCTCACTGACGTAGACTAGATTAACGACGTGTTTGTTGTTAGGCATATGGTTACTTTGCGAATTTGTGGGCTATTCCAAAACGCGCGCTGGGCAGATTTCCATCACATAGGTGTTTCAATGTCTCTGTTATGATTGCAATAATAATATATAGGCATATAATAATAGTAATAATAATAATAATAATAATGGTAATAATAATAATGTTATTGTTGTTGTTATTATTATTATTATTATTATTATTATTATTATTATTATTATTAAGCAATAGTATATCCAGGAAAAATGCTCCACATTTGCTCGATGGTTTCTGTCGTTATAGAGAGTGCAAACCTGATGGCAGTCGAACATTTTACACAACAGCAATTCCAATGTCCACCTAAACAAGATGCTAAAGGAAATGTAAACTCTTTATTTTTTTTCAAGTCGCCTTTAGTCCAACTTTTGGTAAATTATCAGTACTGTATGCAAAAACACTCCACATGCCCCCACTCCACTGTTTATAACTCATACAACACTCTTCTGTTCTCTAAATATAAACTGTGTAAATCCTCAACTTCCCCGACGAGTTTCTGATGGAAGGTTAGTGACGTAAGACACATCAATAGCGATAGGCAGATCGAGGTAGATGGAGGGAAAGATAGATAGATTATAGACAGATAGATGTTGGGGCGGTACTTGGACATATTAGCCTACCACATTATTAGCCCCCTCCGACAACCATTCTGTACAGATGATCAGTTTGATTGTGACTGGCAATGTCTTAAGAATGTAAGGATTTATTTTCGTGCGTAAAATGATACAGTTCTGTTTACCTTTTGACTTGACAAAAGTCTAACATAAAGACCGAAGTCCACGGATCCGTGTTGATTTCCAACCGAAACAAATAGGCTAGCATATGGTGTGAATTCCGAGTAGCCTACTCACAGGGTCCGATCACCAATGGTCTGTCTGCCGGGTATTAGAAGTTCATCCGTTCTCCAGGACTCAGCAGTGCGTCCAAGCATTTGGGTAGACTTAGTGCATTCTCAAAAAAGCCGCGATGATGAAAAAATCTCCTAAAAAATCGGATGGGTGGGTGGACCGGTGCGTATCGTCTGCCAAGCATCATATACTAATCTTTCAAGCCACCAAAGTGCGTTAGGTATTATCTGGAAATAAAGCGATTACTTTGAAAGGAAAAAGAAGAATAAAGTTGACATTCATTGTGGTTTTCTTGGAACCAAGAGTGTTTCAACTGTATTTGTAATTGTTACAATTGTTGCGATAAACACGCTTCCGCTATGCAGTCGCAATGACAGACATTTCTATAAACATGTTAATAACATTGTGAATGTTGGCGATAGCTGAAAAAGTAATGGGCAGGGATGGGGAGCTGTTGCAGTCTCAGCGTCCCTCCCCTTCCCGTGCAAAGTAGTTACTACTATAGGTATAACGAATCAATGTACAACTTCCAAAGCCCATGTTTAGGGGTGTCCATGAAGAGGTCCGCTAAAAAGCAAAACACAGTTTTTACAACTGCTGACAATATGTTTTGTCTCTACACATAACTTTTCTATCTGTAATTTACAATGGCAAACACCTTCAGAAAGAAAGAGTGAAAGAGTGCATTTTGGGATGCAGATGGTTAGAAGGTATCACATTCGATTGATCAAACCTGGCATTCTAGCCGATGTGTTTTTGCGGGGATGTCCTTTTGGCAAGTTTGACAAGATTACACACGTTCCCCATTTTGCGCAGTCGATGTCGACGCAAACTCACATCAACACTTACTGTTAGGACGAGGGCAGTACAGTATAACAAAAGACCCAAGATTACCCAAGAGTACCCTAGCCTATTGTCTCATCACAAATGAACAGCCGACTAATGAGTGATCCTACGAGACTCCACTATCATAGATATAGCAAAGACGAACAGAGCCCGCATTGGACTAAGGCTGTCATCTTACCATCCTCTTACGGAGGGGAAAAAAACAACAGAACAATTAAAAAGATTGACAGGTGGGCTCTTGCTGTCAGAGTGACGCTTCAGAGAGAGGGGTGGAGTAACGGAGAGGCAGGAAAAGCAACTCGATGTGTCTGTCTATCAGCAGAGGCTGTCTGAACACTGGCGCATCTCGTATGTGCGATCTATTTGACTGCGGATACGAAACCCCGTTCACTCTCTTAGAGTTAGCGTACAAAAGAGCAATTAGACCATATTCCTGGGCTTGGTAGAATAGATTCACGTTTTGTTTGTTCATGAGCAGTTTTTTTGGAGGCAGTATGACATCCACTGTCCACATGAAAGCCGAAAGGACATGATAATGTGAGTATTATGAGAATGTCCGACGAGGTGGTGTGTGTCGTCCGGAGTGAGAAAGAAAGAAAGTGATTGATTGATTGACATAGCTCTAATGTCTGTCTTTATCTCTCCCGTTTTCTATTGACTTCCACAGCTTGAGGAACGAAACTGCACCTGCGCGGAAATACAGTTTGGAACGGTATCCATCACCGTGGAAGTCGCGTTGATTCATTTCAATATTTCTTTGTGACTTTTGACGTTAAAATCGCCTTCAAAGTGTCGATCAAATGGTTGGAATCCTTCTGATGGAAGCGTGGCGAGGGACTGAAGAGGCTTTGGCGGCTGTCCATGTTCTCTACTGAAACCTAAATGGAGATCCTGCTATTTTGATCGTCCTGTTATGAGTTATCAAACTACAACGTCCACTTCAGTCATTAAGAGAAATTTCTCTTTTGGTTTAATATTGTTTGTTTTCTGTCATTAGCCAAACAATTTGTCCGAAAGATGATTTGAGCTCTCCAAAATCGGCTACTTTCACCGACGCCTATAGACTTCCTTTGCCAACCAAAAAAAACGGGAATCTACATTTCTCCTCTTATTCTATACGAGTGAAGGACAAACGAAGACAATTATTTACTTGATTTCTTTGTTTCCTCTTTTGGTTGTCCTTTATTTTGGTCTCTGCATGAAAAGTCAAGAGGAAAGTTTAACAACAGAATGCCGAGGAGAAAACAGCAAGCGCCGCGGCGTTCTGAAGGTAAAATCATCTCAACTTCACCATTTCCTATTAGATTTGAAAAACTAAAAAAAACGTCTTAGGAATGTCCATCAATAGCATCCAACAAATAACAACAATTATATGAGGCTACACAAGCTGTGGAAAGAAAACGTATGCCTTATGCTGTGCAGAGAAATAAAGCTACTTTCTAGTTTTATTGTCGCAGTATCGTATTGAGAAGGGTTGTCAAAACCCATATTGAACTTTAAGACACCCAGGCAATAGGCCTAATGCCATTGGACGCTAGGGAGCTCATTGTAGGCTTATCTATTGTGTTTTGACGTAGAATATGTTCTAGAAGTAGGCCGCCTACCCATGGAAAACTGGTCAACGGCGCGTTTTTCCAGCCTGTGTTCCACTCGGGGATTGCCATCCTTGATTTGATGCCTGATTGATCGCCTGTCATGCCGCTGCCTTTGATCTATTCAATCCTGATAAACATCACTAAATCATTCACCATGGAAACACGCATGCGCTTGACAGTTTGAGCCCGTCGAGGGACAACTTTTGCCCCTGTAGAGAATCAAGAAAAGACACATTGAAAGAAAAGTTCTCAAGCGGGGTAAATACTCTGCGATAATGCCCAGGGGAGGAGGATCAGGGGAGGGTGCTGAGGCATGTCGAGATCAGAGAATAACAACCACATAGTAATGTGCTCCACATCTAGGAGTATGTTGACTCGGCTATATTTTTCTCAAAATTAGAACTTCTATCTTGACTTTATGGATATTCATCCACTGTCTACTGTAGAAGGGTTTGTTAAAGTAGCAGATCATCTGAGGATTGTCCACTTGCTCTCTTTAAAAAAATAAATATAGTAGTAGTAGTAGTAGGCTACACTTAATATTGAGAGATGCTGGTCATTCTAAAATGAAGTGTAGATGAGCAAGACAGTTGTGTCTTGGAAGAGGTTTTCTTGTCTTTAACTATGTCGATGATTGACGGGATTAACCTAATGAGAGCCTGCCTTTGAAGTTCAGCCGTTAACAACTGGAGCTGAACAAAACAGTGCCAGAATGTTAAATAGGCTCTGGAAATGGGAGGTAAGGTACATCCAATCAGGGTGGGGAATCTGAGACTTTGAAGTTTTTGGGGCTGTAGTTTTAAATCATGGGTAAGGTCACGGTGATGGGTAGGCATGAGTGGACTTGACCTCCGATACTAGGTGTTTTGGAGGACTTTTACTGTTTTTTTGTTGTTGGTCTTTTTCCTTACAGATCCTTTTGCATAGGCTATTATTAGAAATGAGATAATGTAGTGTTTGTGATTGTGATGCAGGAGAGTGCTGATATATATGACCTAGCAGCTCGTGCACCTGTGCAACCAGCCTATAAATCCCCACCACGTTTGAACATGATCTAATTGTCTGTTTTGTGATAGGCACATCCATCCCTGGTCATGATGGTCAATCAAAGCTTGGCAGGCATCATCTTACCATTATTTCCAGTGCATCTATAGTTGGCGCCATCAAATCAATATGCCAAAGTGTGTGTGTGTGTGAGAGAGAGAGACAGAGAGAGAGAGAGAGAGAGACTCCCCTGTTACAGGAGAAAGCAAACAAAAAACCCCTCACAATATGCTTAATAATGACACAAAAACAAAACTCTTGACATGTGTATACACACACTGCAGTCAGCAGAGAAAAAAGAGAAAGAAAAAAAAAAACTACTTTTGAGAAATACGAATGTGAATGTTATTGCTGTGGACTGCTGTTATTGCATGTTATGCTATGGACTTGAATTCCGTTTAAAATGGAGGTGTTTGTTTAATCGGTACGTGGTCACGGTATCCACTCGAATGGCGCCGTAGCCTGTCTACTCTATGGCTAGTTACGACACATCAGCGTTCCTCGCTGGTTGAAGCACATTGCTGCATCTGTTAGTTTTGGCAGTTGTGTTGGATGCGGTGCAATTGAGCAGCAGTGACTTTGCTGCAGTCATTAACTGCTGCTAACTGCTTTTTATCTCCAGAGGGTGCTTTGTTTTCATTTTCTGTGCAATCATTTTGGAGGCATTTTTTTTTATTCAGAGTGACATCTAAGTGCAGGTACATTAAATACATGTCGCAGGCCTAATAGCGATAGGCCTAAATAGTAGTCCTTTAGGTTGAGAGGCTGTTTTAGGGAATCAGGACTCAGGAGACACGGACCTTTTGATCTCTTGAGCACTTGGACCTTTGGGTGACATCACTGTGGCCTTTTGGCACGGTGTGCTGCTCTACTCTGATAGTCTTTCAGTACTTCTAGATCACGTTTTATCACCATTCACATCATAATGTCACAAACGCCCCCCCCCCCCCCCCCCCCAAAAAAAAAAATTCACCCGTTCCGATGTTTGTTCATCTCCTCAATGACAAGCGGCGGTGAAACAAGAGGGAGATATACAAATGACTTTTCTGTGACATCGGTCAATGCCTCATTTTCTCCCTCCTAGCCTCCTTCGTCCTCCCCCGTGTGAAATGAGTCTCTTAATGGGGGGAGGAGGACGGGGGGGGGGGGGGAAGGGAGAGAAAGTTAAGCTTCCTCCTTCGACGGCATCATTAGCTGAGGCCCCTAATTATCTCCGAAGCTGACGGATCCGTGACAGGCCCCACCGATTAATGCTGACAAATTCAGCAAGGTGTCAAGTCTGCAGCTGCCTTGATGTAATCAACTTGATATTAGCCAGTCCGCGTCCGCGTCCTGTCCCCCCCCCCCCTCCCCCCCTTTCCTCCCTCTAGTGCAGTGCAGTATTAACTCAATTGTACAGAGGCTCGCAGGTGACAAATGGACTCTGCCTACCTGACTAATCAAGTCACGCAGGCTGATGTTGCTCTAATGGCTACGATGACTCTCGGCTGTTGCTAAGTAGCTGTGGCTACGCTTTAAATCACAAAAAGCTACTCTCTGTCTAAGCTTCCTCAGTTTTGATGAATTGTGGAGTGACACTTTTTTGTTTGTTTGTTATGTATTGATGTTTTTTGTTTTTTTTATGCGATGAGTGAGTCGTTACTTGAAAATAACTGATTTATTTGTAGTTATCTGTTGTATGTAGTTGGTATTATGTGGTTTGGGATTGTTAGGCTAAGCTACATGTTTAGTACTATAAATGTTGTAGGACCTCCCTCTGTGTGTCCTCCAAGGAGCTTACAAGCCCAATTACTCCTGTGTTTTCAGCTCCAAGCATTTACAAGTACGGGATACCCGTTGCAGCTATATTGCATGATGGTCTGTGATATATCACTCCATTCTTCCATCCAAATACATTGAAGTATATGAAGAATGCTAAATAGTGCCTAAATATGATCAAACTGTAGAAAACGTACGCTATGCGTGAGTGTGGTTTTTTCCTCCCACTATTTCCTGACCAAAGCTGGAGTACGGGACATGTAAAGTGTCATTAACAGGTGACATTGACTCATGAAGTCAATAGTCATGTTTGCCCCCCCCCTCCCTCCCGCCCACACACACACACTCACTCCACTCCTCAATGCAAAATAGTTTAATTTGCATTTGGGGTTGTAGTGGGTTTATAGGAAGTCTCACACAAAGTCTCACACACACATACACCCTCCTCACCCTCCTCTCCCCTTCCTCATATACGTGGAGGTTAAGTGACAAATGGAGATCGATGACTGCTCTTATGGTAAAGAAAAGGTGGAAATTAAAATATGCTTGGATTAAACGCGCCAAGAGAGGGACGATGAAAAGGTATTTCCCTCAGCGCCACCAGGGTAGAACTATTTCTGGGTTTAATAAGCTCTTTTCGGAATTGTGGAGACTGAATTTCCACACACACACACACACACACACACTCTTTCAGGGACCAATACTTCTTTCTCTCTCTCTCACAGATCCACACATACAGTTTGGCCTACTTGCATTACTTCACACCCATACACGCAAAAGCATATAAACACAAACACACACATTTCACGAAACAATTCACACACGAGCTGACCTCTTACTGCATCGACCCTGCGGAGTATGGGTCCTTATTTGGGCCATTTCCTCCCAAAATCTCTGTTCATCTCCAACAACAAAGAGCAACCTTAAATCTGAGAGCATTTGATGAGTATAAGCTAAATGGCCTTAGCTCCATCTTGCCCTCTTAGAGCCAGTTCAGGGTTCACTCGACTGCTTACACCTCTCCAACTGCTCTTAGATCTCCACAACGGCATAGGCGGTGGTCTAGGAGTTGATTTGGGACCGACGGTGTTAGAAGTGTATTACAGTACAGGATGTTAGTGCAGGAGCATTTGGAGGGTTTGTGGAAAATCACAGTATCAAAGGCAGACCAGCTGTATTTGCTCTCCGTCTCTCCCCCTCGCTCTGTGTGGGTTGACATTTCATTTCTCAGCTAATTTCTATCAGCATGAGACAGAGGGAGGGAGGGAGAGAGAGAGAAGAAAGAAAAAGGCAGAAACAAAAGAGGAAAGAGCAAGGCATGACCTGGAGACAGGAAGTCCAGAGTACACTCAGAGGTCAACATGTACCCGGGGGGGGAGCCCCCTGTCTGAACCGTCTCCGTCATAGCCCCCGCTGTGTGTGTTTGTGTGTGTGTGTGTGTGTGTGTCTGTGTATGATCGATTATCTCCCCCCCCCCCCCCCCCCCCCCCGTTTTTCCCTGGGCTTTTAGAGCAAAGGCAGTGTTTCTAGACCGCCTGTGTGTGTTTGTGTGGTGAAGTCAGAGCTAGTGAGGGTATCTAGAATCTAACCCCACTGTGTGTGTGTGTGGCATGTCCCATTGTTCCCCCATGTCTTTCCCTTGATTTCAGAGCCGACGGTGCGTTCCTAAACTCTAATTCCAGTGTTCTCAGTGCTGACGCTAAGGCCTACGTGTGTGTGTGTGTGTGTGTGTGTGTGTGTGTGTGTGTGTGCATGTGCGTGAGTCATTTCACATATGCTCAGTATCAGACCTGTCTGGGTGTTGAGTGATGTATGCCAGACACATGGTGTTTTGGGTAGAGGATCACTTTAACTAGTTTCCTCTGCTCTATGTTGATTTGTTAAAACAAATTGACTTGTTTTTTGTTTCCTTTGTGATTTCTTTGTGTCCTGAATCGGGTGTAAATGATGGCAGCATTCTCTGGGTTTGACCCATTTAATTTTTTCTTTCGTTTTCTTTCGAAACGGAACCGGTTTATGGCTAAGAGATTGATAATTCTGTGAGCGCGAATGAATCTAGGTTCGTTAGTACATAGGTTTTTGGAACAAGGATAATGGTAATTGATTTATTGGACAGGGAGCTGTCCACATATCAGCCTATGCTTTCATTGTAATCGAGCTATTTGAAGGGTGCGCTATATTTAATTTGAAAGACTAATTAAAAAAAAACTAAAGCCTCTTTGAATCCCATAATTAAAAAACAAAAGAAACAGTCTCTCTGAGGAGATCAACATCCTGGTACTCTTGTTTTGCCCCTCCCCCTAACTCAGAGAAGTACTTATCATCCTGTTCCCCACTTCCTGCTTGACCTCTCCTCACAAAAGCGGAAGAAAAAAACTACAAAAATGAAAGAACAGATTTTTTTGGGGGGGGGGTCCTCTATTCCCTTTACTCAACCCTTAAACACTTTGAGTGCATTAGAGGGTAAGAGGGAGGTTAATAAAGAGGAAGAGAGAGAGAGAGAGAGAGGGGTTTGGGAGGGGGGGACTGCGAGGAAAGGT
>NC_139665.1:7666898-7669398 GCF_951799395.1 Argentina silus
CTATTCCCCGCAAAGAAAAAAAAAATCCATGAATTCGATATATCATGTCACAATCTGAAGCCAGGAAGACGGATGCCCATGGTGGTTGGCCACTAGATGGGACAGACGTTTTAAAGGGGGTAGCCCATCCCCATTTAAAGGGCCAATGCCACATGTTCCCTCCCAAAAGCTTCTTTGAGCGGCTGCAGACTCAGACAGTGTCAGTCACGGGGGGTATAAGCTCAGCTCGTAAGTCGTCTGTCTTACTGAACAGTGGGGTGTCCCGGACCCCCTTGTCTGTCAGCCTGTCTGATGTCTGCCCTCTGCCAGTAAGTATTTCATACTGTATGTGTGTGTGTGTGTGTGTGTGTGTGTGTGTGTGTGTGTGTGTGTGTGTGTGTGTGTGTGTGTGTACCTGTCTGTCTCTCTGTTGGTCCGTCTGTCCATGTAAACAGTAGGGGAGATCAGACCTTCTCTCTCTCTCTCTCTCCCTCTCTGTCAGCTGGTCTGATGTCTGCTCTGTCAGTCAGCTTCTTGTACGGTCTGCCTAAAGATTAGTCTGACGGTCTGTCTGTCTGTCTTGTGTTTCTCCATCCTGTCTCTCTCACTCTCCCTCAGAGTTGAACATTAACTTTGCTTCTCATACGGTCTGACTGAAGATTCATCTGTCTGTCTGTCTGTCTGTCTGTCTGTCTGTCTGTCTGTCCATTTCCTCACCCTGTCTCTCTCTTACTCTCCCTCAGAGTTGAACATTAACTCTTTCTGGCTGACTCGATCTCTGTGTTTGACATGTGATTGTGTATCTATTGTTCATTGACTGGTTGAGTTTGTTTATACCTGTAGTATCTCTGATGGCGTAGGTTGAAGTCGCCAACCAATCATTGATACGAGGTTGAGGGTAGGTTCAGGGGTATCGGGGAATCTGATCCTAGATCTGAGGTTATGGACTTGTTCTTTCTTAAGCTGTCATGGTTTCAGCTCACTGTGACATCACGGTTTCAGCTCACTGTGAGGTCATGGTTTCAGCTCACTGTGAGGTCATGGTTTCAGCTCACTGTGAGGTCATGGTTTCAGCTCACTGTGAGGTCATGGTTTCAGCTCACTGTGAAGTCATGGTTTTAGCTCACTGTGAGGTCATGGTTTCAGCTCACTGTGAGGTCATGGTTTCAGCTCACTGTGAAGTCATGGTTTTAGCTCACTGTGAGGTCATGGTTTTAGCTCACTCTGAGGTTATGGTTTTAGCTCACTGTGAGGTCATAGTTTCAGTGGTAAGAGGTCAGAGGTGAACCAATGGGACATGACTGAGTCATGCATGGCAATTGTTCTTATTTTGGTCAGAACTTAAAGGCCCACGAAAGTGACTGATTTCCAAATAAAATAATTTCTGGGTAAATGTTAGGTTACTGACTTTAATTGTTTACCATTACAACTTTTAAAAAGAAACACAAAGTAGCTTTTGTTTTCTCACGCCATCAGACTGACAGGATTGACTGGGCGTGTCGCTTGCATTTTTGATTGACAGTTCTAGGTTTGTTCCTTGGTTCAATGTAATTCGGCTGGCTGTAACGTTTCCCAATTCTCTCTAGAAGCCTACAGTGTCTCTTGTGGATTTATTGCAGCATTTCTGTTTGCAGTTGGAGGCTATTACATTTTTTTGTGAGCTGGCTTTGATGCTATTACATTACTTTGAACCTGGCTTTGAAGAACTGTTAGCAACTCTACTAATGTAAGTTAGCGAATGTTATGCTTGTGCTGCATTTTACCACAACATTCTAAATGGCCAGTTTCATCTAGTCTCGACTGCTGTTACCATTGCATTTATAAACAGCAGAACCAGCAAACAGTACAGTTGAAAACCTCAATTTATAATCTAAATGCTGGAAATTATGATTTTCACTTTAGTGGGCATTAAAGCTACTGTCAGTGATATTTTCAGTATTTTAATATAATGTAATATAATATATCCCTTGCTAATGTGACTTGTATAACATAACAACATAACTCAACATTGTTTATCGGATCTTGTATTGGTTATGTGGTCATAGGAGACATTGTAAACAAAGGACATGTAGCCTTAAAATCATGTTTTAAAAAAAATAATGCTACTCTTATGGAATAACATTCATTGAGGACAACAGATATTCCATAGAAATCAAGTGCAATTTTCATGTTGAAATACATTTGCTCCATTGTTTACATTATGTTCATTGCTCTTCAGTTAATTGAAGCAGTTAATGTTTTTTCAGTTTGACTTCAGAATTGTGTATTTTAGGGGGGATTTGATGGATTTCTGAATAGGGTTGCTGGAGCTTTATGACTTGACTGAAAGTTCTGCTTCTCTAAGCAGGGAAACAGTGCTACAGAGAGAGTGTGTGTGTGTGTGTGTCTCTGTGTGTGTGTGTGTGTGTGTGTGTGTGTGTGTGTGTGTGTGTGTGTGTGTGTGTGTGTGTGTGTGAGAGGCAGAGAGGAAAGGATAAAGTGGGAGGAAAAAACAGTGAGACAGCCAATGTGTGAGAGGAGG